>NW_008343968.1:956324-957184 GCF_000622305.1 Nannospalax galili
CCCATTCCCACACCCAGTCTCAGCCCCTTTCCCATGGCATTTTTCCCCTCAGGGAAGTGGCAGGCATGGAAGGGATTGTCAAAGTCCATGTGCCTTTCTCTCTTGGGGATCTTTCTCAACTAGAGCGTAAAATCGGTTCCTTTTCCACTAATCCTACTCACTTCATACAAGAGTTTAAGTATATTACTCGCAGCTATGATCTAACCTGGCATGATCTCTTTATGATTCTCCAGTCTACCCTCACCCCTGATGAGAGACATAGGGTCTGGACAGCCGCACAGGAATATGCCAATGAGCTTCATTCTACTAACCAAGCTCACCCTACTGGCAGTGAGGCAGTTCCCCTTCAGGACCCTGGGTGGGATTACCAACCCCCACCAGGAGGTCAGGCAGGACCTTCCCCAGGTACGGCAGCCAGGGACCACATGATCACTTGCCTCCTGACAGGTCATCAGTGAGCTTCGCTCCCCAAGGTAGTTAACTTTGAAAAACTTAGATTGATTACTCAGGGTTCTGCTGAAACCCCAGCTCAGTTTATGGACAGACTCACTGATGCTCTGGTCCAGTATACCAAGTATGACCCAGAGTCTGCAGAGGGACAGTTTATGCTTCACCACTACTTTATCTTACAATCAGCTCCAGATATTAGAAGGAAACTTAGGCACTTAGACAAGGGCCCTGAAACCCCCACGAGAGATCTGTTGGACACGGCATTTAAAGTATTTTATAACTGAGAGGAACAGGAGAAGGCAGACAAGCTTACCCTGTCCAAGCAAAAGTACCAGCTTATGGCTGCAGTCCTAAGGGCTCCTCCCAAGAACACTTCGAACACCAATGGGGCCCAACGACATCCGCCAGGA
>NW_008343968.1:957286-963043 GCF_000622305.1 Nannospalax galili
TTCCCTGACATCTTTCCCTTCCCTTCCCTGACATCTTTCCCTTCCCTTCCCTGACATCTTTCCCTTCCCTTCCCTGACATCTTTTCCTTCCCTGAGGGAAAGGTGCCCTGTGCAAAATAAATCTGTATCCCACTGAGAATTCCATCTGTGCCTCGGTGCCTCCTCCATCCATCTGCTCGTGCTCTCCATCCGTGCCGCTCGCTCTCTCCAACATTCCTACCTATCATTATGAACAGCTGTTAGCTGCCGTGTGGGTGCTGGGATTCGAACCCAGGTCTTCTGCAAGAACACCAGTGTTCTTAACTGCTAAGCCATCTCTCCAGCCCCAAGAATGAAGTTAAAAAGAAACTTTAGGACAATTTTATTAGCGTTAAAAAGAAAAACCCAGGGAAGGCAAGCTATAAATCTTGACAGCTGCCCAGAGGAGAAAGATAAAGAGAGAAAACCATGCTATTTGAGTTAGGCCATTGTGGAGTTCAGCCACATGGTTGGGAGGGGAACTTTAAAGAAAGAGTGGTAAATCCAAAGTGCTAGGGAAAGCATACTTAGAATAGAGAAGGAAGAAAAGGAAACATTATGCTTTTCTGAATAATTCAGAAAAGTAGGCAGACTTAGAAAGTTGCATTGCTGTGGCTCCATAAGCTACTGTGTGTGCTAGAAGGCAGGAGTTCTGGGAAAGAAAAGTATATTATCTTATTAAAGTTCTAATTTCTTTCCTCCTATCTCTTTAGCATGGCTTAAGGTGAACTTCCCTTCCTGAAGGGTGGTTCTTTAGGCAGGTGATTGATTGTTCCAACTGGATTAACTCTTTATATTTTGTATAGTTTAGAATATTAGGTCTCAACCCAGGCCAGAGAAATAGCTTTCTCTAATGAGCTTCTCCACAGAGCTCCGAAGAAGGCTATTCCAACAAAATTTCTTTTTATTGCTGCTGTAAGTCTTAAGCAAAACCCTCTATATTGCAGTCTTAAGAATATGAAATCATAGACACAAACTAGTATACCAACAGACAAAATAATACAATTCCATGAAATGATCATGCAGTGTGAACCAAGAGTAAAAGGTGTATAGCATAATTACATTAATTCAGAGGGCACTCAGTACAAACAAGGCATAGAGGTCAAAAGGTCAAGTTTGTCATGCAGATTTATGTTAATATCTTTCCCTGTCTTAGCTAATCATCAGAGAGAGAAAGAGAAAAAGATGCCTTTACAAATGGAAACCTGATATGACTCAGGAAACTATAATCAAAGTTTTTAGCCTAGTTTTGGCCCAGGGAGTATAGATAGTATCAGGGTCTCTTCTCCCTTCAGGCTCTGTATTAAAAAGAAGCCGTAACAACCTTTTCCCTTGATATGGAGCTTTGTTCTGCTTAAAGATTACCAAAGATTACTAGAGAAGAGAGTAGAAATAATAAAGAAGGAAGAGACAAGGTCAGAGAAGGATAGATGGGAATAGGGGGCTGAGAAAAGTGAGAGTCCTCAGACTTTATCTTTAGTTCTGACACAACCTCTAAAACTAAAAACCAAAACTAATTTCCTATTCTTTAGCATCTCCTTCCTTTTTCATAGTTTCCAAAATGCTCTTATTAATCTCTTGTAAGTTGGCAACTTTCACATTTCTTCCCTTAGATGTTTCTAAAATTTCAATTAAAATAGACTGCCCATTTATCATCTTTTTAGTTCTATTACCTAGGACATCCAGTTTAGTGCATCAAAACAAACAAACCAAAAAAACATTGAAAATATCACATTCCCCATTTTTCCAAATACTTGCAAGTTGAATTAACACAATTTTCAAACATTCAGCCAGAGGAAATACCAAATCATGGTTTTCCTCTAAACACTTCCTCCTTCCTTGAATTTCTGTTGCCCAATTCCATGTCTGTTTTCTTTCCTTCAAATTTTATGCTATGGGGAGGGATTTGTGTTTTGTGAGATTCATGTATAGCTTATGAGAATAGCTCCCCTACCTCTCATCCCAAGGTCGGGTCCTACCACTGTGTTTCAGGTTTTATCCTATTTACAGGAACATGAGGGATCTCAAGACACAGGGTGCTCATTTCTTCTGTTTGTCTTAGCCAAGACAACAAGCTCCTTCCAACCCAGGAATGGGATATGTTGTCTCAGGTTTCCCTATGAGGCTGTTGAATGCCCTAGAGAATTCCCCCTGACACCTTCACCTTGGAGGGAACAAGTTCCTCTTTAGTGTCTTTATGATTAGGTGCTCCTAAAATTTATAAATTATGCATGTATAGAATATTGGTATTTCTCTAGTGAATTCCTGCTTATCTTTCAAATATAAATTTTCTGGCCCACCTAAATTGTACCCCTTTTTACTGATTCCATGTCCCCTGTATCTGGTGCTTTACTTGTGGTGGTTATTTTGCTTTTCTTTAACCCATTTGATTTTCCTATTAGACTTTTCACTCCATGAGGGTAGTGTCCTTTTTTTTCCCATTTCCCTCCTCACTCATCCCTCTCTAAATGAGTCTGCCCAGATTGCCCTTGAACTGTCTCAGCCTCTTGAATGCTAGGATTGTAGACATGCACCATCATGTCTGGATTGCATTTTAAAATTTATACCCAATATTTAGAAGGCATATGAAGGACAATAAATTTATGTTTAATCCATGAATAAATAAAGATAAATGCATAATTAATTAAAATTAATGGGGGATGAAAGCATTTGATAGAAAGGATGTGCACGGGATTAGTCAAACTAATCTGGACTAAAAATTGAAAAGTAATTGCAAGCTGTAAGATCTGGGTAGAACATAACACAAGAAATTAAAGAAGAGTCTTAATTGAATAAAATGTAATTGTTATTGATTTCAATGCTTTCCTTGTCTTGGAAGCTTTGGCTGTGTTTTGTATAGAATTGAATGTTATTGACATATCAATCACACAGCAAAGGAAGGTGAAATCAGACCTGGAAGCAAACTCAGTACTAATTTAGGAGCCAGGGCTCCTCCATTTTGCATAAGACATTTTGGTGAGCCATCAATGACGCTAGCCTAGTCTAGGGCCAGAAGTTCCAGAAAGAGCTGAGAAACACATCCATATAATCCTGGTGTTAGAGTAGCAAAATGCCCCTTAAGTTTAACTGGTCAAGACTATAAAATCTCTAGTCTGTTGAAAGACTCACTTTTCTAGTTTCACTGGTCAAACATCTGGTCATAGGACCACCAGGAAGGCAGGTTCACCTTAAGTTATGATAAATAAATGGGCCGAATACCTAGTGCATTAACTAGAGCAAAATTTTCCTGCCTGGAATCCTACCTCCTAGTGCAGAACTCAACCCAGACACAGACATGTCTCTGTAAGTATGTAGGCCTTTCTAAATTCTTCAGAAAAGCATAATCTCTCCTTTTCTCCTCCATATATGTTTTCTAAACATGTTTTCTTTAAGACTTTGGGCTGTATCTAACATTTTGTATTTTTATTACTTTTTCTAAAGCTTCCTTCTCCCAGCTATGTGGCTGCCAGTTGGCCATGTGTCTGACCTCTAAGCAGGCCCTAAACCTGCATGGCTTCATGGCTTTCTTTCCTCCTCCCTACCATTCTCTTCAAGGCAGCTTTCAAGATTACCAGCTTCTCTGTCCTGAGGATTTTTCTTTAAAATTCTAATAATATTGTAAAAGCTCCCATCTCCTCCCAGTTAAGGCAGCATTCTCAAAACTGGCTCAGAGGGCTGTCCTGGCCATCTAAATAGATTTGGCTAATTCTGAACTTTCTGAGTCTGAGTGGTCTTTTCCCAGTGATCATGAACTCCATAACAGTAAAAATATAGTCGATGTTCCACATATGAAAGTAGGATGTGTACCTTCAAAGAAAATATGAGTGAAGTGAAGAAGAAATGTTGCTCAGAGGTAATAGTTTTTTTTGTTTTTTACTGAGTACCTCGTATAGAAAACGGATGCTAAGAGTAGCTGGAGCAAATTCAAATGGCTAGGGAATTATTTTAAAATAGAACATGCACAGTAGTGTTAGGGTATCAACGAGCCCCATAAATTGAACTGGTCCAGACTATAAAAAATGTCTAGTCTATCTGTTGGAGGACCTACTTTTCCAGCCTCACTGGTCAATTACCTGATGATAGATCCACTCCCAGGAAGGCAGGTTCACCTTCAGTTATGCTAAATAGGTGGGCGGAATACCTAGTGTGTTAATAAAGTAGTAAATATTTCCTGCCTGGAAGTAGCTCAGATCCCCACAGAACTTCCAGACCAGCCACAGCCATGTAGGTTTTGGTAAGTTTGTCCACTCCCCTGAACTGTTCAGGAAAGTATAATTTCACCTTTTCTTCTTCATGCCTTTCTTACTAAACATATTTTCTTTAAGGCTTTGGGCTGCCCTTAGCATCTTGTATTTCTTCATTTTTTCTCTAAAGCTCCCTCCTCCCAGCCATACGGCTGGGAATTAGCCACGTGTCTGACCTCCGTGCAGGCTCTAACCCTGCATGGCTCCACGGCTTTCTTTCCTTCTTCCCACTATTCACCTCCTCAAGGACGCTGCCAAGATTACCAGCTCACCTGCCCTAAAGATTTTTCTTTAAGATTCTAATAAAATTGTAAAAGCTTCCGTTTGGGTCCATTCTTAAATTCTTTTATGAATGAGACTAAGAACCCTCTCAGGGACCCTCTTTCTCCCCCGTTTCAGTAGGCCATAACACAGCCATGCAATTACTCATGTGGGTAAGGGCTTCAAAATGTACTAGCTATAAAGTAAAGATTCTAGAGTCTGAGTGGTCTTTTCCCAGTGATCATGAACTCCATAACAGTAAAAATATAGTCGATGTTCCACATATGAAAGTAGGATGTGTACTGCAACTCACAGCTCATCATTGAGCTGCTTCAGTGATGATGACCATCTTCCGGCCACATATACACATGCATGCATACAGACGTGCACAAACAGCTACACAAACAAATACACAAACATGTACTTCAAGACCTAGTCCTTTGCTAATAGGCCTTTGCTTTGGGTAATAAGAGGCTGTAATAATGAATGTAAAACCCATGGAAAGAGAAAAAAATTACTTATGGGAAAAATATTACCTTTAGAGCAAAAAAGGCTTACCAGAATGCCTGATTGCTTATCTTTAGCAAGGCCATGCCACTGACAAGACTGACGCTTGCCTGGTACCTAGGAACTCAAATTTTAGGAGCATTACCACCACCTCCTTTTCTTTCTCTTTACCTATTTCTTTTTCTTCCCTTTCCCACCCCCTTTTCTTCCATCATTTCTAGAACTGTCATGTGGATGATATGTTTCTGTTGAGCACTTATGTGCCTTCTGGGAGCCTGGAATATAGGTATATACTAGGTGATTGTGTGATCACATCTAGTAAAAGCCTTGGCCTCTGAATCTCTAAGAAGGAAGCTTCTCTGGTAGACAACATTTTATGCATGTTTCATAACACTTTGCTGGGGAAATTAAATGACCCTGTGTAAATCCCCTGGGGAGATTCTTAGAAGCTTGCTTCTGGTTTCCTCTAGACTTCAGAACCCTTGTGTGTTCCCCTTTGCTGATTGTATATTGTGTCCATTCACTATAAAAACATCAGCCATGATTGCAACTGTATACTAAGTTCTGTGTGTTGTCCTAAAGAATCATGGGACTGGGATAAACTTGAAGTCTGTGAAACACTAGAGTGTTTTTAGGACCTTACTTAAAAACCATTCCTTAATAGTCTCATGCACTTCCTCAGTTCAATGTATTAATGTATTTTTAAAGAGTTTGTTATTATTTATTT
>NW_008343968.1:963122-989761 GCF_000622305.1 Nannospalax galili
CTAAACATAAAGTATATAAATATTGGAGCTTATTAGTGAAAAAAAATCTGCATGTACTCACAGTGCTTTGGAAATGCTATTTCCATGTCAAGACACTTGACTTTTCTTTTTTGAAAAGAAAAATTACTTAGAGTTCCTTTTATGTTTTCTGCTGCCTAAATTCCCACTCAGACTTCCAGACTCAGCTCAAATGTCATATCAATGCAGCATTTTAAACACTCCCAGTCTAAGGAGCCCATTCCTTTTTCAGTTTGCACATTATGCCTTGTGCCCCCATCTTCCAGAGATTGATCATATTATATTAAGTTCATTTCTCTTTCCTGCCTTTGAGGCTCAGGACATGTCTAATCCTGTACCAGTTCTCAGATGGCACCTCGGTGTAGGACACAAAGTATCCTTCCAGAAATGATTGCTTACTGTAGGGGAGGAAAAGCCCTTACCTGACCCTCTTTGGGGCATCTGGTTTGATCTGAAAAAACAAATCGACAAGAGAGAAATTAGATCCTAGAGAAAACCCTATATCTGTGACATTTTTAGATAAATATAATTTCTTACTCTATGCTAACTGGATCCTTATATTTATAGGCAAGTATACCTGTCACCAGTTATCAAAGAAGTTACTTTTAGCAACAGATGGAGACCATTAGAGTTCTACAACTCATCAAACACAGAGAATAAGTGTCTGTGAGATGCCCAGCCCTAAGTGACACATCTACAATGGAGCCTCTAAACCTAAGGCTTACAGAATATAGTAGAACAGGGTTCAGAGAATACTAATGCATCTCTCAACTCTCACCAGTGCAGCTTCCTCACACAACACAGGGCAATGAACACAGAAAGCCTCAACTGACCAAAATGTAGACAATAAGAGACTGCTGAGTGTGTGTTCCACATATGACTCCTATATTCAACCTCACCCACACAGGGCTCAGGGACCCTGGAAGGAGGGTTCAGAAAGATGTTAAGAACCAGGGGTGGTGGATGACCACAAAGAAATAGTTTTCCAAGCTTCTGAGAGCCTGCTCTTAAAAACTTGCAGCAGTGGTGACATCATACACAAGACCCCTGCACACTCAAACCAGTCAAAAACCCAGCATAGAAGTGGGGAAATGGGCAAGAAGTCCCAAACTTAGCTGAAGAACTATTGACAGCTGACCACTGCTGGGAGAGGAAGAGTTGGTTTTCGTTAATTGAGTGACACTGGATAGGCTGACTAGGTTCCACTGGATAAACTCACCCCAAGGAACATCTGGGGACACAAACTTGACTCATTAGGCCTTAACATATATAACAGAATTCATGAAATCCTGTGGGGGATGTATAGGGGTTTATAGAAGGAGGAGGGGATCGAAATTCGACCAAGATGTAATATATGAAATGCACAAAACTCAATAAAAATGTATATTGAAAATTTTAAATTATTAATTTATTTTTAAAAATGTATTCTTTCCCAATTTCATACATTTATAGAGTACTTTGATCATCTTCAAGTCCCATTATCCTCTTATCCCTCCCCACGCCTGCCATGCCCCCCTTCTTCCCAATAAGTCTTCGTCCTACTTTCATATCTTTTATTGTGAGCCAGTGCATTTAATTAGGGTTGCTTAATGTAAACCATCATTGGGAAATGAAAACCCAAGGAAGTGGTTACATTTGAGTGTTTTTAATTCAGTTTGATGAAAAGTGCAACTGTGGAAAATACCATAGGACTGACAGTGTGTTTGACTGAGCGACACCTGGCAAGGGAAGCTCATTCGGGTTTCTCTTCCTGTCTCTGCACTTTGAGAGATGAGGTTATCTCTGCTTTTTGAGTCCTTCTCTAACTAATTTATTAATTTTTGATGTATATGAGTATTTTGCCTGCATGTATATAAGTGTACCCATGTGTGCATTGGCTGAGGAGGCCAGAAAAGGGTATTGAATCCCCTGGAGCTGGAGTTAGAGACAGTTGAGAGCCGCCATGTAGGTGCTGGAAATTGAACTTGGGTCCTCTGCAAGAGCAGTCAGTGCTCTTTACCTCTGAACCATCTCTCCAGCTCCTGCCTTCTGAGTCTTGGTGAGACATCTGTCATTGGAAGGTCTTACAATCTGCTACAGGAGAAGCTCAGAGAGTCCTTCCTGGCCCTGCTGTTCTTCAAGTTCTGTAAGCATAAAATACTAACTGTATCTAGGTGCTATAGTTTTAGAAAACATGGTCTCAACTCTGTCATCCCATAATACTAAGTGAATCACAAGTGTTATGTGACTTTTTCTGGGGTCTATAAGAAACCCCAGATAGGGCACCAATAGAACAAAGAAAGTAGTTCATCCGATCTATATTAATGAACCAATGAGTTTATTGGGGTTACAATAAAGTTATCCAAAGTCTCAGAAGACTTTGGATAACTCATAGGCAGCTATGCCATCAGCAAGACCCCTGAAGGAATTATGGGCAGTTGTAGTTGTACCACCAAGAAGTCCCACCCCAGTCAATTGCTCACCTCTTATAGCGGTAATCACAATCTCATGGAAACATTAAACATTTGTGTTTAGAGTATCTTTCATTAATTAGAGTATTTTCAGATATAATTTAGTGGTTTTGAAATTGTAAAACATTACATACATTATTCTTATTATTAATATCATCACTGAAAGTTTGCATTTTTATGACTATGCAAAAAATCCAAGTCCTGGCATTTAGAAAACTACAAGTTGAGCATCCCTTTTTAGCTCAGCATGGAGCTAGGCAGTATCTCATGGCATAACATTTCATTTTAGAAACTGATCAGATGTGATCACAGAGAAAGTGGCAAAGGATTAAGAGTTCTACTACTTCAGAACAAACCAGATAACAGGAAAGCAGTATCAGCCAGTGCTGCTAAGCTGTTCAAGAGACCTCCTATTATCAAATAAGGTGTCCTTTCCTTCTTCAAGCCTCTGTGGGACCTGTGGCTATTGCCTACCTTGGTTTTTTTCATGGTGCTGAAAATCCAAGAGAAGGCCTTATGCATTCTAAGCATGAAGACTCCTGCTGAGCTACACCCTAAGCTTGTTTCTGAAGACTCTTCCTTGCCTTCTAGGACTCCGCAGTCTGCTAGCCACCTTCCAGTTCTTCTGCTCCTTCTATACTTTTCTTCCTTTCCTCCCAACTCCCACTGTTGAAATGTACCTGTTTCCTCTTGTACTATTCATGGCCATCTCCTTGATAGCTAACAACTACCAAGCATTTACTATGTATCTAAATCCTCTATTTGTGATAATTGTTCTTGATTGTCAACTTGATCAAGTTGAAGGAGAACCCCTATGTATACCTGTGAAACTGTTTCCAGAAATGATTAGATCATGAGGACTCTATTCCAATGAATGGATTAACCTATGTTGGTGGGTTTAAAATTTGAATGGCCTATTATTGGGATGTGGTAGAACTGTGGAAGGTGGGAAAATAAGCCACTTAGGGTATGTCATTGAGGGTTATATCTTGTCCTGGCCCATACCTGCTCTGGCCCATACTTGCTTCCTGGCCCCCTTGAGGTGAAGAACCTCCTCTGCCGTATGCTTTGGCCACTGTGATGTTCTGCTCAAATAAATCTTTCTTCTTTTAAGTGTTTTATCTCGGGTATTTGGTCACAGCAACAAAAAGTCTGACTAATACACTGTTATATAGGGCTAGTGTTGTTGTTAACTCAATTTTAGAGTGAGGATACTAAGACAAAAAGAGCGGTCCCAATCACAAAGCTTAGTGGAGAAGAGTCCTGGTTCTTAACTGCTCCATCACTCTTTCTAGAAAGCATCTACCAACTGGACCCTCTGGTTCAGGGTTTGAAAACCAGTTGCAGTGGAGTATTGAGACTAGAAGAAGTGAGGATTAGTTTGTCCCTTGTGAATTCCTCAAAGGGATTCCGATATCAGTTTACTGAAAATAGAAACCATTTACTCTGAACTTGTGAGCAGTTGAAACAATCTTTGGTCACACTGATCCCAGATCACTTCCACTTGTCACATTCCTGTCTCTATTATCGGTGCTATGATGGAGATTGCCATCACACATGAATTCAGAGTTATCTGGAAGTCTTTGTCTCTCATTTTCCAAATCCAACCTGTTTCCTAAGCTGGAAGATTCTTTCTCATAATTTTTATCCTTATTCACTTCAGATATGCCTTATTTCTTATATACTATAATAATCTCTCAACTTGCCCACTGGCCTCGTCTCACCAGCTTCTACTGGTCTATAGCTCAGATCTGTGCTGGCTTGTAGACATAGTCTCCTTGTGCTTACTTATAAGCCTCCTCAGTCTCGTGCCAACTCACATTCTCAGCATTACCCCACAGAAATCCTCAAAACAGGCCAACTCCTCTGTAAATTATTGAATAAGTCTTAAGATTTCCTCACATTCTCAATTTTGTATAGAATCTTTCTGATATCTCTACCTATTAGAATTACATTAATCATTTAAGGTCATTGTCCACTGTCAAATGCATCCATCCATCCATTCACCCACCCATCCATCCACCCATCCATCCAGCCATCCATCCATCCAGTCAGCCAGCCACTCTTTCATTGTTTAGATATTTACTCGCAGCATTTGTGAGATGGAGGGAGGAGGATCAGAAATTCAAGGCAAACCTCGGTTACATAATAAGTTCAAGATCAGTCTAGGTTATAGAAGACCCTGTTTCAGCAAATAAACCAAACAAAATAAATACTTAACATCACAAACTATTGTAGACTGTCAGTGCAAAGAAGTCCAAAACATAGCTTTTCCCTCCAGATATGTATAGTCCCATAGGGAGGAGATTGGGCAATACATAGTCCATTCATGTACATAGTACTAAAAGAAGAAAGAGGACAGATGGTTTAACTCTTCTGAAAGGCTCAGAGTCAGGAAAAATAATGTTATTTGAGTTCCTTGGCTATATCAATCCTAACTGACCTCTTAACACTCTAGTTATCCTGGGTGTGACATCCACTAACTAACCATCATACATTGCACAGTACCAGGGCACATTGACACCCTTTGTGAAAAAAAGTTTAAGGAAAAAATGAATACATTTACATCAAATTTTAAGTCCCTGAAAAACAGGGGCAGTGGCTTCCTGACATCCCATTCTGCAAGGTGCCCACTCTGTAATCTTTCAATTAAGTGCACATGCAAAATTCCATTGACTGGAATCAACTTTTTCAGATGAGCACATCTGAATGTAGTGGAAAGCTTATTCCAGGATTTGTGAAATTTTTTTTGCATCAATTTAAAGGAGCTTATTAAATTCTAAAAAGATCCAATTTAAAAGCCTTTTTATTGAACCAAGAGTGAAAGTAATGAAAACCAATTTTTAAAATTAAAAAACAGTGAGTCTCTTAATAATAATTGTTTTTTAATTCCCTATTGCTTAACTCAATACATTTTGTTTCTGAGTGAAAACTTTTCTCTCCTCTTGGGAGCTCCCTAACCAATCCCAAAGTTGCACAATAATTGAAGTTGCTAACTACTCTGCCAAATGCAGATCATTTGCCTGGGAGTTTGAATCACTTTTAAATGCTCAGTGGAAACCATTTATTGCTTGTGGTGGAAAACATTCATGAATGGTTCAGAAAATTCCTCCATATTCACCTCACTTTTACTCTCAAGTTACATTATTAAATTTCATGTTTAAGCACAATGTGGTGGCTCAGACCTGTAGCTCACACTGGATTGGAATTCACTAAGAAGCCCAGGCTGGTTTCCGACTTATGATACTCCTCCTGCCTTAACCTGCAGAGTGTTTTTGTCATGTCCATCTGTCTTAAAATTCCGTCATCTTAGCCAGGCATGGTGGCGCATGCCTTTAGTCCCAGCACTCTGAAGGCAGAGGCACGTGGATCTCTGTGTGTTTAAGGCCAGCCTGGTCTACATAGTGAGTTCCAGGACAGCTGGGGCTACAGGGAGATCCTGTCTCAAAAAAAGACCAAAAAAATTCCTTTATCTTAAAATATTCACTATGTCAAGATACCTCATTTAGAGAAAGCATGTTCTGAGCCTTGTTAGTTAGCCAAAGTTGAGTCAGTTCTGAGCTGGGGCCTTGATTACGGAGCATGCATTACTAAATTGTTAAAGTCAGTCAATCAGAGAAGTCACACGAAGAGCTATGTAGTGATCAGGTACATTGAGAGGACACGAAAAAGACAGAAAGGACAAGCAGGTGGCTTATAGGGTAAAGGCAGCTGCCACCAAGCCTTATGACTTGAGGTTGATCCCTGGGACCTACATGGTAAAAGGAGAGAATTGATTCTTGCAAGCTGTTCTCTGACTTCTCCATGCCTTTCTCAGCACTCCTTGTTCCCTTCCTGCTGTCTCCCATCTAGTTTCACCACATATACCACTGCTTTGAACTCAACTATATATTTAAAAGGAAGGCTAGAGTTAACAGCTCAGTGGAAGAGCAGTAGCCTAGGACACCTAAGGTCTTGAGTTTCATCTCTACTACCACTAAAACAATAAATAAATAAATAAATAAATAAATAAATAAATGAAAATTGTATTTCTTCATCAGGAAGGTGGAGGTGTTTAAAGGCTATCTTCTGTGTAATATTGCCTGAAATGGGAAAAGGTGTCTTTATTTGAGACAGGGTATGGCCCTAGCTGGCCTGAAACTCACTAAGGAGATCAAGCTGGCCTTGAACTCACAGAGCTCTGCCTGCCTCTACCTCCTGAGTGCTGGGGTTAAAGGCATATCCCACCATGCTCAGCCATACACCTTTTATTTTATTTTTCCCTTCTGTTTATTTGAGGCAAGGTCTTGTCATGTAGACTAGGTTGATCTAGTACTTGCTATGTAGCCCAGCCTGGCCTAGAATTTAGGACAATCCTCCTTCAGCTTCCTGATTACAGAGATTATGTGTCCGCCTGGACTCAGCTGCTACCGGAAGACCATTGAGCACCGTCCCAGTCCAGGAAGGTAAGGGCGAGGAGAGAGACCAATGGGGAGAGAGGAGCCTCAGGCGGCACCAAGTACACGAAGAAGAAACACCCAGGAGACTGTGTCAGCAGACAGCTCATTTTAATT
Organism: Nannospalax galili; assembly: GCF_000622305.1. NCBI lineage: Eukaryota > Metazoa > Chordata > Mammalia > Rodentia > Spalacidae > Nannospalax > Nannospalax galili. The sequence goes on from NW_008343968.1 coordinate 970,144, forward strand.
TGATGAAGGAGAAGTTTTTATAGGGAAGTTTCAAAGAGGTGGGGTTGGGTTTTCTGGCCAGCAGGCAGATAGGGGGAAGGAGGGGCCTTCTAAGGCTACGTGGCCTTTGTCCTGTCCTCTGGTCACATGACCTACAAGAGACCCAATTAGGATTAAGGAATTAGAGACCTAATAGTTTTGCCTGGGGGCTGATGGGTAAGAGACAGTGTGTTTAGAATGGAGCAGGCCTGTCTCCTGCTGTCCTCACTGGGAGGTCTCTGGCATGGCCATGCTCTACATTCCATGCACTCCTGACTTATCCCAACAATTATGGACATGTACCATCACGTCTGGCAAAACTGTAAACTTTTTGTTCGGAGTTTTTGACACAGGGTCTCCCTATAGACCCAGCTGGCCTGGAACTTGCTATATAGACCAGGCCAGGCTGGCCTCAATCTCACAGGGATCTGCATTCCTCTGCCTCCCAAGTGTTGGGATTAAAGGCATGTATCACCACACCCGGCCCCAAAACTATAAACTTTAAATGAATGACCCATATAGTATTTGAATTACATATTGCAGTGAAGAATTTATATAACCAAATTGACTATTTTCTTATTTTTTAAAATATTTTATTCATTTTTAAAATTTTATGAGTGTATTGCCTGCATGTATGCAAGTGTACCTGTGTCGTGCAGTGCCCACGGAGGTCAAAAGAGAGTGTCAGATCTCTTGGAAGTGGGAGGTTGTAACTGCCATGTGGGTACTGGGAATCCAGCCTGGGTCCTCTCAGAGAAGCTAGTGACTTTAACCACTGAACCATCTCTCCAGCCCTCGACTGTTTTCTTCTTTAAAAGACAGTCTTGGGGCTGGAGAGATGGCTCAGTGGTTAAGAACACTGGTTATTCTTGTAGAAGACCCAGGCTCGAATCTCAACACTTATATGGCATCCAACAACTGTCTGTAACTCCAGTCCCAGGGGATCCACGGGCACTGCATGACACAGGTGCACTTACATACATGCAGGCAGTACACGCATACACGTAAAATAAAAATAATAAAATTTTTTTAAAAAAGCAAAAAGAAAACCACAAAAAAAGATAGAGAGACAGTCTTATTTTGTTGCCTAGGTGGTTCTTGAATTTCTGAACTCAGGTGATTTTCCCACCTCAGCTCCCAGAGAAGTTGAGGCTATAGGCACATACCACTGTATCTGACCAGTTATGTGAATTTTAATACATGTAGATTTGTGTTACCTCTGCTACAATCATCACACACAACAGTTACCATGCACCACCAACTTTTTCATGCTGCCCTTTGTAGTCACCCACTGCTTCCACCTCTGTCCTGGCATTCTCAGATCTTTTCTCCATTATTATGCCTTTGTCCTGTCAAAAATGTCATATGTCCTAGTTTGTTTCTCCATCGCTATTACAAAACACTGTGACCACTACCAACTTGGGGAGGAAAGGGTTTATTCAGCTTACATCTTCTGGGTCACAGTTCATTAGGGAGCCCAAGGTAGGAACTCAGGGCAGGAACCTGGAGGCTGAAGCACAGGCCATGGAGGATAGCTGCTTACTAGCTTGCTCCCCTGGCCCCTGCAAAGCTATCCAGCACATCATATAAGTTAAATACAGTATGGAATCTTAAATTGGGCTTTCCTCACTTAGCAAAAGGCATGCAAAACTTATCCATGGTGTTGCATGTGTCAGCAACATGTTTTTATTTATTATTGAATATTTGAGACTTTCATATAATTTGATGATATTTAGAATATTTAGAACCCCTCCCACATCCCCACCTTCCCTTACTGCCCCCACCATATACATACATATGTGTGTGTGTATGTGTGTGTGTGTGTGTGTGTGTGTGTGTGTGTGTGTGGCCTATAGAGTCTGATTTGTGTCCACAAATGTCCTTCAGTATGGGTCCATCTGCTGGAACTTGGTTAACCTACCATGGGGTCCCATCCTTATAAGAGACTGTCTTTTTCCCTTCCATCAGCCATCGCTTGCCAAAAGTTCCTTAGGTTTGGTTGGGATTTCTTACATACTTCTCCCTGTCTATGCTGGGATTTCTCTGGCTTGAATTGCATGGGGCTTGTGCATATTGTTATTACTTCTGTGAGTTCATATGTGTAACTCATCAACTGTCTGGAAAATATTGTTTCCTCGTAGTTGTCTAGCATCTCTCTTACAATCTTTCTACCACCTCTTCTTTTTTGTTTTATCTTTTTCTGGTTTTGATATTAGAATAATAATACTGGTGTCCTAGAAGGACTTTGGGAGTTCTCTCTGTTTCTACCTTTTTGAATTATTTAAGTAGTATTGTTTGTAGTTCTTTTTTGAAGGTCTAGTAAAATTTAGCTGTGAATCCGTCTGTACCTGGGCTTTTATTTATTTATTTATTTATTTATTTATTTATCAAGATATCATTTGCTTGCCCTAGAGGAGGTACATGAACTTGTTTCAACAAAGAGTAAAACAGGAGTCAACAGTTGCAGCCATTTTCTTATTTATTATGGGTTTGTTTATGCTGTTGATCTCTTGGTTTAACTTTGATGATTTCAATGAATTTAGAAATTCATTCATTTCTCTTTTTTTGGTCTTTTTGAGATAGGGTCTCACTGTAGCCCCAGCTGTCCTGGAACTCACTATGTAGACCAGACTGGCCTTGAACTTACAGAGTTCTGCCTGCCTCTGCCTCCAGAGTGCTGAGATTAAAGGCGTCCGTGACCACACCCGGCTCTCATTCATTTCTTGCTAATCTTCTATCTATCCTGTTTATCTTTTCAAAGAACCAGCTCTTAGATTCATTGATTCTTTATGTTTTTCTCTTTGTTTCTATTTCATTGATTTTTTTTTTTCTTCTGAATTCTTTCAGCCTATTTGTATTACAGAAGATTTTTCTTTTCCCTTGGACTATGAAAGACAGTTTTGCTGTAAAGTATTCTGGAACAGCATCTATGATCATTTAGAACTTGGAATAATTTGCTCCAGGCTCTTCTGGGTCTCATAGATTGCATGGAAACGTCAGCTGTAGTTCTGATGTTTTTTTCCTTTTTATATGACTTGTTTTTCCCTTGCGGCTTTCAGTATTCTTTGTTCAGTACATTTAGTGTTTTAATATGATATGCCATGCAGAGTTTTTGCTCTGGTACTGTCATATTTAGTGTTTTTGTGCTTCTTGTATCTGTATGAATATGCCTTTCGTTAGTTTAGGGAAAGTTTGTTCTGTAATCCTGTAAAAGATCTGATCAATTGTAGCCATTTCCTTTGTCCTTTGAAGAACATTTGTGTTGTTTCCAGTTTGGTCAATTGCAGATAATCCTATCATAAATATATGCACCCAGGTTTGTGAATAAACAAAAATTTCATTTCTGTAGTATATATACTCAGGAGTGAGTTATCTAGGTCATATGATAGGTGTATATTTGTGGGATAGAGAGAAAGCTTGGGGTTAAAAGCAGAGGTCCAGAGTTCTATTCTCAGCACCCTTTTAAGGTTGTTCTCAATTGCTTTCGGCTCTGGAGATCTGACACCCACCTCTGGCCTCTGTGGGCCCCTGCATGCACATGCACACACACATACACATAAATAAAAATAAAGTGTATTAGGCTGGAGAGCTGGCACAGCATTTAAAGGCTCAGGCTCACAACCAAAAGTATAGTATATAATTTTTAGGTCTATGAGAAGCTGTTGAATGATTTTTGGAGCAACCATGTCATCTTCCTTTCTCACTAGCAATACAGGAGAGAGTATTGCAGCTTCACTTACATTTGTTTATTTGATTTATCAATAACTATGTTTATGGCTGATATTTGCTTTTACTTTAATTTTAAATAATGATCTGTAGCTTGTCTTATAACAGAATTTATATCTTTCAACCATTCTGGAAATTTCTTGTTCATTACAGCTTTGAAATTGCTTTGCCCATTGCCGGGGACTCGAACCCACGACCCCCGGCAAGGTGAGGGTTGGGGATGAGTAAGCACACCGTTCGCCAGCCCATGCCGCCCCCATTACCCAGGGACACTCAGACGCAACAGGGAGCCTAGTCAAGCTGGGACTCATTTATTGCAAGTGTTCCAAAGCTTATAAAGGCACCTGGAACTCCCCCCTCTCCCCCCAAGGGTATATCTTAAAGATGGTCACATGCTGATCATGCACTCCTCAGCAGTGTGGAAGTATTCTTCAGACTTTCAAAGCAAGCCAGGCCACGCCCCCAGTAACTTCCTTTCGGACCTATGCAAGGTGGGGCTTTTAGGTCCCCACATTTCCCCCTTTTTATTTTTATTTTAAGGCCAGACTGACTTCATTTCATGGGTTACCCACCTCAAAGGTTCTCCCTGAGGAGAGATGGCTATCTCCTTCCTCTAAATCTTATGCATTTTTGCCTGTCTTAAGTTGTGTCACCTCTGTTCAAGCCTTGCCTGTCATTGGATCATGCACCTGGCCATGTGCATGTCCTGTCTTAGGAGTACTTGTCATGGGGCATCTTATCCATCTTTGGCTAAAAATACATCATGATTAAGGGCAGCTGCGTGGGTAATGCCAGCCTGTGACAGTCTTAGTCTCTGCCTAACTCAGCCAAGCGGGGCAACTGGAGGGGGTCCTGGGGAAGTCCGTAATCATGAGGATGTGGGCCGTGTCAGTTCCAAGGGTCCTCTGTCACCAAATTATCTGGTAAAGACACTTAAAGATAAGCATTATCAAGAGAAACAAAGCAAGTCATGGCGTATGACAAGTTGAAATACTTCTGAGACCATGTACCTTTTAGCCAATCAGCCAGTTGTCAAAGAGGCTGACTGGCAATGAAGCCAAGGAACTGAATCCTTTACCTCAGATGGGTATAAAGAGAGGAATTTTTTCTCATGAACTATTGTCCATGGACCATCATGCTAGTCAGTCGGATCCTGGCCTACCCACTTAAGGTTTTTCGCAGGCACCCATATGGGGTTTGAATCTCCTGTAGGGTAGACACACCCAAAGCCTTGACCCATGGTTAGCAATGGATCTGGTCCTTTCCATTGCCTGGTGATGGAATCTTTCCATCTTACCTGTACCTCAGGTCTCTGCTCCTGTCATGCCCAGTGCTTCTGAAACCGTGATTCCAACTGATATTTTTTAAATTAAGAACATTATTAGTGAATAAGGACATACCCAACTGTTGGTGGGGGCTTATTCCCCCTTTTGTTGTTGTTTTGGTGTTTTTGTTTTTTTTAGGTTTTGATGGTTGCATTCTATAATGACTTGACCTTGGGGATTGTAGGGAATTCTGGGGATTGTAGGGAATTCCTGTATTGTGTTGAATTCCCCAAAGTGAGAAGAAATCTTTTAAATTTTTACTCACAAAACATGGTCCATTATCAGTTTTAATTCTTTGGGGCAATCCCAGTGTAGCAAAGCACTGGAGAAAATGAGACTGAGCATGTTTAGACTTCTCTCCTGTATGAGCGGTAGCCCAACAGGCATGTGAGAATGTGTCAGTGGATACAAAATATGCTTAAGCTTTCCAAAAGGAGCATAGTGTGTGACATCCGTTTGCCATAAGGAATTGGGCTTGAGTCCCCTGGGGTTTACCCCTGACTGTTGCAGAGGTGGTACTTGCTGTCTCTGCGTTGCCTTGGGATAAAAGCCCAGGCAATCCTTGGTGCCCCCTAAGATGCTGTAAAAAGATAGGGGCTTCTCTCTCTTTAAGGAGCATATGAGTCTGAATACTGTCAGAAAACAATGGCCATGAGTTCCTTGAATTGAGCTGCTTTTTGGTTTTTCCACATCTGCCCCAGTTATTGAAAACATTGTAGGCTTTACTAAGGGCTCCCTCGGCCCGGGATTTGGCAAGTGCTGTAGCACTCAGGGCAGGGTGGTTTCCTGGCCACCCACCCAACTGAAGGGGAGGGGCCCCTCCCCTAGCCATCCCCCCCCTGCGCCTTTTCAGCTGTCCTGGAGCCGGTTGTGATGCACAGCCAAAGGTCTTTGTCTGTTTGTTTGTTTTTTAAATGCCCCCAGTGGCTACTGCTGCTGGTCCTGCCCAGCTTTCCACATTAGTTCAAGGCGGGTGTGGTGGGCAGCTTTTCCCACCCACCCCGTGAATCTGGCCAGGGCACACCGGAGGTGTAGCTTGTAACTTTGGCCACTTTTGGGTTCACTTCTGTTGCATTTCTGCCTTCTTCCTCAAACCTTCCCATGATTCCCATGTATCTCCAGTAAAAACATTAGCCCCAAGTAGCCAGGGAGCCAAATGAATCGCCTCTGCCCAAACCTTTTGAGCTACGGGATCTGACAAATCCAATCCCCTGCTTTTAAGCATATCTCTCAGCGCTTTAAGCACTGAGTCTTCAAACTTAAAAATTCTGTTATCCATTTTTAGGGTCTTGCTTACCCCGAACCTCCTTGATTGGCCCCAATAAGTTTTTTCTCCTTCTTACTTCTTTCTTTTCTTCTTTTCACCTTCCTTCAAGCCCCAAGTTGTGCACCAGATGCCGGGTACTTTAACCCGTGACCCCCAGCATGGTGAGGATTGGGGATGAGTAAGCACGCCATTCGCCAGCCCACACCGCCCCCATTACCCGGGGACACTCAGATGCAACAGGGAGCCTAGTCAAGCTGGGACTCATTTATTGCAAGTGTTCCAAAGCTTATAAAGGCACCTGGAATTCCCCCCTCCCCCCCTGTGGGTGTGTCTTAAGGATGGTCATATGCTGATCATGTACTCCTCAGCAGTGTGGAAGTATTCTTCAGACTTTCAAAGCAAGCCAGTCTGTGCCCCCAGTAACTTCCTTTCGGACCTATGCAAGATGGGGCTTTTAGGTCCCCACGCCCATGCTGTCTTTAATTTCTAGTTCTACAACACTAGTAAGCATATGGTGTATCCTTTCATGCTTTTCTACATGTCTGTTTACATTTTATTAGCATTTTCTGTGTCTTTATCTCTTAATTTTGCTTCCTGGTAACTTCCTGAGATATGTACTCCAAGTCACCAATTCAAATGTATCTGATTCTTTAAATGTTGGGAATTACATTCGTTATTTCTAGAAGTCATTTGGTTATTCATTCATCAATTACTCCTCATCAGCTTTGATGGTATGTTGTCTGAGTCTCTATTCTCATTTCTCTACTTAAAATATTGTTACTCTTCATTTGCAGTCTGTATTGCTAATGTGGATCTTCGATTTTCCCTTTTTCCTTCCTTTCTCATTTCTCTTCTTATTTCATCTAGAAAAGAGAAAAGAAAACAGAACAGAGAGATACCTTTACTTAAAAATGAAATACATCAAAGTAGTGAGAAAAGCGGTCTTTGATTTGGTGATTGGGAGGCACTGAAGAGTGCCAGCTTTTTTTCTATCATTGTCTCTAAAGGAGCCTGCCAGTAGACAAAATCATTTTTAAGTGATATGTCCTAAACCATGTTATTTCTATTTTGCTTTTGCCTTTGAGATTATGCCAAAGCTAGCAGTACACAGGAATGGAAAACTTACATATGTTAATATTTTATGTAAATTATGTTTTAAATGCTTTCTGCATAGAGACTTTGTGTGTGTGTGTGAGTGCTGCTAGGGGCTGATCTCAGAGCCTTGACCATGCTAGACAAGTGCTGTGTCTCTGCACTATATATAGAGCTCCATTTCTTAGTTTTTTTTAAAAAAAGATTTATTTTAAGATATGTGTATGCATATGTAGCTGTGTGAGTCTAGGTACACATGAGAACCAGAAGAGGGTATTTGCTCCCCTGGAGCTGGAATTATAGGCAGTTGTGAACTGCCCAACATGGTTTCCGGGATCTAAACTCAGGTCCTCTACAAGAGCAGCAGGGGTTCTTTACCACTGAGTCATCTCTCCAAGTCCCACCCCTCCATTTATTTAGTTTTAACATGTTTATAAAACTTAAAAAATAAAGTGGCATTTATTGAGTTCTTATTGTGTACCAGCTACAGTGCAAGGCCCTTTGGATGTTTTTTCATGTAATTTTTGTGATTGTTTTGTTGATTAAAAACCTAGAAACAGGGCTGGAGAGATGGTTCAGTGGTGAAGAGCACTGGCTGCTTTTGCAGAGGACCCAGGTTCAGTTCCCAGCACCCACATGGTGGCTAATAACCTTCCATAACTCCAGATCCATAATGCCCTATTCTGGCCTCCATAGACATTTCATGCACATTATATACATGCAAGCAAAAACATTCATACACATCTAGGACATTTTTTAATTTTATTTTTATTTTATGTGTTTGAGAGTTATGTCTACATGTGTGTAAGTGCACCTGTGTCATGCAAAGCCTGTGGAGGTTAGAAGACGGCATCAGATCCCCTGGAACTAGAGTTATGTACGACTGTTAGCTGCCATGTGAGTACTGGGATTTGAACTCGAGTCTTCTGTAAGAACAGCCAGTGCTTTTAACCACTGAGCCATCTCTCCAGACCCCAATCTCATATATATATATTTTTAAATCCAAAGACAAATCTTAGAACACAGGACCAGAGAAAGGAAGCCTAACAACCCAAGTTCAGTCCCCAGGACCCATATGGTGGAAGGAGAGAACTAACTCCTGCAAGTTGTCCTCCAGCACCCACATATGAGCCATGACATGTTGGCACACACACACACACAAGCACAACACACAAATAATAAATTAATAAATGTAAAAAAAAACCATCCTAGAACAGAGCATTAAGTGGTTTTACAACTATCACTCTACTAGTAAGCAACAGAGGCGGCATTTGAAAACAGGTCTTTCTTCCTCTGAATTCTGTCCTTTTTGCAAATCATTGTGAGTTTGGTAAGAAACAGCAGCAGTAAAGGAGCTGTTTTCCCAGGTTTGCTTTCCATTTTTCCAGTTGGCATCTTTTATAACAATCTCCTATAAGAGAATTCATTTTCAGGTGTGCCAGTCATTTGCATGTGGCTTACTCTCAAAGTATTCTGTTTTCAGTCCTAACACGTCCACGTTTAAGAATATAGGAAACACTAAGCTCAATTTCTCTTATACTTTCACTCAAAAATCAACACAGGAGATTTCTGACACCAAATGTGTGGGGAAGTTTTCCTGTGTATCAAATCTTTGTGGTGACCAGTCCCCATCGTAAAGCTATTTAGGAACTGCCAGTCAGCATGCAACATTAGCTTGCCAAAGACATTATCACTGCAGAGATTGCCAAGATTTTAGGAGTTGTATGCCTGGGAATATAACAGTGCACTTTTAACCCCCCTTGAATATTAATATCAAGATGTGAAACTGAGTGTTGTCTAAGGTGTTAAAGAGCAGAGAAAATAAATGACCCCAAATTTTTCCAAGTATATAACCACTCAACAACTCTGCACATTTTATTTAATATGATAACACAAGCCCTATTAATTTAGCACTTAATATACATAACCAGTTGTTGCTTATTTCTACCATTAAAAATTGTGCATATTCTGTATAATATTTTACACAACCACCACTAACATTTGGGTCCATATTTTATATATATTACACATGAAACTTTTCAATATTATCTAACCCTATGTTAATTGACAAATATTCATGGTAGCAATATAGATCTAGTTCATTATCTTCACAAAATTGGTTATATTAAATATTGATTGAATACCAAAGAATACATGAAACCTTTTAAATCATAAAGAATTTTCAAGGCTGGCGATACAATTCAGTTGGCTGAATGCCTGCCTGGCAAGCCTGAGGCCCTGGGTTTGAGCTGTAGCATCTCATAAACCAGGCATGGTGGTAGATGTCAGTCACCCCACTACTAAGAAGGTGTAGACAAGAGGGTCAAGAAGGTCAAGGTCAAGCCTGGAGAAACAGTTAAAGAGTGATTGCTGCTTTTTCAGATAACCCAAATTCAGTTCCTAGCCCCCCCCCCCTCACGGTGGTTCACAATTATATGTAACTGCAATTCTAGGGGATCTGATGTCCTACTCAGGCATCCACAGGCATTGCATGACATGGGTGCACATAGATACATGCAGGCAAAACACATACACAAAGAATGAAAACATCTGTTGACAAAAAGAAATTCAAATTCATTCTTGGATGTATGGCAAGTTTAAGGCCATTCTGTCTCTAAAAACAAAATGAATTTTCAAACAGTAAACAGTACTCACATTTATAACAATGTATTTAAGAAACAGATTGTTATCATGACTCTTGAATTTCTGTTGTCTTCCTTTCAACAGTCAGTTTTATTTGTAGCTTGCATAGCTAAACAATATATTATTTCTTTTGCATGTTTTTGAAATTTATATAACTGTGTCTTCTGCAACTTGCTTTTCCCCCTCTCCACTTTATCTCCATTTTGGTATTGTCACAGCAAATGACATTGAGAGTTGGTATCTTAATGATTTGGGGTTTTCCATAATTTAGGTCTTATTCAATGTCATTCAATATAGTTTCTCTTCTCTGGCTAAATGTCTTGCCCATCTTTTTTCTAGATTTATTCCTAGATACAAATTATTTTCGATGTTATTCTAAATGGTCTTTTAGAAATTAGTTTCCTAAGCTGTTTATTGTTGCTAGACAAAAATGCAATTTATGTTTTTGATTGAATGAAACCATTTATTTAAAAGGTCTAGACAAAAGTAACACATTGTTTCTTGGATGTGGAAAAACTGAAGTGAGCATCTAATAAATCTGGTTGGGAACGATGGATGCAAACTTCAGGGTGGTGGTGTTTGGAAAGGCAGAGGGGATGAGATCAAGGAGAGCACAGAGAGGGCATTAATAACATACATAGTGTTTATTTCTTTTTGAACCAAATATGACAACATTAAGATTTGTAAAGACTGCATAGCGAGTGCATGAGCGATTGTGTTATTATTCTTTGTGTTGTTTGGAAACAGGTCATAATTTTGAAAGTAAAATACACAGCATTAGCTATGTGCTCAAGATAAATCACTTTTATGATGAATGTCCTCAGAATCCATTAATTCTAAATTGGAAGTTGTAAATTGGGGGCTGAGTGCCAAACTTCACATAGAATTTTTTGTTGTGCTCTATGATTTTAAAAATGGATCTGCAAACACCAATGACTTAGCATTAGAATTTGGATTGCTGAATTCTTTTAAAAGATTAGAAAATCTGGGCTGGGGCTGTTGTTCAGAGGTGGAATGTATGCCTAACATAAGCGAGGTGCTGGGTTTGATCTTCAACACTGAACCCCTACCCCCCCAAAAATTGGAAATGTGACAAGAATGTATTTCTATGGGTGGAATTCTTTGTGATGATGGTTCATTAGATATGAGTAAGCGGTAGCTGCCTGTTTTGTTTTTCAGTTATTCAGACAACTTTCACAGATTTTCAAATATAAAAGAGACTAATAAGCCCTCAGATACCAATTAAGGAAATCCAACAATTATTAACTCATGATCAATTTCTTAAATTTAAAAACAATTTTTAAAATATTTTTATTCATTTATTAATTTAGCTGCTGGAGATGGAACTCAAGGCCTTGCCCATCCTAAGCATGTGCTATACCACTGATCTCTATCTGCAGACACCGATAGATATCTATCTTTGTGGGATTAGCGATAGACACAAAAGCCCTTGTATGCCAGGTAAGTGCTCTACCACTAAGCTACATCCCAGTTACCTAATTTATTTTGTAATTGACAAATAATAATCACATGTATTTATTGTGGATCACATGTTGCTTTGGAACACGTATAAATTGTGGAACGGATAGATGGAGGGAGTTAACATATTCATTACCTCACTTTTTTTGCACCAGTTGTCAAGAATATATTGTTAGTAATTACAGTCATTATGTTGTACAGCAGAGCTCCTGACCTTATTCCTCCTAATGGAAATTTTACAATTTGATCAACATCTCTTTCCCTCCTCTCCCAAGCCCTGGTAACCAAAATTTTACTCTCTGCTACTGTGAGTTCAACGATTTTAGATTCCACTTATAAGTGAGACCATGTGGTATGTGTCATTCTGTGTTGCCCTATTCCACCTAATGTCTTCTAAGTTGATCCGTGTTGTCACAAATAACAGTATTTCAATGTTTGCAAAGACTGAAGAGTATTTTCTGTGTATATAGATCTTTTTTTCACTCTCCACTTCCTTCCCCTACAATACGATCCAGTAATTCGACTTTTGGGTTTATCCTGAAAAAAATATGAAATCAGTATGCTGATCTGTATTCTCAGGTTCACTGCAGAATTATTTATGGTACCAAGACATGGAATAAAGATAAATATTCTTTGATGGATGAATGGGTTAAAAATGTATTATATTGGAGCTGGAGAGATGGCTCAGCAGTTAAGAGCACTGGCTGCTTTTGCAGAGGACCTGAGTTTGGTTTCCAGCACCCACGTTGGGTGTTCACAGCCATCTGTACTTCCAGCTCCATGGGACCCAGTACCTCTTATGGCCTCTGCACTCACATGAGCATACACATTCACACACACACACACACACACACACACACATGCACACATGCACGTTAGCAAAGTATAACTACAATATTATTGTCATACTTAAAGTTTTAGTGATAATTACCTAAAGTAATCCCATCCTTTCAGTATTTAAATTCCGAATGTCTAATCTCTATAGTTTGTTCAACTAAGAATTCAAATATGGCTGGGTATGGAGATGTTTATCCATAATCCTAGCACTTGGGAGGCTGAAGCATGTTCAAGAGCAGTATGGATTATGTAGCAAGGCCCTATCTCACCAAAAAAATATAAAAGCCAAATAAAACCCTTCATGCATTCCTCAAATCCATGGTGTCTGCTAAGTAGGGTCAGATCATCAATTTCCAACATTTTCTGTGCTGTTCAATCTTTTCATTATCTGTACTGCTTAATGTCACGGTAGCTGTCATGTCATGTGCTGTTGAACACTTGAAATGCGGCTAGTGCAAGTGAAAAGCTGGACTCTTCATTTTATTTCATTTTAATTACTTCAAAATGTTACAAACAGCATTTAGGAAGACACATGAACCTCATATACCATGAGGTTCACCTTTTAACATATGTACTTATTGTGGCTTATAGTATGTTCATAAAATTGTACTTGATGACCATCTATTCCAGAATATCTACATCAAATCTAAAGGAAATGTATTAGAAGCCACTTCTTATCCTCCACTGATCCCACACCTATCATTAATCTTCTTTCTGTTTCCGTGGACTTTCCTGGATATTTCACATAGGGGAAACCATAATAAGTGGCCGTTTGTATATGGCTTTTTTTAAAACTTGGCATATGTTTTCTAGGTTCATCCACATTGTATCAATTAATTCATTTCATTTTATGATAGCATAATATTCTGTTGTGTGCAATACCACAATTTGATTATCCATTCATCAATTGGTGGACATTTCAGTTACTTCAACATTTAGTTATTATGAATAATTCTCCTGTAAACATTTCTGTATAATTTTTTGTGCAGACATATAGTTTCAGTTCTTTTGACATTGTATCTAGACTTGGAGTTTGTTAAATCAGTATTTTCTTTGGGGGACGGATGACAACCAAATGGATTTCCAATGTGGGTACATCATTTTCCAATGTGGGTGATGTATGAGTGCTCCAGTTTCTCCAAATCCTCACCAATGCTTTTGATTTTCTTTTCTGTTTTCTTTTTATAACCATCCCCATGGGTGTAAAGTGATATTGTGGCTTTGATTTCCATCTATGTGATTACTAATGATAGGATTCTTCATATGTGCTTATTGGCCATTTATTTTTCTTAGGAACATGTCTATTTAAATTCTCTGAATAATTTTCAATTATTTTTACATTTATTTATTTAGTGGAGGTAAGGGAGGGGCACAGCATATCTGAAGAGATCAGAGGACACCATGAGAATGTGGGTTCTCTCCTTTCACCTTGTAAATCCAAGGGCTCGAACTCAGGTCATCACACTGGACAGCAAAGATTATCCACTGAGCAATCTCACTGGCCCGGTATAATTTTTTAGATTGGGTTATCAGGGTGGGAGTGTGGTTCAGTTGTAGACTACTTGATCAGCATGCATAAGGTTATGGGTTAAATCCCTAGCACAACAAAAACAAACTCCCCCAAATCCCACAATAAATTGGGTTATTTGTTTATTTGTTTGTTTGTTTCCTGGGTTTTTGTTGCTGTTTGCTTTTTGTTTTTATTTGGAGACAGGCACCCCCATTTTAGGATTACAGGTGTATCACCATGCCATGCTTACTTGATTTTTGAGATAAGGTCTAACTATGCAGCTTAGTGTGTTCTGGAACTTACTATCTAGCCCAGGTTGGCCTTGAACTTGTGCTCAATCTGCTTTAGCTTCTCTGGTGCTAGGAATATAGGACTGTGACTCAACCTCTGGCTTTTTCTTTTCAGTTCTTGAATTATAATTTTTGTACAATAGATTCTAAATACAATTCTGCTGCTTAGTCAATGTTTAGTTTGCAATTTCCCCCATGCTCTAAGTGATTCTTTTAATTTTTGTGATGGCGGCTTCTAAAATTTTTAACTTTGTTCTGAGGTCTAAGTTTCCTATTTTTTATTTTTTGTTATTAGAACTTTTGCAATGCTTTTTGTTTTGTCTTAGTTTCAATTTTGTGTTTGTGTTCTTGAAACAAGGTAGGGGTTGACAGAGAACTCACTATGTAGCCCTGGCTGACCAGAAATTTGCTATCTTCCTGCCTCTGGTTCCTCAATGATGGGGTTATAAGCATGTGTCACCATGCCCAGCCTGAGTCTTAGTGTTCTTTTGTTAAATTTATTCCTAAATTTTTATTCCTTTTGATGCTACTATAGATGGAATTTTTAACTTTATTTTTGAACTCAAATTCATTGTTAGTACATAGACACATAGTTGATAACCTAGCCCGTGGTCTCTAATCTGCTATTCAAGCAGTGTACTACCACTGAATTGTACTCCATCTTCTTATACACTTGATTCTGTATGCTAATGTATTGTTCAAGCATGATACTAATTATGATATTTTATAAATTGCCATAATTGCGTTGAGGAAGTTCCTTCTTTTTGGTACTAGGGGTGGAACCTAGGGTACATGCTAAGAATATGCTGTGTCATTGAGTTCTACCTCCATTTCCAAGAAGTCTCTTCTACTTTATTTTGTTGAGTTTTTTTGTAGAAGAACAATGTTGGGTTTTGTCAACTGTGTTTTCTCTGTGTATTGAGATGACTGTGTTGACTTTGTCCTTTACACCAGGGCTTCTTCAACTTTTTCCATTTGTGAGTCCTACTTGATCAAGACATGCTTACGTGTTTGTAGATATATTGGTGTATAAAATAGGTATATAATCAAACATTTACTGATAATACATCATAAATAAATGTATTTTAAAACAATTCCTTGGTTTGTATATAATTTTGTATACTAATGAGATGGATGTGCCTATTTATTTTCATTCAAAGTATTAAATCTTCACTGAATATTTGAGATTACAGGACACAGGGCATTGTCAACATTTTTCAGAGTTGATTGATATTTTGATTTAATAATTCTCAGTGTTGAGAATGCTGCTTTGCAGAAATACGTGCTACAAAACACCAGGAATATGTTTAGAACCACTTCAGAAATTGTTGGGGAATCTGTCCTAATTTCAAACCAAAATTAATTATAGATTTTTTAAAAAATGAAATTCAGGTCACCAACTCAAGTAGCAACTTTAAAAACCAAACATTGGGGGCTGGAGAGATGGCTCAGTGGTTAAAAGCAGTGGCTGCTCTTGCAGAGGACTCAGGTTTAATTCCTAGCACCCACATGACAGCTAACAATTATCTGTAATTCCAGTTCCAGGGGATCAACTCCCTCTTCTGACTTCCATGGGCACTGCACCACATGGGTGCACCTACATGCATGCAGGCAGGACACCCATACCCATAAATTAAAATAAAAATAATAAATAAAAATATTAAAATCAAACATTTTAATACAATGCAAGCCAAAGCTATACTAATTTGATACTTACATGCTGAGGAATGACAACAAGAAAAATATTGTCTTTGTTTTCTGTAAACCAATTTGTTTCTAAAGAGCAAAAACACAGCTGAATGCTCACGCCTAAGTAGGACATCTCTGTCCATTCCCTCAGAAGAAGATGTGGAAAGACCATAAAAGCCAGAGAATGAGGAGGAATGCTGTGAATCAGTGTTCTCAGTATGACGAGGCTACTGCATGGATGAAGTCACAGGTTAACTACACAATTCCTGCACAAGACTGGGCCCATCAACTTCCATCTTAGATGGAGGAGGAGCTCATGAGTCCACTGATAGTTAATGGTTGCTGGGAGAGAGGGAATTATTTTGTTCAGTAGTGTTACCACTAAAGAAAGTTGTCCATTCTGCAAGAAATAACCCTCATCGCTGTGCTCCTGCAAGTAACCTTAATTAAATTCAGTGAGTTATATATTAAAAAAACCCTGAAAGTAGGAGGAGGGCTTGTTGGGAAGAAGAAGAGGCCCACGGGGGTAGGAGGGGGAGAAGGGAGGGGAGTGGGGCAAAAATGGTCAAAATACATTATATTCATATATGAAATTATCAAAGAATAAAAATTTAAAAACAAATGGAGTTGGGGAGATGGCTCAGTGGGTAAAGTGTTTATCAGATAAACAAAAGGACCCGTGTTTAGATCTCCAGAACCTGTGTAAAAAGCCATGCTGCACAGAGCATTCCTGTAATCCTAGTACTGTGCAGGTGGAGAAAGGAGGATTCCTGGGCCTTGCTGGCCAGCTAGTCTTGCCAAATGAATGAGCTCCAAGTTCATCGAGGCACTCTATCTAAAAAAAAAGGTGGAGAGCAACAGAAGAAGACACCTGGTGTCAACCTCTGGCCTCCATGTTGCATACTCATATATTGTGCATACACTAACACACACACACACACACACACACACACACACACACAGAGGCACAGAAAGTAAAAGCAGACATAAAATGGTAAAGTACATAGGAACATTGCAGTAATCACAGTTTAGAATACACGTGCTAATAAATCTCAGGACATGAAAGTTTAGTACCAACAATAATAGATTAGAATTGCCTAATAATTTACTTTTGTTCACCTAAATATTATTTTTTTTCTGTGATGCTGAGGGTCAAACCCAGGGTCCTACACATGCAAGGAAGTGTACTGCCATTGAGCTACATTCCCAGTCTCAATGTGAACTATAATAGAAATCATTCTAGAAACATCTTCTTACTAGTAAGTTTGTTTCAATGTATACTACCAGTAACTTTCGTTTTGGAAAAAAAATGTGAGAAATACTTTTTTAAAAAGAGCAGAATTATGTACAGTAAAACCCCCTATAACTCATTACATACAATAATCTTATATCTGAACCAAGTGTTGCTTGGTGTTGTGTGGTGTAATGGCACACACGGTGCAAAGCCCAGGTGCTGTATGCTCAGAAGTAAGGTTGCAGTGAAGTCATGTCACACCACAGAGAGGACTGCTGCCAGAAACACCTTGGATTCATTACCCATTTGATTTTGAGTTCAGTTTTGGTCGTTGCGTGTTCAGAAACATTTGACTGCTGCCAATATTTTTGCAGCCCCCACATTCAGTTCATGTGGCATATTACATCATTTGCTTTTAAGATGTTAATTTTGAGTTCTTCCACTAAATCCCACTTGGGTTTTGTACATAATCCTTTTTATATGTTGCTAGATTTCATTTGCTGGCATTTTATTGAGGATTTCTGTGCCTTTTTTTTTTTTTAACTGTATCTGAGGCTGTAATCAAGAGCTTTGTGCATGCCTGGCACGTGCTCTACCACTGAAATGCACTCTAGTCCTTCATTTCTGAGTCTTAATTGGTAAGACATCATGGAGTTTTCTTTTCTGTTGATGCCTTTGTCTGATTTTGGTACCAGAGAATCTGGCCAACAGAATGACTTAGGAAGTTTTACCATCTCTATTTTTGTGAAGAAGTGATGCTAATTCCTTAACTCCTCAGGATGAGGAATTCAAATGTGGCTATAACTTATTCAAGCACACAGTAATGAAGCAGAGTGTTGCTTTTCAGGAGCTGCGAAGTTCAGGGCAGTGGTATTGATGGGAACATTTGATAGATGGAAATTGATGGACAAGGTTTCCCTAGAGTGGAAAAGGAAGCTGGCACAGAATATCTGTCAAAGGCAGTCCCTCCTGCTGCCCCAGGCTTTTGCATCTTGCAGAAAGGATCCAGCTTGCAGGATGACCACATTCCTCAAAAGAAATTCTCCAACTGGGCAAATATTTCCTTGCTCCTAGGCCAGTTGGAGCTTGCTCAGAAGTGTTAGCTCTGTCAGCCTCCTCTGAGCTTTTTTCATCCATGGGTGTGTAAAACACTCTTTGAACATCAATAACAGTATTGCCCAGCACTTGTCTTGACATGCCCCCAAGGTATCATCAGTTATTTTAGGGGGTGTCTTATAATTCTTCAAACCAGTTCACTTTAATTTTTCTTTTACAGAAGAACCACATGCCATTTTAGAAGTTTCTTTGTAGTTGATGTGTTGGGGGGACAGACAAGGGAGGTATGTGTCATGGAAGGAAAAGAAAGAAGCTAAAAATTCTAAATAACAAGAGCCTCAGAATCTTGTCTAGCTTCCCTGCACTGGGGTCGGCTGTGTAAGAATGTTGCTCTATCCTAATCACTGATTTATTCCTGTGTTTGGAAAGGGTTCTGACATATCAGAATATTGATTAAACAAAAAAACTGTGGTATCAATGAATCTCTGTGTCTATGGGATGGTAGACACTGTATGGGGAATATCCACAGAAGTATCCAGAAAAGTGGAGATAACAGTGTGCACAAAGGAGGTGTGAACACACAGGGTGATAGATGGCTGCATGTGGCAGTCACGTTTTAGGTTTTTAGGCAGCCTTAATTTAAGATGCTTTCTTCCTCTACTCCCTTAAGACCATCTTTCTTATCAGAACTGCTTCTTCGATTTGAAAAATTATCCTCAACAGAGAAGACATAGGTCTGTGTATGTAGAGTATGGATATGTCTAAACAGTAGGCAATTCATACAAACTAAGACACAGTAGAGAGGACATGCCACACATAAGCAGAAGGAATGAATCACAGCTCTGTTGAGTTGCCTAAGAGGGCTCACCATAAACATTAATAAACACACAAGGAAATAATCAGCCAACACCAGAAAGAAAAGTGATGTCTCATGAACACAAGAGATTAGAACTGTTGGTTAAGGATCAGCAATCTGTCTTCTGCATCCGAGATTCAACTAATTGTATAAAAAAAGAATTAGCATCTTCACTAAACACAGACTCTTTTCCTTGCCATTATCACCTAAACAATACAGTATATCTCTTCAAAATTTTACTTTTAATCGACAGATAATTGTACATGTTTATAGAATATCACATGGCATTTCAATGCACCTATCTAATGTACAATACTCAGATCAGACTATTTGTTGTATATACCACCTCAGATATCTATCATTTCTCTCCATTGGGAGCATTCAGAATCTTCTACTAACTTTTGTGAGCTATGTAATTGTTGTCAACCACAGTTATTCTACTATGTTTTTTTATTAGAACATTGTAACTGCTATTTTATTATATTAAGTAAACTAAAAGTGGAGAATTCTATGCAAATATTATACCATTTTATATAAGAGATAATCGTCTACATATTTTGGTATCCACAGAGAGTCTTTATGGATACAGACGGAAT
>NW_008343968.1:990238-999172 GCF_000622305.1 Nannospalax galili
CTCCTCCTCCTTCTTCTCCTCCTTTTTGAGAATTCATTAAGTCTAATTAGTCCTGTCCTTATGTGTATGGGTGTGAGGCGACCCACTGGAGCATGGGAAACTTATAAATGGTCACTTTCTCAGAAGAAAGAATGATTCTCTCTCTTCCAACAGCTGTCAACTGCTGTCAACCTCAGTAAGTGGTAGGACCCGGAAAGCATCTTTCCTACCCATGCTGGAGTTTTGGCTCGCTTGCATTAAGTCTAATTAGTCCTGTCCTTATGTGTATGGGTGTGAGGCGACCCACTGGAGCATGGGAAACTTATAAATGGTCACTTTCTCAGAAGAAAGAATGATTCTCTCTCTTCCAACAGCTGTCAACTGCTGTCAACCTCAGTAAGTGGTAGGACCCGGAAAGCATCTTTCCTACCCATGCTGGAGTTTTGGCTCGCTTGATCTTGTGAAGTTAACCATAGCTTCTGTGAGTACCTGAGTGCAATAGTCATGCCATATTTAGAAGACAGAATTTCACAGTACTCCACCCATTCTACCAGGTCTTATATATTTTTTTTACCTCCCCTTCTGCAATGCTCCCCTAAAGATGTCCCATTTGACCAAGGCTGAGAAATACAAATACTTAGTAGACAATTTGACAACATGACCATTGAGAAAATAAACAATAGCAAGTTCTACCCTAAGGTCTTTGATATCCTCAGCCATGGGCTTTTGACAGGTTTCTAGTACTAGGCATGAAATTCCCTCCTGTGGAGCAGGCCTCAAATCCAACCAGAAAGCAATTGATTACCCTATAAGAGTCTTGCCACTATTGCATCAGTGGGTATAAGATGATTGTGATGGCTAATCCTGGGTGTCAACTTGATTGGATCTGGGATTAACTGAAATGAAAGAGATCTTCTTGATTGGATCATCTAAAGCCAGAAGACACACCCTAAATGTGGGCATTACCTTCTGATGGCAGCAGGTATAAAAGGCAGAGCAGAACACCAGGCTTTTTGCTGCTTGCCTTCTCTCTCACTAGTGAGTTCATCTTGCTGCTGTAGACTGAAGACTAGCCGATATTTTGGAATTTGTCAGACCTTCAGCACTGGATTGGGACTACTGAGACATCCAGCCTTGTGGACTGAGTGACTACGGCTTCTCAGCCTCTCCAGAGTGGTGCAGCCATTGTTGGACTACTTGGACTCTATCCTGTGAGCTAAGCTGATAAATCTCTATACATAGTAATTCTACCAGTTCTGTTTCTTTGGAGAACCCTGACTAATATAATGATCTTATTTAGAAGAGCATATAGATCAGAAAAGAATAAATGAGATGTTTAAAAATGAAAATCTATTGATATAAAAATTTCCATGGGTCAGATATAATCTCTCAAAAAGAATTTTAAGGGCTGAGGCTTCAGCTCAGTGGTAGAGTAATTGCCCATAATATACTAGGTCCTGGGTTCCATCCCTAGTACTGCAAGAAAAAAATAGGAATTTAATATTATTATATTATTTGGAAAATGGAGAATGTTCATACATCATGTCTCTTTTAAAAAGTTCTAAATATAAAGATAAAAATTAGAACAAAAGCACAAACTTTCCTGAATACCCAAAGAACTTTATAAATTCATAAAGGCAAACAAAATTCATCAAGAAGAAAATGAAACAGTAAATATATGTATTGATTACAGCTTAATAGAATATACTGGAGTTGAGACAGAAACTATCAGTCTTGTCAACCAACAAATGGACTTACCTCACTCTGAGGCTCATCTTGATTTTCAGCATGGCAGGATTTAGAATTATCTAGGAGACACACCTCTGGGCATATCAGTGAGGGTGTTTCCAGAGAGGTTTAACTGAGGTGAGAAGATCCATCCTAAAGTGGGCAGCAATATCCTATTATGTTGAATAAAATGGAGAAACTGAGCTGAGCACCAGCATCATCTCTCTCTGCTTCCTGACAAAGGACCGAACATAACCAGCCACTATAGATAGACACACTCCCACAAGTATAGCTTTCCCACCATCATGAACTATATCCTTAAACTGTGATCCAAAGTAAACCCTGTGTTCTTTAAGTTCCTTTGGTCAGATATTTTACCAAAACAATGTGAAAAGCAACTAGCATGCTCTTCTACTACTAAAACAAAAATATCTTCAATATGGCTCACAAAGAAGGACCTATCTCTATGTGATGTATAAGAGATATATCTAAATTAACATAATTTGGACAGGCTCAAAATAAAAGCATGAGTAAAGATGGAACTGGCAAAGGAAAATGATCACTAAGTGGGAATTGTGATTTTGATATAAAAGTAGAATTTAGACCAACAAAGAACTAAATGACAAAATCAGTATTATAAAGCTGAAAACCATTTTAAATTGTTCTTTAAAGATTTATTTTATTTAATTATGTATGTGTCTGTGTGTGGGTGTGTGTATGTGAGTACAGGCACCCATGGAGGCCAGAAGTGTTGGGACTCCTGGAGCTGGAGCTACAGGTGGCTGTGAGCAATGTGAGTGCTGAGAAATGAGCTCAACTCCTCTATAAGACCAGTATGCACTCTTTTTTGCTGTTTTTTTAAGACAGGGTCTCTCTGTAGATCCAGCTGGCCTGGGACTCGCTATGTAGAACTGGCTGGCCTTGATCTCACAGAGATACACCTGCATCTGCCTCTGAGTGCTGGGAATAAAGGCATGCACCACCATGCCTAGATCCAGGATGCTACTAAGTCATCTCTCCAGCCCCATGAAAACCATTTTTTAGTATGTAAGTATAATAGCTATAAAAATCTAAGACACCTAATAACCTAAGGCCTCATGAATGCTAAGCAAGTACTCTACCACTGGTCTACAGTCCTCATCCTACCCATCTTTAAAAAGTAGAAGCTACAGGGGCAAGGGAAAATGGGCTAGTAGAAGACTTTAAGTGCAAAGGCAGATCAAGTGTCAGAAACAAGTAAGGGAGCAGACATAATAGTGAGTGACATAATGAAGGAAGTAGACATCGGTGCTCTACACTTGAACTTTAGAACCTAGCAGAAAATCCACCGCCTTTCTCAACTGCACAAATAGTAGATCACAAAGAAAACACCAGTAAATTGTACACAATTAGAAGGATTCCAACTCTGTTTTTGCAATACAATCATGTAGAATAAAAACAAAATATGAACTCCATACAGGTCTCCAAACTAGAAATTAAAAATCTATTAGACAACAAAAAGTCAAATAAATAAGCAAAGAAAAGATATCAAGTAATGAAAATAGTAGACATCAGAAACTATTTGGTACATTTAGAGATCATGACAAAATTCAAAGTCTTAAATACCTATATCAATAACAACGAATAAAATGCATGACCTGTGTTAACTTTCTTTTAAAGATACTTTATTGAGAATTTCATACAGGCATATAAACATATAAGGTGTTTTGATCAAATCCATGCCCACTCCTTCCCCTCCAACTTCTCCCATATCTCCCCATCACTTTTTTTCTGATAACTTCAGAAAAAGCCCATGGGGCTTTTTACTACTCTAACATTCCCCCTTCTGAAGAGGTAACCCTAACATCTTTTGAGGATTAGATAAGAGCTCCCAAATACTTTTGACATTTTTGGCCTTTGGGACAAAGTATGTTGCTAAGAGGTCCAAGGACATTGTGAGTTTTAGCCAAGAAACTGGCTGCTTTTTTGGGGGGTCTTTTTACTCTAACTGCCTAGCCAATTACTACTTCCTATTCTTATTACACCATCCTCTGAAGATGTTACTCAACTTGCAGATAGGGCATCGGGATGCAGACCACTCTCGCTTTTTCCATGCTGAATAGGGATGCAGGGTGAGGCAATTGGAGTACCCCTTCAGTGGGTCTATCTAAAAGAATCCCAAATTGCATAACTCTTATCTGTAGGGGGGAAAGTCCTTGAATCCTGAATAGGAGATGTGAAGAAGTAAAGGCAAGAATAATTAGCATTACAAATTCTACACAGGGAACTAGAAAAAAGTCAGAACTGGGAAAACTTCAAATGTTTGTAAGAGAGTCCTTTGGAAATTTTTGACGAGAGCTTCCAAAAGCATCCCTCTATTGGGTTCCTCTTCATTTTTCTTTTGTTTGCCAAGGCTGGAATTGAGAGTGATGGATTCAAAATTTCCTTTCAGGGCACAAAGGCTTCTAGATAGGGGGAGAAAACAAATCTTCCCATCATTTTAGAACAATAGCGGGTTGTCTCCCTTATCTACAGGTGGGCCCTACAGTACTGCAGACCAAGATTTGATGTCTTACCTCTGAGCAGCACTTTCTGATTTAGAACACAATCATCAATGAAAAATAATTGTCTAAATAGCTTTTTATATGGACTTAAGCCCAGTGTCTGCAAAGTGTAATCCCTTGAACTCTTAAAGAAATATACTGATGACTTTACTCTTTGGTTATAATTTCTGTTTGGGTGTTTAAGACCATACAGTTGGCCCAAATAAATCAATTTATATTTACACTTAAGGTCATTTGAGGATCTGTTCTTCAAGGGTCACATGGGTTTGGGAAGAGCTGCTTGCTCCTTTCTTTTGCCAGTTCCATCTATGTGAAGATAAGTCAAAGGTCCTGCTCCACCATGCTAGCTTCAGTTGGAAGCATGAATGAGATGTTTCCTCTGAGTTGACCCTCCTCTTTGTAGACTGGTTCAAGTTCATCTGGTGGGGTCTCCATGGCCTCCCTGAACAAAAGGACAGGTGACTCAGCACAATTACAGGACATTTTGAGAGATGTTCCATAGTCCCCTGGAACTTAGTCGACCTTTGAGGGCAAGGGGCAAAAACTATCCTTTAAAAGTCCCTCTGACCAGATTACTGTAGGACTCAAAGTATGGCTGTTGAACATCCAATAAGGTTAGTTCCACCACTCTGGTACTTTTAATTGCCATGTGCTATGTAGATAAAGCTTGGGTTAAAAAAAAAAAAACAACAACAAATGTTCTCAGATAAACCTTGACAAGATATATATTTTGTTCCTTAAACTAGTTGACTAAACTATGTTAAGGAACAAAATATATATCTAGTCAAGGTTTATCTGAGAACATTTGTTCTTCACCCAAGCTTTATCTATGTGGCACATGGTAATTAAAAGTACCGGACTGGTGGAACTAACCTTCTTGGATGTTTAACAGCCATCCTTTGAGCCCTATACTAATTTCATCAGAGGGACATAAAGATTTTCCATCTGTTGTGAGAATTCTTTTCCTTGGGATACTAAGTAATGCTTATTCCCTTTTAAGGTTCTAGTGTCAAACCAATTTTTGGTTAAAGTTTTACTGAGGAACCTATGAATTTATTGAGCTTACTTACCGAGTTAACTAAGGAATTGCTGAGGTATATGAAAGACCTGAGGGTGTTCACACTGGAAAGCCTTTACCCATCACGGGACAAGCCTTCTCTTCTTAGCCTTCCCCAGATTGTATACTTTAGCCCTCCCCAAATCTAGGAGACCATGTGTCATTAGGGCCATGGCTGGGAAGAGTGGCTGGATACTCTGGTGAGGGGCCAATGACCCTGTTTTCCCCTCCTTTAATTAAGGAGCACAACCGACAACAAGCCCAATTGTGTTGATGCTTAAGCAATCAGGCACTGCTGAAGTTGTAATGATGGTAGTTATTTCATGCAGAAGAGACTGCTGTACAGTATCATCTTACTCAAATGACACGGGATTTAAAAGAATTTGGTGCAAGGATCCACATATGAGGGAGAACGTATATCTTTTATTTTTCTGAGTCTGTGTTACTTCACTTAGTATAACAGTTTCTAAATCCATCCATTTATCTGCAAATTTCATTATTTCATCTTTCTTTACTGCTGAATAGAACTCCATTGTGTAAATGCACCACATATTTCTTAACCACTTGTCAGTTGAGGAGCACTTAGGTTGCTTCCATCTCTTAGCTGTTGTAAAAAGAGCAGCAACAAACATGACTGTTTTTCATAGGGGTTTCATGAGTTTGCAATCCCACCAGCAGTGAATGAACGGTCCCCTTTCTCCACATCCTTGCCAGCATTTGATATCTTTTGTTCTCTTGATCCTAGCCAGTCTGGCTGGGGTAAGGTGACAGACACCTTAGGGTGGTTTTAATTTGCATTTCCCTAATTACTAATGATGTTGAACACTTTTTGAGATGTTTCTTAGCCACCTTTATTTCTTCCTTTGAGAACTCTGTTTAGATCTTTAGCCCATCTTTTAATTGGGTTATTTGGTTTCTTGAGTACTTGGTTTTTGAGTTCTTTATATATTCTGGATATTAAACCTCTGTCAGTTGTGTCACTGGTGAAGATTTTTTTCCCATTCTGTGGGTTTTCTCTTCACTTTTTTATTGTTTCTTTTGCTGTACAGAAGCTTTTTAGTTTAATGTGGTAACACTTGATGATTGCTGACCTTAATTCCTGAGCACCTTCTGTCCAATTTAGAAAATCCTTTCCAACACCTATCTCTCATAGGTTACTGCCAATATTTTCTTCTAATAATTTCAGAGTTTCCAGTTTCACATTGATGTTTTTGATCCATTTGGAGTTGCTTTTGAGCAAGATGAAAGATAAGGATCTAGTTTCAATCTTCTACAGGTCAAGTTCCAATTTTGCCAGCACCATTTGTTGAGGACCATCTGTCTTTCCTCCATTGTGTGTTCCTGGCACCTTTGTCAAATATCAGGTGGCTGAAATTACGTGTACTCGGGTTTGGGTCTTCAATGATGTTCCATTGATCTATGTGTCTATTTTTATACCAGTACCATGCTGTTTTTGTGACTATAGCTCTGTAGTATACTTTGAGATCTGATATAGTTATCCCCACCAGCGCTGCTTTGTGCTCAGGGTTGCTTTGGATGTCTGGGTTTTTTTGTGCTTCCATACCAATTTAAGGATTTTTTTTTCTAATTCTGCAAAATATGTCATGGGGATTTTGATTGGGATTGCATTGAATCTATATAACTGAATCTATATATTCCTTTTGGTAGGATGGTCATTTTCACAATATTAATTCTTCCAATCCATGAACATGGGAGGTCCTTCCATATCCTGGAGTCTTCCTCAATCTCTTTCTTTAATGATTTAACATTTTCATTGTAGAGATCTTTGGTGTCTTTCATCAGATTTATTCCAAGATATTTTAGGGTTTTTTGCATCAGTTGTGAATGGGAACATTTCCCTGTATTCTTTCTCCAATTGCTTGTTATTGTTATACAGAAAGGCTACTGATTTTTGTAGACTGATTTTATAATCTGCCACTATACTGAAAGTGTTGTTCAGTTCTAGGAGTTTTTTGCTGGAACTTTTGGGATCTCTTAAGTATAGTATCATATCATCTACAAAAAGGGATATTTTGACCTCTTCTTTTCCAATTAGTACTCCTTTAATTTCCTTCTCCTGTCTTATTGCTCTAGCAAGAGTTTCAAGCACTATGTTGAAAAGGAGTGGAGATAGTGGACATCCTTGTTTGGTTCCTGATTTTAATGGGAATGCTTCCAGTTTTTCTCTATTTAGAATGTTGTTGGCTGTGGGTTTGTTGTATATAGTTTTAATTATGTTGAAGAATGTTTCCTCCAGTCCAGTTCCCTCTAGGAGTTTGAACATAAATGCATGCTGAATTTTATCAAAAGCCTTTTCTGCACCTTTTGGGATGATGATGTAGTTTTTGTCTTTGAGTCCATTTATATGATTAATGATGTTTATTGACTTATGTATATTGAACCATCTCCGTATCTCTAGGATAAATACTACTTGATCACAGTGAATGATCTTTTTGCTGTGTGTCTGTATGCAGTTTGCAAGTATTTTGTTGAGAACTTTTGCATCTATGTTCATTAAGGATATGGGTCTATAGTTTTCTTTTCTGGTTTTGTCTTTACCTGGTTTGGGTATTAGAGTGATGCTGGCTTCATAAAAGGAATTTGGGAGTGCTCCCTCTCTTTCTGTCATTTTGAATAATTAAATAGTATCGGTTGGAGGTCTTTAAATGTCTGGTAGAATTCTGCTGTAAATCCATCTGGGCCTGGGCTTTTTTTTAGTTGGGAAGCTTTGTATTACTGTTTCAATTTCCTTTTAAGTTATGGGTCTGTTTAAACTGTAGATCTCTTCTTGATTTAACTTTGGTGGTTTCCATGATTTTAGATATCCATCCATTTCTTTTAGATTTTCAAATTTAGTAGTGTATAGGTTTTTATAATATTCTGTTATAATGGTCTGGATCTTTCAGGTGTCTCTTGTGATGTTTTCCCTTTTATCTCTGATTTTATTGATTTGGATTTGTTTTTTCTTTCTTTCTTTTGGCTAACTGGGCTGGGGGTCAATCTTGTTTAGCTTTTAAAGAATTAGCTCTTAGATTCATTAAGTCTTTGTATTTTTTGTTTGTTTGTTTCTATTTCATTAATTTCTGCTCTGATTTTTGTTATTTCTTCTCTTCTGCTGGGTTTGGCTTTCATTTGTCCTTGCCTTTCCAGCATCTTGAGTTGCAGTGTTAGGTCATTTATTTGGGCTCTTTCTAATTTTAAAAAATATTTTATTTATTACTTTTATTTTATGGGTACGAGTGTATTGCCTGCATGTATGTGAGTGCACCCGTATCGTGCAATGCCGCAGAGGTCAGAAGAGGGCTTCGGATTCCCCTGGAACTGGAGTTAAGGCCGGTTCATAGCCACGATGTGGGTGCTGGGAATCGAACCTGGGTTCTCTGCAAGAGCAGTCAGTGCTCTTAACTGCTGAGCCATCTCTCCAGCCCCATGATCCTTTTTTTTTTTAAGATAGAGTCTCACTATGTAGTCGTGGCTGCCCTGGAAGTGGATATATAGACCGGGCCTGTTGTTTAATTGCCATAAGTTTCTGTTGTGACTAGGGTTTCATCCAGTGTTGATTTTGAGCTTTATTGCATTGTGGTCTGATAGAATGCATTGAATTATCTCATTTTTTTGTGTGTATGT
>NW_008343968.1:999313-1010305 GCF_000622305.1 Nannospalax galili
AATTCAGATGTCTCTCTGTTTATTCTTTGTCCAGTTGACCTGTCTAATGGAGACAATGGGGTATTGAAGTCCCCTACTACTACTGAGTTGGGATTTATTGTTGTCTTAAAGTCCTGTAGTCTTGTTTTTATAAATTTAGGTGCACCAGAGTTTGGTGCATATATGTTAAGGATCGTAATATCTTCTTGGTTAATTGTTCCTTTGATCAGAATGAAGTGACCCTCCTTATCTCTTCTGATTAGTTTTACTTTGGAGTCTATTTCGTCAAATATTAGAATTGCAACCCCTGCTTGTTTCTTAGTGCCATTTGCTGGGAATATTCTTTTCCATCTTTTACCTTAAGGTAGTGCCTGCCCTTGAAGGTGAGATGGGTTTCTTGCAGACAGCAAAGAGATGGATTTTGTTTCTTAATCCATTCACTTAGCCTGTGTCTTTTGATTGGGGAGTTCAGTCCATTGATATTTAAGGTTGTTATTGAAAGATGTGTACTGGTTGCCGTCATTTTGATTGCTGTTTGTGTTTTTTGCCTAATTTTGTGTTTCCTCAATTATACCTTTATTTTCTTTCATTGCCCTGGGGTGTAGTTGTTCCTTTCTCCATTCGTTGTATTGCTTCAAGTATTCTTTGATGGCTGGTTTCATGGACATGTATTCTTTCAGGCTATTCATGTCATGGAAGATTTTTCTTTCTGCCTCAACTGTAGTAGACATTTTTGCTGGGCAAAGTATTCTGGGTTGGAATCTTTTGTCATGTAGAACTGGAACTACCTTGGTCCAGGCTCTTCTGGCTTTCATAGTTTGTATTAATAAGTCAGCTGTAATTCTAATGGGTTTTTCTTTATATGTGACTACTTGTTTTTCTTTTGCTGCTTTTGGTATCCACTCTTTGTTCTGTACATTTAGTGTTTTTACTATGATGTGTTATGGGGAGTTTCTTTTCTGATCCTATTTGGTGCTTCCTGCATTTTTATGGGGATGTCTTTCCTTAATTTGGGGAAATTTTCTTCTACAATCCTGTTTAATACCATTAACCTGAAATTCCTCTCCTTCCTCTATGCCTATGATACATAGATTTAGTCTTTTCATGGTGTCTCACATGTCTTGCATATCCCATTTCTGTGTTTGTTTTTTTTTTTTAATTTTTCATTATCTTTGCTTCAGTGGTCCAATTCTTCAACTTTATCCTGCAGTGTTGATATTCTGTTTTCCATTTCATTCATTCTAGCAGTGAGGCTTTTCCCTATTGTTTCAAATTGGCTTGTTGAGTTTTGTACTTCCTTCTTCATTTCTGCCTGAGTTTTCTTCAGTGATTTTATCTCTTTTGTGAATTCATTCAGAAATTTATCCCTATCTTCTTTCAGTTGTTTCTTCGTGTATTCTTTAAATTCATTGAATTCCTTGATCATGTTTATGATTGTTCTTTTAAATTCTGTGTCCTGGGTTATCTCTAGGGGGTTCTCCTTATAGAACTCTTTGTTGGGGACATAGTGTTTTGGCTTTCCATTTTATTTTTCTTTTGTTGTGATTTTGGCATGTGAATTTCTTTTGCTGTTTGTGATTCTGATATGAGAATTAAGTTGAAGTATGCTTCTGTTTGTATTATTGGTGTGCCTTGGACCTTTTCTTATTGGTTATATAAAGCTGGTTTGTCCATGTTTCAGGTTCTCTCAGTTTTTATTTTGGAGGGAACTGATGGCTTCAGATCAGCTACTCAGGAGCACCTACAGAAGGCCAAGTCAGGTTCCAGTCAGGTACACTCAGGCTTCCTTCTAAGGTTTGGATCCCTCCTAATGGGAACTCAGAGCAAAATCTGGAAAGATCCCAAAGGGGGGGGGGGACTGAGTTTGAGACTTTCAGTCAGTCAGCTGAGTTCTCAGCTCCTATGGTCAGAGGGAGGCCAGAACAGGCATGCTTTCGCGGTTTGCTGAGATCCCAGGCACTACACAGATGGAGGTCAGAACCCAACCTCTCAGGCTGTCAGCTAAGATCTCAGCCTTATCCTACCAAAGCCGGGTCTGCCCATGGGCCTTGGGAGGGGGTGTCACACAATCCCAGTTAGGGGGTTGGGTATGGTGCAACTAGGGGAAGCTCAGGACAACATGGAGTCAGGATCTGGGTGCTCTCAGGCAGTCAGTCCCCTGAGTTCTCAGCCCCTGTGCCAGAAGGAGGCAGAAACAGGCACTCTCTGGCAGTCTGCTGAGATCCCAGCCACTACACAGATGGAGCTCAGAATCCACCTTCTCCAAATTGCATTAACTTTTAAAGTAAAGAAACTAAACATACCAAAAGAAACCTCTAGGAAGAAAATAATGAGTGCAAAAGCAGAAAAGTAATAAATATTTAAAACAGAAATGAATTAATGAACCAAAGTGCTGGTTCTCTAAATAAGTAAGAAAAACACACAAACCATTTATCAAATTAACCAAATTTAAACAGGACAAATACAAATTATATCACATAAGACAAAGAATAAATAATGTGGAATATACACAGGTGAATGATCCAAACTGGTTTTGAAATGAATAACATAAGCACCCAAAACAGAGAGAGTGGAAACAAACCTAAGTAATTCTTGAGCATGGTATTTT
The DNA here is from genome assembly GCF_000622305.1 of Nannospalax galili. Taxonomy (NCBI): domain Eukaryota; kingdom Metazoa; phylum Chordata; class Mammalia; order Rodentia; family Spalacidae; genus Nannospalax; species Nannospalax galili. The sequence continues at coordinate 1,001,901 of NW_008343968.1, forward strand.
GACTATATGCATTAATTAACACTAAAGGAGAACAAAGCTGTAAAGAAATAGTGAAGCCTCAGAGTTGGTTTAGTTTTCCCAGAGGCCTAAGCTACATGTTTTCCCCCTAATGGTGCTAGGAAGGAACAGAGGAACTCCTGTACAATAAGCACCCAGTTACCCACCACTCAGCTGGATGGCATGAAACTGCTTTTGAGGCTTTGTTTTATTAAAGGAGTAAATAAATGTTTTGCGACTCATTAGAATCTAAGGTTTGAGATACAGAAAGGGGAACATACGGGCTGAGACATGGCTCAGTAGATAAACTAGTTGAAGCTACAAAAGGTTGAGGACTGGAGTTTGTATTCCAGGCGTCCAAACACACAGCTGAGTGGAACCTGTACATAACCTTCCAGAGGCAGAGACAGGGCATCCCCAGGGCAAGTTGGCTAGCTAGACTAGCCTAGATGGTGAATTCTAGGTTTAGTTGAGACACCCTGTTTCAGAAAATAAAGTGGAGAACCACTCAGGTAGATAGATCATGCAACACACACATGCACACAGATGTGTATATGCATCTATATGTGTATGTATGCCAACACACATGTGGACATACTACACACATACACCATACACATACATGTACAAAAACAGGGGGAAGATGAGCAGTTACTCTACTGCGCTGATTGAAGGTAAAGGTATCAGTGTAAACTCCTGGTTTACAATATATTTCTTTTTAGTGTATCTATATCTGTTTTCTGCCTATTGACAGAAACTTGGTACACTTCACCTTAACCCAAGAATCAAATGAACATCACCACTGATGATAAAAATATAGCATCATGTGCTTGCTCCCTTGCTGAATTAAGGGGACACAGTTGTCCTGTTGTGGCATTTCTGTCCCAAGCCATAACCTGAATCTTTTCTTGAGGAAACATTTGTCAATCAATCATAAACTGAAGATCACTTTACCAAATAACTGGCCTATCCTCCTGAAAGATACAAAGGTCAGGAAAGACAAAAAACAGAAAGAGAGAGAGAGAGAGAGAGAGAGAGAGAGAGAAGAGCTATGCCAGATTAAAGGAGAATAGAGAAACATGAAAACTACAAAACATGTATGATGCTGGCTCAGATTCTGGACAAAAGGACATTATTGGAAAATGGAGGAAATTCAGATTTTTTTAGGTGTGAAAATAGTTTCCATAATAATTTTCTGATTTTTTGCCCCCACCTGCGGGGACCCTGTACAGGTAAAGCTCGAGGGGGACCACTCCCTGAAAGGAAAAATGGGCGAGAAAGAGGAGACGGAGCCCAAGCAAGTCCACTTGTCAAGGGTCGCTTTATTGTATTGCAAGCTTTCCTTATATACAGTTTGTATTTAGAAGGGGTTGAAGAAGTTGGTCAAAGGTTACAGCATTCTTATGGGTATGGGGTGGGGGACTGAGCAATTCAGCAACGTGACTGACCACCAGGTGTTCCAAGAGATTACTGCATGACTTATCTTTTCCGAGAACTGTTTGCAAGGGGAAGAGAAAGATAACCTTGCCATAAATTCTTTCTCAAGGTTACTAGTGCAGGCAGAATTTCCTGCTTAAGTCAACTGTTTGTAGAGCCATATTATATTTTTTGGTAATGAATGTTGTTTCTCCAGCTCCCGACAATTTTTGAGTACAGTATTTCAGTTATGAAAGAGAACATCCTTGTTCTTAGGAGATAACACTAAAGTATTCAGGCACTGTGCTGTGCAGCTTCAGTTGTCAACTGGACACACCTGGGGAGAAGGAACCTCAAGTGAAATATTGCTTCCATTGGAATGGCCAGTGACCACATCTTTGAGATATTTTCTTAATTATTAATTGATATGGAAGGGTCCAGCCCATTCTGGGTGATGCCACCCCTGGGCAGCTGGTCCTAGGTTGTATAAGAAAGCAGTCTGAACACTGGGCCACAGAGCAAGACAGTAAATAAGCAACATTCCTGCCGGGTCTGTGATTCAGCTCCTGCCTCCAGGTCCCTGCCCTGCCTAAGTTCCTGCCTTGGTTTCTCTCAAGGATGGATTGTCACTTAGAAGAATAAGATGCAATAAACCCTTTCCTCCCCAAGTAGGTTTTGGTTGGTGTTTTATCACAGTAATAGAAAGTTACTACTTCAGAAATAAAGGGGCTTAATGCCTGCAAGTTTACAAAAGAAGTCTCCATATAGAATGATAAAACAAAGGTGGTAAGAGATAAAAACACTTAAGAAATTTGTTTGAAGCATAAACTGGGAGTTAGCTGTACTATTTTTTTTTTTTCAATGGTAGTGGTGAGGAGTGAACCTGGGGTTGTGTGTGTACTAGGCAAGTGCTGTATTAGTAAACTACCTTCCCAGCTGGTTTTTTACATTTTAATTTTCAGCTTATATTTATATTATTTATTATTTTATTTTGAGATAGGTCTTGATAAATAGTCTAGGCTGGCCTTGAACTCACACATGAACTTGTGATCCTTTTGCCTCAGCCTTCCAAATAGCTGGCATATTACAGACCTGTGCCACCAGGCAAGGCTACCATTATTGAAGGTTTTCTGTTACTTTGAAATGATTTAATTTTAGAAAGTAATAAAAAAGAAGTATTTGAAAATACTTTTAAAAACATTTAGGAGAAGCTGGGTGCGGTGACATGCACCTGTTATCCCAGCACTCAGCAGGCTGGGGCAGGAACACTACCATTTTGTCAGTTTGAATTCAGCCTGAGCTACACTGTATGACCCCATTTCAAAAGAAAACCGCCCAAAACAATAAGAAAGGGGGAAGAGGTTTACCTAGCAGAATTGTTGATAATTACTGGAAAAAATTGAAAACAACTTAATTGTCATCAGTAGATGACAGCAGATGATAAACAAATTTTGTTCTAATCAGTCACAGAATGCATTTAGATGAAAGAACACTTATCTGCATGTATCAAGATGTGTCAACCTCAAAAATAAAAGTGTAAAGAGCAGGTAGCAGGGACTGGGGGTGTAATGTGGTGGTAGAGTACATGCCCAGGGGTTGATCTCCAATACAAAAATAACATGTGTTTGGGGGGAGGGAAGCAGGTAAAAATGTAAAATTTATAAATACAGAAAACAAAGATGGAGATTATTGAAGAACAATACCTGTCTCGGAAGAATTTTTAGGGTTTAAAGAAAAGTCAAATAAACCCATGCATGCTTACGAGTAGGAGGAGGAAGTATGTGTTGTGCCTAACATGGATGGGGGAGGGGTAGTGAGGGCGAGGGCACCCAAGGCACATACATTCATGTCTCAGAAATGGCAAATCTCTCTCTCTCTCTCTCTCTCTCTCTCTCTCTCTCTCTCTCTCACCAAATCAAGGCCTAGAAGACAAGAAGGGGTAAGGGGTTACTCAGATGAAACATCGAAAGAAAGGCTGTGTCTAGAAGATACTGTTCTTTGCAAAATTCCAGAAGGGAGAAACCACAGGGCCTGGTGGAAACAGCTAGAGGTTTCTTTGAGCTGGAGCAGACCAGGCACAAAAAGGGGATGCAAGATGACGGAGAGAAGTGCCCCCCTCCACCTCCCACACCCTACAAGGCCTCTAAGACCTAGCTAAGGAGTTTGACTGCCTGAAGGGGAGGGTAAGCTAGCTTCTGGAAACAGGCAAGTAACAAATGTTTCAATTTTAAGAAGGCTGGCTCTGCAGACAAGATCAGTGTTCACTCCACCCCCACTTTTTTTTTTTTTTTAAGGAAGAAAACGGGAAGAAGTAATGGGGATCTCAACAGAAATAGCAGAGGGAGGGAAAAATATCGCTTGGATTCTGGGCAATTACCCGTAGGTGTGCCGGCCACGGTTTTATTGTTTTGGTTTTTTTCTTTTGTTTCTACATAGTCTCACACTGTAACCCAGACTGGCTCGGAACTTGAAATAATGCTCTCATCTTTGCTTCCTGCATGTTAGAATTACAGGCATGAGTCACCATGCCTGGTTCAGGGGTGGCATTTTATGCCACCTGACCATTTCAGAATGGGCCTTAGATGTCAACGTACTGCTGGGTTTTCCAGTAGGATATCTGTGGCTTTAGATTCATCTCGAACGTTTGAACCTTTGACTTACAAAATAAAAAGCTGACGCAACACAGTAAAACACTTATTTTCCCACTCTGCAGGCTTATGGGCGGCATAGTTCTGTACTTTTCTCTACATTTTCACTAAATTTTACAACAAAATGGCAAAACAATGCTGTAGCAAGAATTCAAAGAGTTGAGGTGCATGGAAGAGTTTGAGCTCCAGCAAAGAACAGGAAACAAAAAGCAGCGGGGGCGGGGAGGCTGAGGGTTCTGGTGGGCGGGGCCGAGAGCCCCGAGGGGAAGGGGGGGGTCCTCCCGGGTTGGCCCCGCCCCTCTCGTGAGGCCAGGCTCGCGGAGCCCTGCCCTAGTCCCGCCCCCCTCAGGCCTCCGCCCCCGCTCCCACCGCCCCTGCCCTTCCCAGCCTATCCCAGCCTCTCCTCTCTCCATGACGCTACCTCCCGTCTCCAGGCAACGCGGGGGTCAAACAAGCGGCTGTTGAGGCAGTTGCCTGCCCACCTCTCCTCTGTCGGACCCTCGATCCTCAGACGCTGACAGGCATGACCTTGCCACTTCTGCCCGGCAACACCTTTAACCGCAATGTGAGTAGCCGGGCTGTCCGAGGTCAGAGGTCCTGGCCAGATCCTGGGATTCAGGTAGGATGGGGGAGTGGCCACCTCCCTGGAGCCTACAGATGAGTTCCTGCCCTCTACTTATGTGCGTTGAATACAACCTGAAACCAAATTTTATATTCCCTCACCCCTGTCTCTCCATTGCATCTGGGTGCTTTTTCTAGATTATATACTTAAGTAGGGCAGTCCAAGGTAGCCAGTGACAGTGATGATAAAAATAACCATTGAGTGTTTAGTGTGTGCCAGGTCCTGTGCTTTAATCACCTTCCATGGTATTGGAGGGCGAGATGAAAGTACAAAAATCAAACCACAAAACCCCTTGAACATTAAAGAACTTTTGGTAATCACACTTTAGTTAACAGTAGGAAGACGATTCTGGTTTTTGTTCCTGGGGGTTACTGCCCTTTACTTTGATTTGCCAGATGTGTTTTTAGAACAAACTAATAAACTGATGAGAAGTTGATGTGGAACCACTGAAGGTGTCTGTAAACCTGTAATAAGTTTACAAAGCATTCAGTACATTGAACTGACTACAAATTCCGAAGTGTCTATATCTAAGTTGCTGGTCCCAAAGTACCAGTTTTATATATAGCTTCAAACCCGAGATAGATTTTAACTCTACACATTGGTTGGTCAGTCCAACTTTGAACACTGATATGTGCATTTCATTTCTTGGTTCCTGATTAGAGGTTGGCCTCTGAAGCATAGAATTTCTCTTTGGTAAGATTAAGTCAGTCACTCGAATAAGAAAGGCTCCAAGGAGGTCATGAAACAGGATTCCAGAAATAGAGAAGCATGCTGTGTAAAAATAATTTTAATTAAAAAATCTAAGCAGAGCTACCGCCCAGCTAGGTTTCTGATTATTGATGCCTACTGCCTGCAGAAGAGCCTCGGCTCTTCCACACAGTGATTAAGGGTAGGAATGATAGAGTTTGGATGAGGTATTTTAAAACCTGAAATATTGTACTGAGTGTACTTTGCTTTTTAAAAACTTTTTATTGGGAAGAATAACACATGTGCAGAAAAACGCAATGGGTGATGGTGAAATGAACATCAAGAAATAGAACACAGATAGTATTCCAATAGCAGCCACCTTGACTAGGCTTGCCGTTTTCAGGAGGGAAAAATGCATGTCCTGAATATTGCATGGGGCCTATTTATACTAAAAGCAAGATTAAGTCAGTCAGATTCAGATTGAGCTGAGAAGCTTGTATTTTGTGTGGCAACTTTACTTATAACTTTCTGAGATATTTTTTACCCTTTCCTTCCTCTCTAAATATAACTACTATCCTGACTTCTGTCACTAGAATTAGATTTGGTTAGCTTTTGACCGTTTTATTCATGGAAATGTCCTATATTTATTCTTTTGTGACCTCTTTAATTCAACAATATGTTTGTGAGATATGTCCATGTGGATATCTATAGATGTAGTTTGTATATTTTCATTGCACTGTATGAATGTCATATATATATACATATATATGAATTACTCTTCATATATAGCTTATTTGGGACTTTTACAAATACTTTTGCTGTTGATTCTCTTGTTTGTATCTTTCAGTGTGATTGCTACATCATTTGGCAGTGGTATGTTCACTTTTAGTGGCCACTGCAAAGTGATATACTAATTTTAATTCCCACCAGCTCTTGCAGAGTACCCAGGTTCGATTCCCAGCACCCACATGGTGGCTAACACCCATCTGTAACTCCGGTTCCAGGGGATCCAGCACTCTCTTCTGATCTCTGAGGGCATTGCACTACATGCGTGCACTTACCTACATGCAAGCTATACAGTCATACATGTAAAATGCAAATAAATAGATAAAATATTTTTTAAATTTTGTATATTTTGTTCAGTGGGTATGCTGCAACACTTTGTAGGGGAGTTTGTTGTTTGGTCCTTGTCTTTTAAAATTCTTATTTTAGTTATTTTTATTTCATGTGTATGAATGTATTGCCTGCATGTATGTAAGTGCACCCATGTCATGCAATGCCCATAGATGTCAGAAGAGGGCATTGGATTCCCCTAGAATTGGAGTTACAGATAGTTGTTAGCTGCCACGTGGGTGCTGGTAATCAAATCTGCGTCAGAACAGCCAGTGCTCTTAACTGCTGAGCTACCTCTCCAACTCCTTGTTTTTCCTCTTTTCTGTTACAGGGTCTCCCTATAGCCCCAGCTGGCCTGAAACTCGCTGTGTAGACCAGGCTGGCCTCCATCTCACAGAGATCCACCTGCCTCTGCCTCCTGAGCACTGGGATTAAAGGTGTGGGCCATGACGTCCATCTCACTTTGTAGTTTTAAAGATTTATTTTTCATTTTATTACTTGGGTGTGAATGTATACCACATGAATGTGGGTGCCTGTGGAAGCCAGAAGATGGCATCAGATTCCCTAGAGCTAAAGTTACAGGCAGTTGTTGAACCTATGTGGCTACTGGGAACTGAACTTGGGTCTCCTAGAAGAGCTGCAAGCACTGTTAACCACTGGGCCATCTCTCCAGCCCTTCTGTGTAATTTTAATCTGTACTTCCCTAACTTCATAATGAGGTTGAACATTCATTTTTACTCAGTTGCTGGTCATTTGCACATTTTTTTGTGTGTAGTATCTTGCTTGACTGTTGTCTGATTTCAATTAGGTTGCCTGCCTGTTTCATAGTGATTTTTATAGGCATTCTCTATATAATTCTTGACATTGCCTATCTGTGGTTGGTCTCTTCACTATCTTAGTAGTGTTTCTTCTCTTTTTCTAGGAAACTTCAGGTTGCTTTTGTTTCATTAGTTTATTTCATTTGCAGTGCAGGGGACGGGACCTGGGGCCTTGAATATGGTATATGCAAGTGTTTTGCCACTGAGCTATAACTTCCAGCCCTTTCTTGGTGCTTCTGATGAATATAATTTCTCATTTCATCTTCTAGAAACTTTGTTGTTTTCACCCTTCACATTTATATCTGTACTCTAACTAGAATATATTTGTGTGTGTATTCATGTATGTGTGTGAAAAGATGTAGAGGTCAGTTGTATTTTTTCTCATATGGACATTTAACAGGTCCAGGAACATTTTTGAAAAGAGTACTTACTGTCTCTCCACTTATCTGCAGGTCCAGCTTTGTTGTAAACCAGACATCCATTTATTCATGGATCCATTTCTAGACTCTAGAGTGTCTTTAAAACAGTATTTTCTTAATATATTTAGTGACTTATTTATATATTCATTTAGTTTGTGTCTGAAATGAAAGAGAATGTGTGTGAACATTAAAATATATTCAGTAGACACCATGGAGTTTCAACAGAGTATTTACTTACTGTGTTTCCTACGATGTGCCCAAACCAGGTGGCAGGTTTCAAAATTTTCCCACTCACCATGGAACTTAATGTGCTCCATTTTGCTTAAATAGTGATTCATTTTTAACAACTTTTACTTAGTTAAAAGATTGGACGCTTTCTGGCCTAGAATGGTCAGAAAACCCGTAAAAGTCTTTTCAATTCTCTCACCTGGCTTGCTAAACGTGTGAAGTGAAAGACATTGGCCTCCTGTTGATAGTGGGATTACTTTAAACTTATAACATGAGCTTTTACTGCCTTTCCATAGAAATTCAAAAGGTCTTGGCTCTTTGCTGAGCTGTAAGTAGTAAAGCATGAGCAATAGATTCTCTCTTTCTCTCTCTTGTCTGTCTGTCTGTCTGTCTGTCTGTCTGTCTGTCTCTCTGTCTCTCTCTGTCTCTTTCTCTCTCTCTCTCTCTCTCTCTCTCT
>NW_008343968.1:1010353-1023942 GCF_000622305.1 Nannospalax galili
CCCTACCTTGTTTCATTTTTGAAACAGGTTCTGGCTGTGTAGCTCTGGCCATCTTCAAACTCGTGAGTGGCTTGCTTTAGCCTCCCACCTCTTAGGATTACAGATGTGTAAAAATGCCCAGCCAATAGATTGATTTCTGTCCACAGCCAAGTGAGGTGCAACTTCTGTTTTTGCCTCGGAAATAAAAGTAGTATTGGGTCTTCTAAAACTTAATCATTTCTACCATGGGTCATACTAAAATTTAAATATGAGTTAATTAAAGCCTTAGTGAAAGATCACAAGTAAATTCCAGATCTACCTATACCCCCCTCCCTCTCTCCCTCCCACCCAGCCTTCCTGTTTTGGTTGTTGGTTTTTGTTTTTTGAGACAAGGTCTCACTCTGTAGTCAGGTCATCCTCGAACTCACTATGTAGACGTACGCAGACCTCAAACGTGTATAAATCCCCCTGTCTCAGCCTCCCAGGTGCTGAGATTCAGGTGTGAGCTACTACAACCAGCTTTTTTCCCCCAACAATTTACATGCTGGATTTGTAGCACACTAAGAGAATCCCAGGCATAGCCTCAAAATTTTAGGATATCAAAGTTAAAAGGGACGTTTTCATCTGAAGCTGAAAATCCTTTTCACAACACTTTGGACAGATGGTTGGGCAACTGATCCTGAATGGATAAGGAGCAGTGCGCTCTTCCTCTGCCTCTTCTCTTCTCTCTTCTCTTCTTTAATCTCCCCCTCCCCTTTCCCCTCCCCCCTCCTCCAGTGGAATCCAAGGCACTGTGGCACTCTACTACATCCCCAGCCTCTCCCTTCTGCTTCTTTCCATGCTACCTTATCACCATTTTAGGTGGGTTTGTAGTAAGTAGCCCATCATCTAATCTCTCCCCCTCCTTGAACCCAGGGCCTGGGCTTACACTCAACCACTGAGCCTTATCCCTATCCCCCACCATTTAATTCATAATGAAACAGATACTTCCCTAAGAGAAAATTTATTTTAATTCACAGTGATAAAATAGGAATTTAATAAATTTTGACTAACATTTTACAAAAATAAAAAGGTAGGCAGACAAAGGATAGGGTAGAAGCAAATGAAAAGTCAGACGGTATTATGCTAGGGAGGAGTTGGTATTGTTTTGTGAACTTCTGTTTCCTTCGTGTGTGTGCACATGTGCACTGGTGCATGTGGGTGGGTGTGAACTGGGCTGCTAAAATATAGCTGTTCTTGTGGCTGTAGTCAGTGTTTGAAAAACAATGGTTTTGGCCAGCTCTGCCAATTCTTGCCTTGGTGTTTTAATTTAGATCTTCAACTCTTTTCAAGGCCAGATTCAGTCTCTACCCTTTGGGAAGCAATGGTAGTCACATCAGCCCTTCTTCATCTTTTTGAAATTTTCTTACTTTCTGAAATCATGTTCACGAAGCAAAATTAATCATTAGCTGTTTAAAAGTATGCCCTTCAATGGTGATTAGTACATTCAGTGTTGTAAAACATTTTTCTTTAAGTACTCCCAAGATATTTTCATCACGCTAAGTCTCAATCTTTTTATGTGGCAGAATATGCAAAACGATTTTGAAGTCTCAAGGAAGCTTTACATGCATTAACATGATCAGGGAGTTGTAAATGTAATCATATTATTTGTTAGTTTTTATTAGTTTTTTTTGTTAGTGTACAAAGAAGTGGATTCCACTGTGACATTTTCATAACACAGTAATGTCACTATCCTTTGCTCTTAATTGCCCCCTCACTGCCCTCCACCTCCCCTTAGTTGGTCCTGTTTCTACTCCCAAATAGTTCCTCCTTCTGCTTTCATGACATATACATACCATTACCCTTCTTGTTCCTGTCTCCCACTCCTTTTAGAACTCTTCCTCTTGCCATCCCCTTTATTCTTTCATGCTATTTATATATGCATATATGTACATACATATATGTATGTATACATGTAGATTTGAGACAGTCAGCCCATGTAGCCCAAGTTGCTCTCAAACTCATAATCCCCCTACCTGAATCTTCTGAGTGCTGAGATTAGTGATGTGCACTATCAGTGCATGCCTGGATAGTAATGATCATTTCTAAGTAACAGATGTCTTCAGTGGATCTGGCCTAGTCACCTTTCCCACAAAGGATCAACTCTTTCTCTTTCCCACAAAGGATCAACTCTAAAGCAAGTAGAAGTGTCATAGAAGAAACTTCAGGTTATCTTTTTTCTTTTTTTCTGTTTATTTGCTGTTCTATTATTAATATTGGTGTATTATTTATAATATTTTATTGATGTCTATGAACTATAATATTTGTTTTTAAAATTAAGGGTATAAGTATGTCTCTGTATGTTGCTTTGTGCATGTGAGTGTGGTGCCTGTGGAGGCCAGAAGAGGGTGTCAGATGCCCTGGAGCTGGAGTTACAGGCAGTTGTCACCTGCCCAACATGGGTGCTGAGAGCTGAACTCTGGTCCTCTGCAAGAGCAGTGTATATATGCTCTTAAACTGCTAAACAATCTCCCCAGTTCCAAACTTTTGGTTTTTTGAGGTAAGCATTTTGCTGTCACTTGGAAGCATGGAGGAAATGATTCCTCTGTGTTGACCCTCTTCTTTATAGACTGGACACTGGTTCAAGTCCATCTGGTGGGGTCTCCTTGGCCTCCTTGATCAAGAGGACAGGTGACCCACCACCATTATAGGACATTTTGAGAGATCCCAAGGAGCTCAGAAAGTAACTGACTGTGACTAGTAACAATCAGATATATGGAGATTAGAAATGCATGTGCATCTTAGTGTCAATTGTATTGAAAATGAATTTTTCTGTATGAAACTGTGTATTTTAATAGTGAAATGGAGATCTTTTTTAAAGTTTAAAACCTCATTTAATTTTATGTCTTATAGGGTTTATACTGAGTACAATATTATGTAACTGTATTAATTCAGCTGTAAACCTAAAAATTTATAGCTAATTTTGAAGATGTATCTTAGCTCTAGAAATTGTTATTGAACATGTCAATGCTGTTGTAATGAAATGCTTCTTCTGATTGTGTGGTTATTAAATAAATTTTAAAAAAAAGAGTTTTGCTATCTATCAAAGGTTGGCTTTGAACTCTCTATGAAGCCCAAAATAGTCTCAAAATCACCACAGTTTTTCTGACTTGGCCTTCCAAGTACTACTATACCAGGCATAAACTAAATTATCTTTTTTGTTCATTTGTGGTACTAGAGATGGAGCCCAGAGCCTTGTACATGCCGGGAAGTGCTGTATCACTGAGCTTCATCCCCAACCCTAGGCTACTTCTAATGTAAAAATTCCTATTGGATATTTTTTTCTTTCTGCCTTATGCATTAGACTTAAAAGTCCTCTCCCCCTTTGTGTTATGGGCCTGCTAGTGGAGAGTGACACATAGTATATAGTATAAGCAAGAGGAGATGTCTCCCTTTTTTAAAATAAAAATACTTTTAGCCTTTTGTTTTGATAAAAATAACAGGTAAACCTAGCTTATCCTTCTTTACCTTCTTTTCATTTCTAACATATTTAAAAAATAGCAAATCAGCATAGAACATTTCCGGTAAATAGCCTAAAATTAGTTTTGCTGTTTTAATCTAACATGAGATATTTTTTAAAAAGTCAGTTCATCTGATGTGATTTAAATATCATAAATTCACTTGTTAAGCTGTTTGCAGTATGAAGAGAGGTTGATAATGCTAGATAGTAGAGCTACTAAAACCACCCAAGAAAGAAATTCTGATAAAAATGTAACCAAAGACATAATTTTATGTAGAACTTAAAAATTCTGTTTTTTTTTACTCACAAACACATGAACAAGCTCAAAGATAGCTAAAAATGTTAATCTTGATTTTTTAGTAGACATATATACACAAAAGTATTTTTATTTTTATGTTACTTTTTATGTATGAGTGTTTCACTTACATGCATGCAAGTGCACCTATGTCATGCAATGCCTGTGGATCAGAAGACATATTAGATCCCCTGGAACTGGAGTTTTGGATAACCCTTTGTAGGTGCTGGGAACCGAACCCTGAACTTGGGTCCTCTGTAAGAGCAGCCAGTGCATTTAACTGTTGAAGCACCCAAGAGTTTTAAAACGAAAAGAACTAAACTTATCTCTCTAATGTGAAACCTTTGCTTGTATTTAGCCATATAAGTTCTCAAATGAGGATAAGTCATGAGATATGTACACAATGATACCTCAAGTGGGATTTCTGGCCTCTTTTTCATTATCTACTAAACAAGGAAAACAGTGCTTACACATAGAAGTTGAAAACTACAGCAAGATGGTCATTTCTTATGAATGGTAGTACACTTGATTTTCACATAAACTTCCAACTGGCCTTATGGTATATGTATGGTTAGCTTGATAAGAAACTGACCACCTTCCCCTCCTGTGAGCCTGAGCTAAGGCCCCTCCCATGAGCAGAACTGTGGTTCCCATCTGTGAGCTAGAGCTGTGGTCTCCAACCATGAGCCCCAGTTCCACATTCCTTTGCTGGCGGGCTGATGGTGGAGCAGATTGCAGGGTGGAAGACTTGCTGATGTTGGGCACCAGTTTTAGCCTTCACCGAGTGGTTGCATTCCCCACAGCCTCCTCCTCTTGAGGTTCCAGGTTGTATATGGCAGTGGTTTTGCCTCTATATTGGGCTTTTGCTGGGAACAGGGGAGGTGTCTGTCATTTGCACATTCTGGTCTTGGGAGGACTCATTCTCTAGAATGGACTTCCCACTTCCCCTGAGGGCCATCTATGGTCTTGATGCCTCACGTGGTCCTGGGCATCTAGGCTTTGACATTGGACGTCTCCCATTCCCAGGCACCAAGAGGTTTTCCATTATTTTTCTGTTACTCTTCTACATTCCCAGTGTGCCTTCACATGTGCCTTATGGAAAATGTAAAACACCTATTTGAATTTCTTAAGATAAAACAAATCACTGGGAAGTTAAAAAGAAAGTACTATAATAACTAAATTGATATAATTCTCAAGCTAAAAACGTGTAATTGTAGAGTGAAAATTTGCAATTCTCTATGCCTATTATAATTTTTGAATATTTACTGATGAAACTGTACTACCAAGCATCAACAATAATATGAAATTTGCCACTGTTGCTGTAATGTGAGTTTGCCATCCATTCCTTTTCCAAATTCTCCAACCTATACAAAGCTTTCCAATGTAATCATTTTTTTAAAAGAAAGCAATGCTAATAAATTTTAAAAAGAGAGAGAAATAAGTGACCACCTGTCTTTTTATTTTTCTGAGACAGAATCTCATGTAGCCCAGGCTGGCTTCGAACTGGAACTTGCTTTATAACCAAGGATAATCTTGAACTCCTAATCCTCCTGCCTCCATCTCTTGAACACATTGATAATTTGGGACTGTGCTTGATGGGCTGTTTTCCATTTTGCACTACTACCAGCAATGAATGAGAGCTCCTGTTTTTCAGCATCCTTGTGAGCATTTGGTATTGGCAGTGTCTTGGATTTCAGCCATTTTAATAAATTTCTAATTTAAATTTATATTTCCTTGGTGACTGGGAAGTTGATATTTAACTTCTTTTTATGGATTCTTGGCCATTTATTTGTATATCTTCTTTGGAAAATGTTCAGTGATGTCTTTTACTTGTTTTAATTTCATTGTTTCTTTATCTTTTGAGTTTAAAAAAAACCCATATTCTGGATATAAGTTCATTGTTGATATGTGGGATACTAGTATTTTCTCCCAGTCTGTGGCTTGAATTTTACTGCTGCTCTTATATGCATATATTTTAAAGACAATATACAATATGAATCCAAACTGACATTCCTGGAATTCACTATGTAGACCAGGCTGTCCTTGAACTCACAGAGATCCACCTGCCTTTGCCTCCCAAGTACTGGGACTACAGGCATGTGCCACCATGCCCGGCTCCAGTTATGTATTTTTACAATAAGTATATATCTGTATAATTTCTGCTAATGACATTGACATTACTTATTATTAGCGATTTGAGTTTTAAAAAATACTTTGACAATTCTTTGTAGTTTTTCTCTGTATTTAGGATATCCTTCACTAGGAATGTATTGTCCGATTATTGGTGTATGTGTTGGGGTGTGTTGCACAATGCTGGGGCTTGAACTGAAGGCACCACATTTACTAGGCAAGTGCTCTAAATTACCAGCTTTTAATTTCACTTACGTAGTTTCTGGGAGTATGGTTTCGTCACCAGTTCCATACCCAATTATCTTCATTTCTTTCGTTGTGCTTTTGAGTCTCTCTCTCTCTCTCTCTCTCTCTCTCTCTCTCTCTCTCTCTTTTTTCTTTGTTTCATTGCAATGTAAAAAAAAAATGTGTGGTTTCAATGTCAGATGTGCAAAATAAGATACAGTTCTGGCTTCTACCCATGGCCCTAAGACCGCACTCTCTCTCTCCCTCTATGAGTAAGTTTTAAAAACTGAAAAGGAAGCCAGCTCATAGTGTGGAAAGCCTATTTAAAAATCTTATATCTGATAAGGGATTTAGAATTGGAATGTATAAGGAATTCTCAAAACTCAACAAGAACTAAGAAATAATCCAACTAAAATGGGGAAATTGTTGTAACAAACATTTCTCCAATGAAAATATATAAATAGCAAGTGTGCTTGTGAAAAAGATGCTCACCATCTTTACTCATTAGAGACACGCAAATTATTAAAACCGAAATGAGGTATTACTTCAGACCCATAGCATGGCTATTGCAAAAACGAAAGAAAATAACAAGTGTTGGCAAGGCCATAGAGAAAATACAGCTCTCATACCTTGCTGATAGGGTTGTAAAATGGTGCTGTTGCTGCTGTGGCAAACAGTCTAGCAGTTCCTAGAATGCTTAAACATAGAGTTACTGCATGACAGCATTTGTAGGCTATACATAAAGAAGAATGATTATGTAAATGTTTATGACAGTATTGCTCGTACTTTAACATTTTAAAAATTTATTTTCTGTAATGGAGATTGACCTTCAGGCCTTGAATATCTAAGCAAAGTATGCGTGCTAACCACTGAGCTCTATACCCAGCTCAGCATCTTTGACAATGCCCCCCAAATAGAAACAACCTAAATGTCTGCCAACTGATTGATGGCTAAAGAAAATGTGGTTTATACACAAAATCAAATGTTTTAAAATTTTTATCTCATAAGCAGATAGTGTCAATATTTGATATGGCAACAGAAGACTGATAAGAATAATCAGTAATACAAATAACTTTTTAAACGGAGCTGAGGGTTTGGGGGGAAGATATCACAGGATGTATTTTTTAATTAAAAAAATTATTTTGTGTATGTGAACACGTTTATGTGTGTTCGTGAGTGTGTATGCTCATGTGTGGGGGTGTGTGTGGAGGCCAGAAGTCCACATTGGGTGTCTTCGATAATGCTCCACCTTACTTTTTGAGACAGGGTCTCTTATTGAACCTGGAACTCACAGATTGGGCTAGATTGGCTGGCCAGCAACCCAGGAATCCTCCTATCTCTGCCTCCTCAGAGATGGGATTACAGACACATACACTGAGCACAGCTTTGTACGTGGGTGCTTTGAATCTGAACTCAGGTCCTGAGTTCTAGTTTGCTTTCTATGTTGCTCTAATAAAACATTGATCAAAACCAACTTGGGGGAGGAAAGGGTTTATTTCAGCTTACAACTCTCAAGTCACAGTCCATCACTGAGGGAAGTCAGGGCAGGACTTCAAGGTGGGAGCCTGGAGGTAGGAACTGAAACAGAGACCACTGGCTTGCACAGCTACCTTTCTTATATAGTCTAGGCCCACCTTCCCAGGAATGGCACTACCCACAGTTCCAACACTAGAATTCGATATGTAGCCAAGGATGACCTTGGATTTTTTTCCACATAAGATGTCCAGAGCACTACCCACAATGCTCAAAAGGGGCTTGCCCCCAAGTCTGACAACCTGAGTTCAACAGGTACTAGGAATAAAGTGACAATTCTTTAAATCAGTCATCCTGTAAGGAGCTAGGGAGCTAGCTTAGTAGGCAAAGTGCTTCCTGTGCATGATGGCTAACCTTGGTTGTCAACATGACATATATGGAAAGAGGGAACCTCAACTGAACAGTTTCTTCCCAAAGACTGACCTGTGGGCATACCTGTAAGGCATATTAATTGCTAAGTAACAGGCCCTCCCTAGATCCCAGCACCATGCTCTTGGGCTTCCCACCATCTAGAAGCATGAGCTACATAAACCTCTACTCTTTATTAATATCCAGGCTGGGTGTGGTGTCACACCGATAGTAGAAATGCCTGCCCTGAATCCTGGCACCCTGGGCACTTGGTCAGTCTTTGAAAGTATATCATTTCGTTATTGTTGCTTTGTTTTGAGACATGATCTCACTATGTATCGCAGGCTGATCTTGCACTTACTATGTAGCCCAAGCTGTCTACCTAGAACTCCTTATTCTCCTGTCTCAGCCTACCTAGTCCTGGGCTATGTGCCAGCATGTTTGGCCTAAGTAACCCCTTGGAGCTCCTGCTCATACTTTGGAATCAGCATAATCTGTTGCTATTCTTAAATGTTAATTTGACATCCAGAAATGGGAGTCCCTTTGCCTACAGTTTGATTTACATATCAAACACATAACTAGTCACGTTGCATTCTGTGCTGAACTTTATAGCTCTGTCATCTAGGACATGCTAGTTATAGTAACAGAATACCTGACAGTAATTTAAGCCAAATTAATTCTCTCATGTCATAAGAAGTAGAAGTAGAGTGTAGCAGTTTCAGGTTTAAGCCTTGGCTGATAAAAGGCTCAGGTTCTTTTTTATCTCTACAGTCTGCTATCATCAGAATTTTGGCTTTTCTTTCTATGCTTGTGAGTTGATGGTTACAAAATTGTCGTTCCTGTTCTTGCCAGCACAACTGCTTATGTTTGAAATGAGCAGGAAAGTGAGGGAAGGGAAATAGCCGTTACATAGGAAGGCAAAACAAAATGTTTCCCAGCAAGTTCCATGTTCCCTGTAGGCTCCCTCCTTCCGTTGTATATGCTGAAAATGAGTCACATGGCTAGTTCTTTGTTACAAGAGGTGCTGAGAGCATTTTTCATCTATTTTGGAGCTCAGAAAGGGAAAGGGGGTGTTGATATTGACTGTTGAGAGCCAATAAACTGTCACATCAGCCATGGATACAACTTGTGACCCTTGTTGCTGTCTCTGGCCTTAGCATTTCTCCCTCCCTCCCTCCCTCCCTCCCTCCCTCTCGTCCTTTCTTCCTTCATTCCTTCTCTTCCTCCCTTCCTTCCTTTCCTTACTTTCCATTTTTTCTCTTTCCTTCCTTCTTTATTTCCTTCTTTCTTTTTATGAGGAAGCTGGCTGCAGGGTTTCACTTTGTGGTTCAGGCTGGTCTCAAACTCTCCATCCTGCCTTCTTTTCTATAATGGAAAGAAGCCTAACATTCAGTGAAGCCAGCATGCCCATTGTCTATCATTTGACTGTATTTTGGACTTTTCCATTCAATTATTAGTTTATCTGACCCCTTTCCTGACAGCATCTTCATACCTCTTCCTCTCCCCAATTAGATGCTAGCCTTCCTTCAAAATTTATTTCTAATCCTCCTCCTTATTTAAATCTTCACTGATCATCTCAGGAAAAACCATCCTAATCTGTTTTCTGTTGCTATAACTGAATAACTGAGACTAGTAATACTAGTTTTTTTTTTTTTAAGACAGGGTATGACTATATAGCCCAGGCTGGCCTTGAACTAGGAATCCTTTTGCTTTAGGCTCCTGAATGCTAGGATTCCAGGCAGACACTACTATTGTCTGCATGTCACTACACCCAGTTGCTCCTGTTCCTGCCAGCATAATTACTTAAGTTTGAGTTTAGCAAGAAAGAGAGGGAAGGGATATAGCTTTTACACAGGCAAACAAAAGCAACTCATTTATAGAGTAGAGGTTTATGTAGCTCCTGATTCTAGGGGCTGAGAAACCCAAGAGCATGGTGCTGGAATCTGGAGAAGACCATCTTTCTAATGTGACACAGGATATCACACGGTGAGATGGAGCAAGCACAACATTTCCAATCTCTTTAGAAGCTGCTAAAGCCATCATGGAGGGACCTATTCTCTTGACCTCATCCAATCCTCATTTTTTTTCTAATGGCTCTACCTTCAAATACCATTTTCATTATGACTATGGGGGGTAAGTTTCCAATCATAAACCTTTGGAGGACATTCTCAAAGCACAGCACATTTCTCTATCCACATAACCGCAAGTCCCTTATTTCCTTGTTATATCAGGTACTTAGAAGCTGCATTTGCTGAAAAGCACTGAGTACCCATTTTGGCACATAAGGTGACTAAAAGCAGAATGAAAGCCTGGCAGTGCACCTTCATTTTGTGTCTGTCTGCTTTACTGTGAGTCAACTCCTCACTGTGGCATGTAGGCCTGTGAATCACTCAAGGCCGGGGGGTGGGGGGTGGGTCTGTTTAAAAACTGAGGATACCAGCCTATCTCATTCCTCTTTAAGGCTCAAGGCTCTTTCTATCAACCTTTGCAACATCCCGTTCCAGACCCTAGAAAAGACATCTGAATGTTACTTGTATTGTCCTAAACCTGCAGTTTCTGTGGATTCCAGGAATAACAAAGCTTCAGAGACATACCACCTCACGATGTCACCCTCCAAGGAGCAACAGTCATCTCATGGGGACTGGATTGTCTCCTCCAATAATAAGGACTTCTTTAGGGTCTCCTTGCAGAATCAGAGCTATGTTAATGGTCAGCCCACCACACTTTGATCAGGACTGGTTGCTTATGCTTACCTCTTGCCCCCTGCCCCAATTATTCCTCTATTAATAAGCTAAAGCTTGAGTTCATGAAAGTGGGCAGAAATGCTTGCTTCCCATCTTTGCTGTGCTGGTTAGCTTCAAATGTCAAAGTGATACAACTGAGAATCAATTGGGAAGAGTCTCAACTGAGTACTTATCTTTTTCAGGTTCATCTATGGGCATGTCTGTGGGAGATTATTTTGATTATTAATTGATGTAGGAAGGTCCAGCCCATTGTGGGTCCACCTGGGTCCTCTGCATGAGCAGCCTGTGCTCTTTACTGCTGAGCCATCTCTCCAGCCCCCAAATCTTTTTTTTTTTTTTTTTTTTTTTTCTTTTTTCAGCTGGCTCAGTGGTTAAAAGCACTTGTTGCTCGTTGGACCTGGGAACTCTTGGATTTGAGCTTCTGGCCTAGGACTCTGGTTAAATAGGTTTATGCAGAAGTGATGATGTAACAGTTCTCAGCTGACTGAGAAACTGATTGATTGTTTTTTGGGTCATGTTTCATGTTCTTATTCCCTGAATAGCTGATTATCCATTATCCTTTCTACCTGTGGTGACCATGGTTAAAAATGAGACGGACAAACACAGCTTGAGACAATCATCTCTGGAGTTAGCATCTCACTGTTATTTCTACTGCTGCCATGGAACAAAAGAATTCTTATTTCAGTATCATTGAATAGAAAGGGGAAAGAAAAGAAAACCATTTGCCTGTGTGACTTAAATAGGGTATGTGCTCTTGGGATGCTTGGTTTAGACAAAATAGCCAGAGCAGCATGAAGGTGTCCCTGTGCTAGTTGTGACTCAAAGCAGTCTCAGTGGCATGGTGAGGGACACTTCACTTTTCCTTGTTGGTGTCCTGTTTTGCTTTTCCTGGGAGCAACACACACAGACACACACAGACACAAACACACACAGACACAGACAGACAGACAGACAGACAGACACACACACACACACACACACACACACACACACACACACACACACACAGAGTCACTCACTCATTAGTCAGGACTTCCTAGAACAGTGGGATTCCAGAGGTGCTATTAGCACAAATTCAAAGGAATTTCCGTAGTAGCCATGTGCCGGGGAGTATATTCTTCTCTACAGCTGCAATAAGGGCAAAGTAAGTTTTTAAAGTTTACCAGGCTCCAGGATGCTCAGTATGACCTGGCAGCTCCATGAGACAACATGACTGGCTTCACCAGCTGAAGGCCATAATATTTGTTTCTTTTCTAATAATAGTATTGGTATCTTGAAGGAGGGCATGGTTAAAACTGTTAGATTTAGGAAGGGGGAAGGTCAAGACAGCACATAATTGTGTCTTAATTTAGGGTATCCTTTCTCTTCAGTTACCCTTTAGTAATTGAAACATGTACTCCATCACACTGAAGTAATTTTAAAAAGTCATTTAAAGGACTAGTTCCATATCATTTCTGTTAGAATTTAGCCATTTACTGCTCAGCTGTGTCATGTTCAAACAACTTTTCCAGTGACCAGTACCTCTCCCAGTGTCTGAGGAAGGTGGATCCTCTCTTTTTAAGATTTAATATTTTTATTTTAAGTGTATGCTTTCCTGCATGTATGTATGTTCACCATGTGTTAGATGCCTTGGAACTGGAGTTACAGGTATTTGTTAACCTCCATGCAAGTGCTGGAAAGTGAGCCCAGGTTCTCTACAAGAGCAGCAAGTGCTCCTCACTACTGAACCACCTATCCATCTCTGTTTCCTTTTTCTGGTGGATTGACATTTTTATTGAGATAATTGTATGTTTATAGGTAGAGTAACATAAGAAATAATACATAAAGCTTCTATGCACTATTCACCCAGTTTCCTCCAATGGTAACATCTTACAACACTATGGCATTATATTACAATCTGTTTACTGTCATTAATATAATTCGCCAATCTTATTTTTCTAGGTTTTAAAAAAATGTTTTTGTATTATTTTTATTTTATGTGTATGAGTGTATTGCCTGCATGTGTGTAAGTGCACCATGTCATGCAATGCTCTAGGACATCAGAAGAGGGCGTCAGATCCCCTGGAACTAGAGTTACAGATGGTTCTTACCCACCATGGGGGGGTGCTGGGAATCAAACCCAGGTTTCCTGCAAGAAGCAGTAAGAACAGCCAGTGCTCTTAATTGCCAAGTCATCTTTCTAGCCCCCAGTTTTTCCAGTTTTACTTGTATATTTTGTGTCTATGTTTCTGTGTGTGTGTGTATATATATGTGGGCATGTATGATGGTCAGAGGACAACTTATGGGAATCAATTCTTTTTTGTCTTGGAGATCAGCTTTGGGTCTTCAGGCTTGACAGCAGGCAGCTTTACCTGTTGAACCATCTCACCAACTTAAAGTGTGTTTTTTGTGTTGTCTAAGAACTTTTTATTCAGCCTTACATCCTAAAATTTGTTTCCTTCCTTCTAAAGATTTTATAGTTTTACTTTTTTTTTTTTTTGAATTTTCAGCGGGATACAGATTTATTTCGCATGGGGCACCTTTCCCTCAGGGAAGGGAAAGATGTCCGTGAAGGGAAGGGAAGGCAAGGGAAGGGAATGGAAGGGAAAAGAACGATGTCAGGGAAGGGAAAGATGGCAGAGAAATATGTCCGCCCACGGGTTGTGAGCTGGGACTTTATATATGGGGGCTTTAGGGTGTGGAAGGGGGAATGTTTGGGGGAGAAATTAGGGAGGGAGAAGCAGGTAGGATTAGGGTCTGGAAGTGTTTACTTTTTCCCTCTTAAGATAAGAGGAAATCTGCTTATCTTATCTTTGGAGGTCAGAGGAAAGGCAGGCTGCTTCTCAGCAGAGTTTGT
>NW_008343968.1:1024285-1024856 GCF_000622305.1 Nannospalax galili
TTTAAGGATTTAAGTGATAGAAATTTAAAGAGATAGGAAGCAGAGGGCCCAATAAGGGCAGAAGCCAAGGAGTTAGTCTTGTATAAATGTTCCATTGAGATGACTGTTGGTACTGGGAATTTTTAAGTGAAAGATTTTTTGCTACCCGTTTGAGTTGTTTTATATCATGTTCAACTTTACCGGATTGGTTGATAAAATAACAGCATTCTTCACCTAGAAAAATACAGGTTCCCCCTTTTTCTGCAGTTAATAGATCCAGGGCTCGCCTGTTCTGGAGTGCAACTTCAGCTAGGGAGGATAATTGTTGTTGTAGGAACTGGATTGACTGGGCTGTAGTTTCCACTGTTGAAGTGAGCTCCCGTCTGAGGTTCTCTATTTCTTGAGAAAGATGCTGGGTTGAGATCAGCATGTGTCCCAAGCCTCCAGCCATGAGTCCTGTGGCTGCCACTGATGCCACCAGGCTAACTCCTACCAGGACTGCCAAGGTGGCTGACCTCTTTGTTCTGGTTCCTTCTGTCCCTGTGGATAAGACATCATACACCTCTCCTGGTGTGTATAGGGTTAGTTTGGG
>NW_008343968.1:1025661-1031744 GCF_000622305.1 Nannospalax galili
TTTGTACAATTATAGAAGGAATGTATACATGAATGTGTAAGGCACATGGCACATGTAGGGAGGGTCCAGTGCCAAATGCTAATGTGGGACCCCTTGTTCAAAGGTATTAAGAGGGCTGGGCATGTAGTTCAGTGGTAAAGCACTTGCCTGCATGCTTAAGGTTCTGAATTCCATTCATAGTACTGCAAGTAAGTCAATATATGAAAATAATAGTAAAAATGAACAAGGACGGCTTTTAGAGACCGTATGCCTTCTTTGTAATGCTTGCTACCATGATTGATGGAATGCTGGCTTGCCCGGTAGAGGCTTGTACTAGCAGGGATTTAATGGTCAGTTACCAAGAAGGAAGTCTAGAAGCAGACAGCTGCCAGCATACCTTCAGAAGCTGAACTTCGTTTCTGCACCTCTGCAGTCCCGCTCACCTCATTCCAAGGCAGCTGCTGCAGCTCCAGGCTTCTTGTATGCCTCTCAAGGCAAGAAAAGGTAAATGAGACGCAGCGCCACCTATACGTGCCCTTTAGCTCAAGAGAGCAAAACTTATTTCCGAACCTTAAGACAGTCTTCCGAGAATGAAGCTAAGGAAATAACTGCAGGGCTTAGCTTTATTCTGGAGGTTTTAAATGGGGTCTGACAAGGGAGAAGGAATTAAGGGATGGAGGCACTAATCAACCAGTGAGCCAGAGATTTGAACTGCGAAGACTCTGGAATTATTCTGGAATTATTCTCTTTACCAGCTAGTGCCTCGAGTTGAATTATCTAGAGAAAAGAAAATCAGAATGTTGAGGAAGGTGCTACACATTTCTCTAGCTCTTGACTTAAATTTTATTTTCTGCTTTCCTGATTTAAATATACTAACTATATAAAACAGCCTTATTGTTATATTGAGTTGATGGTTAAGAATCACATGCTCATTTTTCCATATTAGGTTTTGAAAGAGGAAAATTGGCCATAAAATGTTTGAGCTTTTTTTGACATGATTTTTTATTTTCACTTTGGGGCTTACTTTTAGAGTGATTTAGGTTTGTTAATAAGTAATGATAGCTTTCATGCACTTATAGTCTTGAGCTCTAAGATCCCACTTTACCCAAGGCAATTTTGTTATTTTCTCTAAGAGATTCACAAAATTTGCTAAATAACTTCTTTGTACAAGTACAGGGAGAAAAAGGAAAAAAGAAAATGAATTTCTAAAATAAATACGATATGAAGGGAGGGAAAAAACCCACAGTATTCTTGGAGCAGAAGCAAAGTAGTCCAAAACTTGATTAGGCAGGTATGCCTAAGAATAATAGTTTATAGATAGTTCTATGTCAGATTTTCTATTAATTTCAAAAAGTAATTAGATTCTGGGTGTGGTGGCGCAGGTCTATAACCCAAGCACTTAAGAGGCTGAGAGCAAGAAGATCCCAAGTTCTAGATCAGCCTGAGATATATAGCAAGACCATATCTTCAAACAACAAAAAGTAATTAGTACTTAGGAGGTAAAGTCAAATAGAACTTTGTGAGTTCAAAGCCAGCTTGGTCTACATAGTGAGTACCAAGCCAGCCAGGGTTACATAGTGAGGCCCTGTCTCAAAAAAAGTAATTAGATAAATGTTACTGGGCTCGTAACATGGCTCAGAGTGAAGGCACTTGCTGCCAAGCCTGATGACCTGAGTTGGGTCCCTGGAGACAGGGTTGGGGGAGGTGCTCACCAAGGCCCCACTCACAACTGAGAGGTATTGGCAGTAGATGGCTTCTGGGGGAGGGCAAATCAGTTTCTTCAGGGGTGTGGCCTCTCATAGTTTGCCCATGCTCCAGGGGGTGGCCCCACAACCAAGTGCGTATGGGTAGCTCTAATTGGACTCGTGGATAATGAAGAAAAAAAGAAGAGAATATGAAGTTGGGAAGGGGATGTGGGAGGTGTCTAGGAAGTTGGAGGGGGCAGATGTGATCAAAACATATACATATGTGATCTCAAAGAATAGATAAAGTGAAATTTAAAACCCAAGCTCTAGAATTGATTGAGATATCCAACACCAACCTCTTGATTTCACACACATGTCTACAATGTGCACCCCTCCACATGCCCCCCCTGCCCCCAAATGTGAGGCCTAATGCTAAGGTCTAGGTATTGGGTTTGCATCCTAGATTAACCACATATACTACTTGATAACTTTGAAGAAATAATTGCAACTTTGTCTTTAGAATCCTCATTTATAAAATGAGGATCATGACAGCACATACTCAGATTTTTTCTGAGATTAAAAGATATGAATGAGGGGTGGGGGACTGGAGAGATGACTCAGTGGTAAAGAGCACTGGCTGCTTTTGCAAAGGACTTGGTTTCGATACCCAGCTAACGTGTATTTGTAAATCAAGTTCCAGGGGGATCTAACACACTTTTCTGGCCTCCATGGGCATTGCATGCATGTGGCATACCTACATACATGCAGAAAAACACTCACATACATGAAAACAAATAAAAAAGTGAGAACTGAACTGAATGGTTCTAAAGTACCTAGAAGAGTACTAGATTTTATTTTTTGTTAACTGTTATGGCAACAGAAATGATAATTGTACCTGCACAGATAGGGTTCTCATTCACTATGGCCTAGTGAGCTGTCAGGTTCACACCAAGCCCCTAGCTCTTCCTGATTTTGTGGTGTGGGCCTTGGTGTGCAGCTTAGAAAGAAACAAGATTAATGCAGAAACTCAGAACTGGTCAGAGTTTAGACACTAGTGTCAGTGGAGTGTTCAGTCATAAATGGGACAGCTATATCACATCCCCTCTCAAAGACCCAGGAACCATCATGAAATGGGAAGGAAAGGTGTCAGAGCCAGAGATTGGGGATGACCTGGAGTAAGTAGTGTTTTCTAGACATGACAGGCCCACTGCACTTATGAACTCATAGTAGCTGTGTTTGCTTGTACAAGACTTGCACAAGATCAAGATCAAACCAGGCAACATTCTAGCATAGAGTGTGAAAGGATTCATGAGCCTCTGTCTCTGACTGAATTATGGACAATTAGCTTCTGTAGGAAAGAAAAGTCAGTTTTCTTTAAGGGTGTGACCCCTTGTTGGTTGCCCATGCTCTAGTGGATGGCCCCACACCCTGAAGTATATGAACAGCACAAATTGGAGTCAATGGATCATTAAACTTTTTAAAAAGGATACAAAATTGGAGTGCTATGGAGGTGGAGGTGGATCTGGGAGGATTTGAGAAGAGGAGCTGGGCATGAAAATGATCGAAATACTTTGTATGAAATTCTCAAATAATTAATAAAAATAGTTATTAAAAAAACTAAAAAGGAGGAATATACTGCTATATTGGACTTCTGAAAGAGAAATTATAAATGAATTGGGAAGTCTGTTGGGGATGACTATAGCCTGCTTCTTTGTTTGGATAAGCTTAATGGTTGCCCTATGACCCTGACAACTTGCTACACATTCACTAATCAAGCCAAGCATTCTATAAAATCGCTCTTCCAGTCTTTGAAAAGAAAGACATGGTAGATTCTGGTAATTTGAAATGAAGCAACGGGAGTCTCATTTGGCTACTGCTTTTCTAATATTGGTGTCATGAGTGGGATGGGAACCAAAGAGTTGAGATACCAAAGAGCACTGAGATGGTGATAGAAAGTTCCTGAATTCATCATTTACTAAGATATTTACTTAAATTTCTTTGACTTAGACTGAGCACTGTTTCATAGCCATAAAGATAAAAAGCAGGCTCCCAGCACTCCTAAGAGGTTGTAATGGCAAATTTCAAGTTTGTGCATGTTTTGTGTATGTACAGAGGGTAAATATTCAACATAGGTGCCTTGTGGACTGTGGCATCATACCAAACAATGCCCTGATGTCCATTTCTGAGGTATAGAATTCTTATTTGAAATATTGAGTTAATATTATGGTGTGCTAATGGAACATTAACATAAAATAGTTTGGCACTAAAAATGTGTGTTGTTTTCTTATGTTTGAATGTATGACTTTGTCGTAGTTCACAACCAAGAGTTTTCAAAATGTTTCCATAATAGGTCCTTTCATGCTAGAAGTAGTCTAAAAAATTTAGGACTGGCTGATTTAATTTTATTTTGCAAGAGAATCGGAAATATTTAACAAGACCTGGCTAATAATTCTTTGGGTCGGAAATTTGCTCATCACTTCAGAAAGGACTTGAACTTCATTCTGAATCTGATATATTTTTGTTTCTTCTCCATTTTCATAGTACTGGTGCATTTTAATGTTTAAAGGAAAATGGCCCTGTCACACAATATTTTTAGTCATTGTCACTAGCTGAACAAAAATGTATTAATAAGAGTTCAAGAGTTCAGTGTGTGTGTGTGTGCGTGCGTGTGTGTGCTCGCGCGTGTGTGTGCTCGCGCGTGTGTGCGTGTGTGTCTAGGGGGTTGCAGTAGGTTGCTGCTCCTCAAAGCAGGGGGCACACTTCCTTTGTCTTTGTTCCTTCTAGGCCCTCGCCCTTTTTTCTTCTTTTTGAGATGGGGTCTCCATGTAGCCCCAACTGGTCTGGAAATCTCTATGTAGACCAGGCTGGACTTGAATTCACAGAGATCCACCTGCTTCTGCCTCCCAAGTGCTGGGATTAAAGGTGTGCACCACAAAATAATGAAATGCTTCTTCTAATTATATGGTTATTAAATAAATAATTAAAAAGAGAATTACACATTCATACACACATTCATACAGAAAGGTGAAGCTCTTCACAAGTGGACAGGGGACCCAGAAACGGAAATCCAGTCCACCTAGGGGAGAATCAGGTTTTAGTGGTTTCCCCGCCCCTAATTTTGGACTAGTCAATTTTAACAACAACAACAAAAAATAATGCTGATAGCTCACATCTCCAAGATGAGCTATCTAGGGCTACATGACTTTAAGCAGGTCAGTTGAAGGGGCCCTGCTGGAGTTAAAAATAAGGTCTTCCTGCCAGAAATCAAGAAGATGGAAGTATGCCATCTTTATTATGTTTTAGTGACCCTGTTTGCTTATTAGGGATTTAGTTCCTTACACTATCTTCACCTAATGTGTCCTGCTAATGCTCCCTAGACCTGTATAAAGCTAGATATTGTGTAGTATCTGACAAGGTAAGGACAAGCAGGGAGATAAGGTGGCATGGAAATCTAGAAAACAGGAGAAAATGGGAGGAAGCACTGTTGGTGAGGGCAAATTGCTGTTTGGCAAAGGTGAAGATGGGAGGGGGTGAAGATTGTAATAGAAGGAAGATTTGTGGTTAGGAGAGGCTTTGCCTGTCTATGCAGTTTAACACTTGAGTGTCTC
This sequence comes from Nannospalax galili, assembly GCF_000622305.1. Classification (NCBI taxonomy): domain Eukaryota; kingdom Metazoa; phylum Chordata; class Mammalia; order Rodentia; family Spalacidae; genus Nannospalax; species Nannospalax galili. The sequence goes on from NW_008343968.1 coordinate 1,030,934, forward strand.
CATGTGTCTCTGGACAGGAGTCCACAGGAGGGAGGGGTTAAAGCAATGGCTTTAAGGCCGTTGGCCCCTGCACCAGGGACACAAAGGAACCCATAGTTCAAGGGGAGGCAGTTAGGGCCTGAGTGAGTGTAGACTGGTGATTGACTGCAGTCACTGCTGCTTCCTTAGCTATGTAGTTTTCTACCTCTTAACTGCTCTTTTTGGCAGTCTTAGCATCCTTGGTCCATCCTTCCCACCTCTTTTGTTATGCTGACACACGTATGATTTGACAGAGCTTCCAAGGGTCACATTGCTTCCTAGATCACTATCTAGGAAGTCTCCCTACCCCAATTCTTGTCCTTCTTCTGGGTTGTTTTTTTTTTTTTCTTTTGTGACAAGGCCTCACTCTGTATCCCAGGATGACCTGGAAGTCACCATGTAGCTCAGGCTGTCCTCAAACTCACCCTGCCCAGGTTTTCCTAGCTTCTTAAACTTACCTACTTCTGTGGAATTTGTTCCAGAGTTAGTGGTTGCCAAACTTTGGTAGCATACAAATCATTTTGAGAATTTTAAAAACAAATCCATTGTATAATTAATAACTCTGACAACTGAATCACAATAAAATTTAAAATGGAAACTAGATCTACTTGATGTAAGTAGAAGATCATGGTAAGAAAAAAGAGAAAAAATTAAAACAGAGTTTTAAATTTGATGCCTGGAAAAATCTATGAATATAAGGCTTGCTTTTTTTTTTTTTTTTTAAGATTTGGAAAAGAGCAACTTTTTTTTTTTTTTTTTAATTAAAAAAAACTTTTCTTTAAAACACCTTTAA
>NW_008343968.1:1032561-1033202 GCF_000622305.1 Nannospalax galili
ACTCTTGAGGTCGTTTGAGGATCTGTTCCTCAGGGGTCCCGTGGGCTTGGGAGGAGCCCCTGGCTCCTTTCTTTTACCAGTTCCATCTATGTGAAGATAAGTCAAAGGTCCTGCTCGACCATTGTTGGCTTCTCTTGGAAGCATGGAGGAAATGATTCCTTGTGTTGACCCTCCTCTTTATACACTGGACACTGGTTCAAGTCCATCTGGTGGGGTCTCCTTGGCCTCCTTGATCAAGAGGTCAGATGACCCACCACCATTACAGGACATTTTGCGAGATGCTCATGGTCCCTGGGAACTAATCGACCTAGGAGGGCAGGGAGCAAAAAGTGTCCTTTGTATGCCTCTGACCCAATTAGTATAAAACCAAGAAGGTTAGTTCCACCATTCTGGCATTTTTTAACTACTGTGTGTCCTGCAGATAAATCTTGGGTAATGACCAGTTGGTCTCAAATAAATGTTATCTAGAGATATATTTCTTGATCTGTTATTTATAATTTGTCAGTAGATTGTGGGAATAATATGGTTCCCTCTGGTTTTCGTGACTAGCTAGGCATTGTTTCTCTCTTGTATCATCTCCCCCCTCTATCATGTTTTCCCACTTAAGGTGTGGCCCCTCCCCCCCCCCTTCTTCCTTACTA
>NW_008343968.1:1033477-1041699 GCF_000622305.1 Nannospalax galili
GTATAAATGAACCACATTTTCATTATCCACTCATCAATTAAGGGACACTTAGGTTGCTTCCATCTCTTAGCTACTGTGAAAAGAGCAGCAACAAACATGGATGTACATGTGTCTCTGCAATAGGATGGGTTCTTTGGGTATATGCCAAGGAGTGGTATAACTGGGTCGAATGGTAGGTTCATTTGTAGTTTTTCAAGAGTTCTCCACACTGCTTTCCATAGGGGCTGAACCAGTTTGCAGCCCCACCAGCAGTGGATGAGTGTTCCCCTTTCCCCACATCCCCTCCAACATTTGGTATCATTTGTTTTCTTGATCTTAGCCAAGCATTTGGGAAGTAAACAATTAAGTCAGCATTGTGCTGTCAAACTGAGACATTACTTGAGTCTTTGTCAAAAAGGAAAGGATAGAAAGGAAATCTTTGTTGCCATCTGGGGTTAGCATACACTTGAAAAGAGCAGCCCAGATGTTTGTGTAAAGAGGCTTTTTATTTAAATTTTTATGTATTTTATTTACTATTTTTATTTTATATGTCTGACTATATAGCCTGCATGTATGTGAGTGCACCTGTGTCGTGCAATGCCAGTGGAGGTCAGAAGAGTTACAGACGGTTGCTAGCTACCACGTTGATGCTGGAAATTGAACCCAGGTCTTCTGCAAGAGGAGCCAGTGTTCTTGATCACTGAGCCATCTCTCCAGCCCCTTATTTAAAAATATTTTCAGTGCTGGGGATTGAACCCCAGGCCTCATGTACAAGGCAAACACTCTACTGAGCCTATGACACCCGAGCCTGTGATAAGGGAATTTTTTTTTTTAGCTCAGATGGTCATGGTAGAATTTAATTAGCTTCAAAAGCTTCATATTGCCATACAGCAACTTCCTCTTTTCCTCTTCTCTCTTAAGGCCATCTGCCTTCACGTCCATCCTGGCCTATTCTCAAGTGATCTCTCTTCAGTCGTGCTACCTCATCCTGCCCCTGTGTCCTGGTTCACTTTAACTGTCAACTTGACAAAGCCTAGAGTCACCTGAGAATGGAGTCTTAATTGAGGGATTACCTTGATCAGAAGGGCCTGTGGCCATGTCTGTGGGGGATGTTGTCTGATTCCTTTGGTTGATGTAGGAGGGTGCAGTGTACTGTGGGTGGCACTCAGGCAGGTGGTCCTGGGCTATAAGAAAGCTATCTAAGCGTGAAAAAGTGTGTGAGTCAGTCAGCAAGCACCATTGCACTGTGGCTTCTGCCTTGTTTTCCCTCAGTGGTGGACTGTGACACAGAAGTGTATGCCAAATAAATTCCTTCTCCCCTAAGTTGCTTTTGGTCAGAGTATTTTATCACAGCAGCAAGGGAAACTAGGACACCCTGAATCCCTTGGTAAACTTTAATGGCTCCTTACGGGCTGTCTCATCTAGATCACAATTTTCATTTTGGCAGCCATTTAGTTAATGTATCACTAAAATTTTATGAATTTTCTGTGTCTGGAGCAATGTGTTAGATGGTGAGGGGGACATATAAAAAGGAAGACACACCATAGTACCAGAGTTAAAAAATATTGTCATCTGGGGCTGGAGAGATGGCTCAGCAGTTAAGAACACTGTTCTTGCAGAAGACCCGGGTTTGAATCCCAGCACCCACATGGCAGCTGACAACTGTCTGTAACTCCAGTTCCAGGGGATCCGACAGCCTCTTCTGTGTTCTGTGGGCATTGTACGACACGGGTGCACTTACGTATATGCAGGCAATACATGCATACACATAAAATAAAAATAATAATAATAGTGTTGTCATCTAAATTGGGTGTGGTGGCAAAGGCCTATATCCCTGCTAGTTGGGAGGCTGAGGCAGGAAGATCCCTTGAGCCCAGGAGTTTCAGTAGGTCAGTCTGGATAACATCTTTTCAGGTATGTTTTGTCCATCAGAATATCTTCTTGGGAGAAATGTCTGTTGAAGTCATTTACTCATTTTTTAAATTGAATTGTCTTTTGGCTGATTTGTAAGAGTTCTTCTGTTTTGAATTCTAGTCACTCAAGATGATTTCCAAGTATTTTCTCTCAATCTGTGGGCTTTATCATTGTATACCTTAGTGCCATATCTAAGAAGTGACTGTCAAATTCAAGGCCATAATGATTTCCAGTCCACTACTGATAGCTAGGACTAGTCCAAGGCCATGTCCCTAAACTATATAGAACACAGCACTAAGTGGATGCTCACCAGATGTTTATGGGAGAGAGAACTATGGAGTGGGCATTAGCTTACTCTTAAGGGAAGTGGGGTCTTGTATAGAGCCTGACCAGGAACATGACTATGAATGGGCTTCAAGTACTTTATAAACTGTGAGATAAAGGTCTGACTGAAGAAGAAGATGAGTATGGACAAATTGTGGAGTTCTGTGGATCAGAAACCTTCAACAATATGAAGGCTTTTGAAGGGTGAAAATCAGGATCCATCAGAAGACTCATGTGTAATAGAAAAAGCTCTTCAAGGGATGGAAAGGCTAGCCATGATTTAATCTTTATGGTATATTATCAAGAATGTGGGCTGGAGACATGGCTCAGTGGTTAAAAGCACTGGCTGCTCTTGCAGAGAGGACCCAGCACCCACATGGTGGCTAACAACCATCTGCAACTCCAGTTCCAGGGGAATCCAATGCCCTCTTCTGACCTCTCTGGGCATCACATGACACAGGTGCACTTACACACATGCAGGCAAAACACGTATACACATAAAATAAAAATAAATAAAAAAAGAATAGAATATGGCTCAATTACTATTGCTGGACACCCGAGGAAGAGACTATTAAGGTATTCAAGTGTAAGGCTTTCCACAGTATAAGCCTCGGATATTCACCTCTAGCTCACCCTCCTTTCAAATTTGAACTTCGCTTTTCACTAAACTTTCCCACCTATTGGCCCTCACACTCAGCACAGCCAATTCATCTAATGTGCTCCTGTGCTGGGAATACCCTTGTGTTGGAAACAGAAGATTGTAAGGGCTAGTTTATGTTTAGACAAATATGGCTGTCTCTGAACATCTTGGGGGCTGGGAGTCAGCACAAAATGGCTGGCATTGAATGTCTGCTGAACCCAAAAGTAAACAGGGATGTCATTTTTTATATAACCAGTTCTGGCAGAATGCCACTTTTATGTAGGTTCTATATAAATATAGCCTTGAGGTCAGAGGCCTGAGCCTTTTGCTTCTGCCTTGGCCAATCTGCCTATGTATGTGGCAGTGGAGGCGGGGGTGGGGCTCTTTAGGCCTGTGTATCTACCTCTAAATAGCCTATGTTCCAACCTCTGAATAGTGTGTGTGCTAGTCTATGCATGTGTTTGTGCCTATATACGTGCAGCCTGTGTGTGCCAGCATGTGCCTGTCTGCCTAGTGGCCTTTGCCCAGAGTGAATACAAGTATGCCTTAATTGTCTACAACTTCTCGAAATCTCTTCAATGTCCCAGCTTTCTGTGACCTTCCTCTTTTCCTGCCATTGGAACATGGACCTCAAACCTTGCCTCTCCTTTCCTGCCTAATTTGTCCCATTTTCCAAGCCCAGGATAGCAGCCAGTTAGCGACAGAACCTCAGCCCTCCTACTCGAGCACAGCAGTGTTCACCTATGGCCAGACATAAACTTAACTCAGGCGCTGGCAGCATTGGTTACTGTGCAACCTGGGGTATATTAGTCTGATGCTCTCTGCCTGGTTTCCTCAAGGGAACGTGGTAGTAATAATGCTTATCAAATAATTTTGAGACAATGAAATGAGATTAATAATATATATTAAACCTTTAGTAAAGGGTCCAGCTCATAAGAAGTGGTCAAGAATAGTAACTGTATTATTTTCTGGCTTTCTGTTTGTTTTCTGTGTCTAAGTCTTGCTTCATCTGTAAGACTGAGTCTGTTCTTCAAGGAAGGGATAGGGTCCTGTGCTGTTTTTAACTCACACGCCTGGCACAAAGCTAGTACTACAGAAATGCATCTGAAACACTTGATGGTGTTTTGCTTTTCTGTAGTCCCAGATCTTAGGAGTCTGAGAAAGGAGGATTGCAAGTTTGAAGCCAGCCAGGGTCAGATCTTGTCTCAAAACAAAAACAAAACCCAACCAATGAAACAAAAATCCCTGAAATTACTTACTTTAGGAGAGGGAACATTGTTATAAATATCTGTATTATTCCACTATTTATTTTGATAAACACAATTTCTGCCTTGCTCTTTGGTGGTTTGGGATTGACTTGTGGTAACCTCATTGTGTGCATGTGTTGTTGGGGAGGGGCATAATGGAGGTGTTGGCAATGCTTCGCTAAAGCACAGAGTCAGGCTATATGCAGTTAACAGTCCTAATCATTGCTTCTAGCTTCCTCCCTCAACCCCAGCCTTAGAATAGAGCTGTCACCTGCTTAGGGTGGCTGTCATGGCTGTCAGCTTCCCTTGCTGGACTGCCCAGGCCCTTCTAGATTCTTCCAGGTTATCTTCACCAAAAAAGGATATGTGATCTCTTTGACTTCTGTCAGGCTGCCCTGACAAGCTTTGAAAGAGGCTCTTGCTCTGGCTATATAAAATCCCCTAAGTAGATAAATTAGAAAGTTCAGGAAAATGGTTACCCCTGGAGAGAGACCTAAGACCAAAACTCACAAAGCGCTTTAATTGAACCTGATATATTTATTTTTTATCAGAGCTGTGTGGCAGGTGAGTATTCATTATATGATCTCACTCATGACTGTGTTGCATATTACATTACCTTGGATATTATACAACTGTGAATTTGCTACTTTTCATTTCTACGCATGAATTATCCATAACTATATTTTGGAGTATTTTCAAGTATTTGTATATGTGGAATTTTCACATTTTATGTATCCTTGTTATGGAACCCTGTTTTCTGGTAATGATATGGCCATTTGGGTTTGAAATCAGTGCCACAGTGATTACCCATAGTGATCTTCATAAGATCAAGATCAGATCTATTAGCATTCCCTCTTGGAAGGGTGAGGGAAGGGATAACAGACCTTCACTTGAGATTCCAGCCACTCATACCCTTCTGCTCCCCACAACTACATGAAATCCTGCCCCAGCTCCATGTGGTCTTAGGAGGTGCTATAGAGTGTTTAGGAGGTAAATGTTGACTAGGGAAGAGATTCCAATGATGCAGCTTCCATGAATTGTCACCCTTGCCCAGATGGGACCTTCTGGGGATGTGGCTGCCCAAGAGTTATTCATACCCTTGTAAGTGCGCCAACAAACTCATTGATACACCAAGCTGAACTTGGATGAAATTGTTTCTTTGGTATTTCAGTGTGGGGCAAATAGGGGTTTAGGTGTCTCCCCAGGAAAAGTCCTTTTGCTATCTACCTATTTTTTGACTTGACCTATTTTGACATTTATTATACCAGTACATGTCATTGTATACCTTTCCTTTCCTTTTTTTTGTTTTTTTTTGATTTGTTTTGTTTTGTTTTTGAGACAGCATCTCCCTGTAGCCTCTGCTGGCATAGAACTCACTATGTAGACCAGGCTGGCCTCAATCTTACCTGCTTCTGCCTCCTGAGTGCTGGGATTAAAGGCATATGCCACCATGCCTAGCTGTAGACCTTTCTTAATATTTGATTTTATAAAGAGAACACAGTTGAGGTATCTTTTCTGCAGTCAGAGGTCTTTATTGTCTGTTGCTTGTCACTCTTGCAAACACTGATATTACAGATCATCGGCTATCTAGCTTCTTGTGCTCATTGGACACAGATTCTTAGGAGTGCATTTGCCAGGCGATGGAACATACATAGTTTTCACCTTGCCACGAATTGCCACCTCTGTGCTCCCACTGGGTGTTCTTGACTTCCCACCATCAGTGAATGAACATTGATGCTGGCCTCCCTCCTCGTCAGCCCCAGCATTATCCATGCCTTCTGTTTGTCTACCCCGCCAAAACGGCCTCAACAATCAGGAGAATGTTCGTTGGGAGGAATTTCCTTTTATATTGATTTTAATGAGCACAAGATTTTGTTTTATGTTTTGGTGAAAATAATGTATAATTTTCTGTGGAAAACAGTCACTTTGTACTCTGAAGTAGAGACGTTTTCTCTGTATTCTTTGCAAGTAAGTAGGATAGACCAATTAAGAAACTAATGCTCTAAATGTTCGCTTGTAGTTATCATTATTTTGAAATGTTTTGAATAGCCTGGAATATGAGGTTTATTCTTAGTGCTTTTCAAGTTTTAAATTTGTTTAATTTAAAATGTGACACAACTTTATGGATAAATATTGTTAATAATTACTTATTTAAAAAAAAACATCAGATAGTGTGACTTCAACCATTTTTTGTTATCTTTTGTGTTCACAGGTGGGTAAGGAGAAGTTCCATAAATCTCAACATTGGGGCTTTTGCAACAATGTTAGGATGATGGTGAGTGATGAGAAACCTGGAATATGTGGAGAACTGCTACTTGGCCAGAAGATAAAGCCAAAGTACAATACATTTCCCAAAGGGGATGGAGGTGATGCACCATCTTGGGTAGCTTTTGATAAAGAGGTAAGTCATGAGATTGGAAGAAATTCAAACTCAACGTTTTAAATGTAGATATGAGAAAATAAGTCTCAATATACATATTAAAGTTGTTTTCATTTTGGCTTTTGTACATATTTTTATTTTTAGTGTTTCTCCCATAATTTTCTAATTTGGCAAATAAAAGTATAAGTAGTTAGCCCTCTGTGTCTGCAGGATCCACATCTGTGGCTTCAACAACTTGTAATTGGGGGAGAAAACTGCATCTATGCTAAATATATACAGAGTTTTTATTTCATTCTCTAAAAAATCCAGTTTGACAGCTATTTACACAACATTATATTGTATTATGTATCATAAGTCATTTAGAGATGACCTAAAGTATACAGTGATGGTGGTGTGAAGGTTTATGCAAATCTATACTGTTTCATGTAATGAGCTCCAGTGTCCTTGTATGTATTTGAGGGATGACTACTTATATAATTAACAGATACATTACCTCTCACACAATTTTTTTGTGGAGAGAATGCTTTATTTTTGCATACTTTTAAAGATATCATAATACTTTACTTCTGCTTATCTAAATACACATTGGACTAATATAGGAAGACTTCAATAGCCAAAGTAACTGTACAAAAATTAAACAAATTAACCTCATTAAGTTACTACTTCAGCCCTTGAATTTTTTAACTTTTAAAAATATTTATTCATTCACTCATTTTTTTATGTGTACCAGTGTTTTGTCTACATGTATGTAAATGCACCCATGTGTGCAATGCCTGTGGAGGCCAGAAGATTCCCTGGAAGTGGAGTTATAGATGGTTGTTAGGCACCATGTGGGTGCTGGTAACTGAACCTGGATCCTCTGGAAGGGTAACCAGTGATTTTTAACTGCTGAACTGTCTCTCCAGCCCCAAGTTGATTTTTTTTTTTTTTTTTTGAGACTGTCTCACTATGTAGTCCTGGTCAGCGAGCTCAGAGATCCATGTACTTCTGCCTCATGAGTATGGGATTAAAGTCATGCGCCACCACACCCAGCTGAGACTGCTTAAGACAGAGATCAAAGGAAAAGAAACCCAAGGTAAGCAGTTATTTCTTATAAGGCAGCTATGTGAATGTGCTCTGTTTATGATAACCCTTCTATCCCAGCCCCATGTTTTGTTCTCCAAAAGAACCTGTTATATTCTTTTAGACCCTGTAGTGAAAAAAAAATCAGGACTAGATAAAGAATTCAGATCATAAGATGTACAATTGATCAGGTGATTTTTTGTAGACGGCTTTAACATGGATTGGTTAGAAATACTTTGATTCTAATTAAAATGTCCTCAGATATGGTAGAAGTGACACATCCCCCATGTCACCTGTGATACAGTACATCAATTAAAGCACATGTTATTTGAAACACAGTTCTGATACTTAGAAGAGATCTAACAAACCACAGGGAGGCTTCTTTCCTGGAAAACCAGCTCTCCTTTCAACACAAGCTAGTATTTTTTTATTTTCAGTTTTTGGCTCAGTGCTGTACCTAGAGCTTGAAAATAGTTTCTTGGCTGACTGACTTGGAGCAATTATGCATGGGTTTCTATAATTCTGAATCTTAAAGAATATTTCATTTTAAAAGGCCAAGGAAAAGATCCTATTTTTACCTCTTAAGTCAAAAAGAGTTTGTTGACAATATTTTAAATCCACTATGGAATAAGTAATATAGCCTACAATATATTAAGCTATTCCCTTGCATGTAAAT
>NW_008343968.1:1041787-1055901 GCF_000622305.1 Nannospalax galili
CTTATACAATTTTATAGAATATTTCATGAAGGTGAAATAAGGTTAGCTTCAGACTACTGAAGAAAATGAAGAGCTTGCTCATTTCAGCTCTGACTAAATACAACATAATTCTTTTGCTTATTTTGTTGGTCAACATCAATTAAATATTCATTGAGCTTTAAATGAGACCCCAAGACTATGAAATATTAACATGCCCTGATAAGATTGTGAGCTACAGAGTAGATTGTAGTTAATACCCAGAGCAAATTATGAAGTGCTTTTTCCATTAGTGGTTCAACAAAGAAGTCAACACCTGGTAATCATTTTTTCTTAAAATGAGGCACTTTCAACTTGTTACCAGTTTTTCCAATAGCTCTTAATCTCAGCAGTATATGTAGGGTTATGTTCTCAAGCAATGTAAAGTAAAACTAAAGGCAGTTCTTTCGAGACCATGCTAAAATGATTGTTTATAGTAAATGCTCTTGGTGCCTACCCAGATCCACATTAGGGATGTGCTCCCATTCCCCCAGATGCAATGACTGCATTTATAAGCATCTCACACCTGTAACCCTCTCGTGGCTAATCCCTGCACCTGGCTAATAGAAGTTTACAGCATCCAGACACACTCCTACCCTTCTTGAATGGCTGGCAAGATTCATCAAAGCTAAGGGGCTCGTGCACCCAGCCAATGTCATACCGTAGAGCTATGAACACATCCTTGCTTGGCTTCTTTTCTTTGCTGCTTCTATCCCTCACAAGGTTCACTCAGGATAAATCACAGGTGCCGAAATCCCTGTTTCAGGCTCTACTTCTATGGGTCCCAGCCTAGGATAATATCAGTTTCCATCTGTGATTCTAAAAGTGATCAGCAATATACCCTGGTTAGACAGACCATGACATGACCAACAGAAATAATACTATTTGCAATCACCAAAAGGAGCCAGTATTTGTATCCTGCATTGTCCCCATAGTGAACATGTCTTGCCATTTATCCTTCACTTATTTGCCCTTAATTTTTACAGGTGGACTATCAGTTTCATTGAGGCTGGAAATGTGCCTATGTAAAACTGTTCACCTCCCAGCCTCCCTGTAGCTAGGGCTGTCTATGCAACTTGCTTCCAGCCAATGATAGATATTACCTCCTGCTAATGATAATAAGTGTTAAGGTTTATTGGGTGGGCTCCTGGGACACTTACTGTTTTCCTAATGAAAAGAGTCAGCACAGCTGGTGTGATTTTCTTGCCCTTTATCCCCTCTCTTTATTTTCTTGTCTGTAATTAGTACATAATTCTTCGGCCCTGGCAGCCATCCTTTGAGTACGGCAGAGATAAATGGAACCTAGGTCCCCTTTGGCATCATACAGCAACCACTTCAGGCCTGGACTGCCTCTTCCCAGATGTGAGGAAAATCAACTCCTCATTCAGAAGTTCTCAACCTAGAGGGGTATTCAGAAATGTGGTGGAGATATTCTGAATTTCCACAAGGAATAAGGATTAAGGGCTAGACTGGGGCATGGTGAGAGAAACACTTGTCTTAGGTTCTCTGTTTGGGGGAGGTCCCAAAACTTAACAAATATTTGCTTCCAGTTGATATATATTACCTTGGCAATATATCAGTATAATATATTTAAAATTAATGCAAAAAATTAATGGCTCACAAAATAGCATTTTGAATAATGATAAGATCAGTAACTATACCATGTCATCCTTATTGGAGCCTGAGGTAAAAGGTTTAGTACTACTGATTTTTCCCTATCTTTAAGGTTTTGGTATTTTGTTCATCATGGTTTTTTGACCTTAATTTTGATAGGTTACACTGCTTCACTTTGGGACTAACACTTACTGGGAGGTGTTGCCTCCAGTGAGTGTCTGGGGGCCAAATGAGTATTTCATATATTTGCCATGTGAGGAATGCAACCCTACACTGCAAAGAAGCATTCTACCTAAAATGCCAGTTATGCTCCTATTTAGACTCTTGTTTGCTTAAAATCCTTGCTACTGGGGGGATTTATACAAATAGCTAAAAGAATTTTGCTTGACACTATTCCCACCTCCGAAAAGACTAAGGAAAGCTAAGTAAAGGAAAACCACCATAAGCCAACCAAAAAGCCAGATCACTTCATAAACAGATTTGAACACAGAACAGGACCATTTCTAAGCTTGGTGACTCAGGCTTGTAATCCCAGTCACTCAGGAGGCTGAGGCAGGAAGACTACAAGTTCAGGGCCTGCCTAGGCAACAGAGTAAGTTCAGGGCCAGCTTGGACAACTTCCTGAGATGCTGACTCAGTAAAAACAGGGACAGGTCTGGGGGTGTAGCTCAGAATGCTTGGCTAGCATGTGCGAATCCCTAGGTTCAACCCCTAGCACTAGAAACAAAACAAAACAAAAAGAATGTTGTCCAAATAACAGAATGTATCATTCACATTATTTCCAATACCTCCATTAAGAAGAAACAGAGATAAGTGCTTTCAATGTATAAATAAGGAGTCCTGTATTCACAAAAGTGTAGAGGAGGGGCAGGGATCTGAGGCTGAGTGTTAGGGTCTCTGGTTCTGGTCATGGTCAGCTATTTACTATCTGTGTGATGGTGGCTTAGTCACTTTTCCTCTCTGAGCCTCAGTTTCCTTAACTTCATATAACACATGGCCTGACTAGCCAGTCTCTAAGATCCTTTTGTCTCTAGCAGTCTAAGATGTGACTAAAGTCAAACTGAGTTTGTTCCTCCTAGAACTGAACCTGGGGCTTTAATTACAGCAGGCACTCGCCACTTCATTACTGATTGAAACTTGGTATTTAGCAGTTTGTGATATGCCATGGTTGGTTGCTATTATATATAATCCTTTGGTTAGCTGCTTTTATAAAAAGTCAAAATATTTAGAAATGCATAGATGACTGCATGTTTTTATATGACATTTATCTGGATGTTAAGCACCATTTGCTTGAACTCTACAATTATGCTCTCATTTCTTTTCATTTTCCAATGGCAGCTATTTAGCATAATTTGTTTGTTATTTCATAAATGATTCTATTACAGAAAGCATCAGGAGAAAGGTTGATCTTATGGGGCTATACATGCAGTCAATAGTACTGTTTCTTTTACAATTTACTATGATGTAATTATAATTAAAACTACTGATCACAGAATTAGAATTCTAAACACTGCATTAATCGACATTGAATTTGATTTTATAGTACTTTATGAATCTTTATGCTTCGAACAACATAAAAATAATTCAATCTCTTGGGTCACCTTGATTTTCTTTGTTGTGTGCATGTATACGTACAGGTATATGTATGTGTGTTGGGGAGTATGCATGCATGTGTACACATACATGTGAAGGCCAGGGGGTCAACCTTGAGTGTCATTTCTCAGAAGATAATTGAGATAATCTCACTTAGAAATTGGTGAGGCTCACCAATTAGACTAGGCTAGCTGGCCAGGAATCCTCAGGGTCCCAGTCTCAGTGGGATTATAAGCATGTGCCACCACACCTGGCTTTTTATGCTGGAGATCAAGCTCAGGTCCTCATTCATGACAAGCACTGTGTTTACTGAGCTATATCTCCAGCCATGTGACTTTAAAAAGATGAACAAGTTGGTTTCTTGCACATCAAGGGGAGACACACTCCCTAAACAACCATGGAGTGTCTAAGGGAGCAAGTATTAGAAAAGGCTTCTGTTAGAACTTGACCTTGTGTTGGGTAGTTTGGGGGAAGGACTGAAGTAGTGGAGCTTTGTTTCAAATTGGGCAGGGGTGCTTCTATGATTAGGCACTTTAACAAATATCTCTTACAGACAGAGCAGACCAGAAGGAAGCTATAGCTGTAACTGGGGCAAAGCAGCCATCAATCCTTTGAATCAGAAAAGAGGGAAGTTTGACATTCCGTCTTGGATAGCATTCATTTTCTGTCTATGTTCACATGTGATTGTGGAGCTGTCTTGGTTTTGTCTTAATCAGTTATAGTCAAGAGTGGCCGTGCGTGGTGTTGGTGATTGAAATTGTTCTTGTTCCACAGGAAAACACTAGGCCAGCTGATAATGCCAGGTTGGCAGCCCTCAGAGGCTGATTTTCTCCTTCTTGTCTAACACCAGTTAAAATGTCAAATTTTTCTGCCAGGAGATTTAGGACTCATTAAATTCCTCATATTTTTACATTATTAACAAAGAACAATGCATAAATACAGATCCTAGATGCTTTATCTAAAGTTAATTATTTGTATTATAAAATATAATCAGCATGGCAAATTAAAATACCATTGCACTTTGGAAAATGTCAGACACTATACCTCTAAGTTGTATCTAAATTCAAGTTTTTCATAGGCTTATATAATTTTCAGATTATCTGATTCCTGCTAGAAACATAAAGGAAACCAATATGTGTAATTATAAATACAGTAATTGTAGTACATTGCCATTTAATTCCCGTGTTTTGTTCACTCTTACATAAATCTTTAGCAATTTAGGTTTAGAGACTAAATCAAAAGGCTTGTCTGAAATCAAACATGGCATGCCCTAAATTCTCAACTATGTAGCCTACATTTATCACTAAGAGCAAAACACAAAACTACAGTCTTTAAATTTATGTTAAAATGAGTTTCCAATTTCATTGTACAATGTGAGTTCCTTTAATCTTCTTTGGAAATTTAAAAGACAATTTTAAAAAATCCCAAAACCTGGAATAAATGTTTTTGGAATAAAATGAATGAGGATTCATAAATGAGACTCTTACTACAGAAGGGTTTGTTTTTCCATCTTTTGTAAAACCTAGAATTTAGGTATTTGACAAAAATTTTAAGGCCTTCAGAATAGGCATAAATATTTTTAGGGGGACCAATAGTTCACTGGCTTATCTTATTAGCTCAATGTTAGTCTCTTTATGCTGAAACTTTAGTAGATTTTAGTGCACTCCCTTTAGAATAGCTATCATTTCAGAAGACTGATGATAGGAAGTGGTGGGAAGGATCTGGAACAGCAGGAACTGTCATATATCCCTGGTGTGACAGCCACATTTCAAGAGATAATTTGGTAGTTTCTTAAATCAGCATATGCTTATACATGAGCCAGCAATTTCTCTCTTTCATACCTATCTATTAGAAGTTAAAACATGTATTTATGCAAAAACTTGAGTGAATTTTTAAAAATATTTATTTGTGTGCATGTTCATGTCCATGTGGGTAGATGTTTGGGCGGGTATTCATGTACATGTCTGTAAGTGCATGTGGAGGTCAGAGGTCAACCTCGGTGTCATTTCTCACAGCCTTCCGCCTTATTGTTTTGAGATAGGGCATCTCACTGGGACCTGGGGCTCCCCAGTTCAGCTGTTCTGGCTGGCCAGTGAAGCTCAGGGAATCCTCTTTTCTCTACTTGCCCAGCACTGGTATTAAGTGTTCCTCCATGTCTGGCCTTTTATATGGGTGCTGGGAACTGAACTCAGGTTCTCATGCTTGCATGGCATGCATTTTATGTGCTAAACCATCTCCTCAGCCCCATATATGAATTCTTATGACAACATTATAACAGCCCCAACTGGGAAACAGTGTAAACATCTACTCATTTATAATGGAAAAACAAAATATTTTCACAATGAAAATTATTCAGCAATATAAAGAAACTACTGATAAATGCTAAACCGTGGATGAACCTTGTCTGCATAATACTAAATGAATGAAACTAGACACAGAAGCTTTTGTATTGTATGTTTGCATGTACATTAAATCCTAGAAAAAAAGTAAATATATAGGGAAAAGCAGATCAGCAGTTGTCAGGAACAGACAGAAAAACATTTGAAGGGGGCTAGAAATGCTCTAAGCTAAGCTGTGGTGATCATTATATAACACTATACATTTATTAAAAAGCCACTGATTTGTGTACTTATGAGGTAAATTTTATGGTATATAAATGATGGCTTAATATACTTGTTTGTATTATTTTCTCATAATAATATACCATGTGTTAGGTGGTTTAAACAGCAAACATTTTTGCAACAGTTCTAGGGGTTGGAAGTCTAAGGTCAAATTTAAGGCAGAGCTGGCTACTCTTGAGGTCTCTGTGACTTGCAGATAACCCCCCTCCTGCCGCCTCTCAAATTGTCTTCTGTACACACAGAGCTTTCTTTCTGTGAACATAAAACCCTTGCCATTTGACTTAAATTTTAGGCTGATTCATATTTTTCTTTGAATTTTTGATGTAAAAAAGCCACAGTTATTTATATATTTTCAGCTTTGATTTCAAACCAGCTACAGATTTATTTTTAAATTATTTTAAATTATTTTAGTTACCTCTTCTGATTTTGTATTTTCTAAATTATGAATTATGGTACGCTTACCCCTTTATAATACTGATGGTGGGCAACAGTATAAATACTAATCAATTCTAAGTATTGTTTTTTATTTGTATGTGTGTGAGTGTTTTGCCTACGTGTAACTATGTGCAAAGTGTACATGCCTGGTGCCTGTGGAGGCCAGAAGAGGTGTTGGATCCCCTGGAATTGGAGTTACAGATGATTGAGCGCCTCCATGTAGGTGCTGGGAACCAAACTCAGGTCCTCTGCAGGAGCAGCAAGTGTTCTTAACCACTGAGCCATCTCTCGAGTTCTTTTTTTTTAATGTTTTTGAAATAATTTTTAAGTCATAGGAAGTGACAAAAATAATGGAGTGAGTTCTCACATGCCCTTTCTTCAGCTTTTCCCAATGATAACATTTTATCTAACTACAGCATATGATCAAAATATCTCAGTTACCTGAGATGGTTCTTTCATGTCCCCTTTATTTAGTCATCCTCAAAGTTTTCTTTTTCTCTTTTTTGAAGAGTTACTTTTATTTTTAATTGTGTGTATGTGTGTGCCTCTTGGGGGGGGTGTGTACATATAAGTGCAGAGGCCAGAAGAGGGTGTCTGATCTCCTTGGAATAGGAGTTAGACACAGTTGTGAGCCACTAGATGTGGGTGTCAGGAACAGAACTTAGGTCCTGTGCAAGAACAGCATGTGCTCTTAACTGCTGGGCTATCTCTCTAGCCACACACACTCAACCCCCATTTTTCTGACTTCTCTCACCATAGCTTAGTTTTGTCCATTCTTGCATTTCATAGAAATGGAATCTTGCAGTGTGTCATCCCTGGAGACTGACTTGTAAGATGTGAGATACAAAATTTGATAATATATATAGAAACCAAGTGCAGCAAATCCACATCAATGGTCTACCATGAAAAGCTTCTAGGTATTTGTAGTCATTTTTGGCTTTCTGAATTGTTAGTCCTATGTTTTTAAACATGTAGTTATGTTTTTTTCCCCAAATACATGGTTCTTATTTCCTTCAGAGGATTTTGAACCCTTTAAGAGGCTAAAATTGTCCATACCCTTCTACTTATTGTAATTATGTTCTTCCATTTAAATACCTGTTCTGACTAGGCCATCCATTGTGCTATTTAGTGTGGCAAAACGTCCTTTAATAAAGAATATTCTCTAGGAACATAGCACTTTCTCTCCCTCCCTCCTTTCTTCCCTACATACAAAGTAACAGGTATTTTAAAAGTTTCATTTTCATACACACTCAATTTTGGTTGCTATCCCACCTCCACCCGTCTTCCCCATCTCCCTGCTCCTCATGCTTGTTTGGCCCATCCTGCCTCCAGTGCTTCCCCTTCTGTCTTATCTCATGTGTTCTATTACTCTTCTCAGCACTTCCCTTAAAACCTCTTTTTTCCTTCTTCACGGGGCCCTTTTTAGATCTCTGTGGGTACTGGCCACATGTCACTTTAAAAAAATCATTTATTATTTTTATTTTATGTGTACGAGTGTACTGCCTACATGTAGGTAGGTGCACCCATGTCGTGCAATGGCCACAGAGGTCAGAAGAGGGCATTGGATACCCTGGAACTGCAGTTACAGACAGTTGTTAGCTGTCATGTGGGCACTGGGAATCGAACCTAGATCCTCTGAAAGAGCAGCCAGTGTTAAATGCTGAGCCATCTCTTCCAATCCCACATGTCACTTTAGTAAATCTTTTATCAAAGGTCTAAGTAAATGAAGGAGCAGGTTGCTCATTCTAGGACATAAGAAGTGGGGAGATGGCAGACAGGGGAATGACTTCCACATTATTCAAAGATACTCAGAAATGCTTCCAATTTATTTCACTTTGCCCCTTTTTTATAATTTTCATATTTTTTTATTTTTTAGAAGAAGCATTTCATAACAGCTTTAACATACTCAATAACAATTGCCATAGCAAAGATACATCTCTTTCAAAAGTGGCTATAAAAATTTTTAGGTTCACAGTTGAATTAGTACATTTATACAGTATTGAACTCAGTATAAACCCTGTAACACACAAAATTGAATGAGTTTTTAACCTTTAAAAAGATCTCTATTTCATTTTAAAATATACTGTTTCTTACAGAAAGACTCATTGTTTTTGCTAATAGTGCTTAGATGTTGGCGCATGTGTCTCTAATCTGTATGTATCTGATTATTACCAGTCATTGTCAGTTGCAATTGGATCCTTGGCACCTGTGTAAGGATATAAAGTCATTGGGTAGATTTCAATGGTAATGTTTAGTACCTCTACTAATTAACATGACATAAATTTTTATGCTTCCTCCTCAAATATAACTCAATTTTTAAAATTTGTTGATTTTTGTGTGTGTGCGTATCACACAGAACATCCCAAACAATCTTATTCATCTATATATCCATTTTCCATATGGCACCCTCCCATAGCCTCTCCCCCCCAGAGCCCTTTTACTCAGTCTTCCCTGCTACTGTCCGCTGTGTTGTCGGCACCCGAGCTGTTCCCCAGTACTTGTCCATCCGATGAGTTTAGTCAGCCTATCAAGAGGTCTTTGTTTTAGGAAGGTCATCTGTTCCTCATCTAGCAGCAATCTGTTGCCAATTTTCCTTAGATAAGTTTGGGGTCTGCTGTTCATTTTCCCAGTTCTATGCTGGTTACTGTCTGCTACCATGCCTCCGTTGAGCCATTAGGTGCACAGAATCACTTGTGACTTGTAGTGTGTCACTTACAGAACATATCCAAGCTCCTGAAACTTTTCACACATTGCTCCCTTTACAGAGTCAGCCCTTCTTTACCTGTTATCACTTCGATGTGGTGATTTCTTCTTGATGCTTTTAGCTGTAGCACTTCCCCATATTTTGTGTTTTTTAATTACGTTTGTTCATTTTGTGTGTATATGTGTGTGTGTGTGTGCCACAGTGCACATGTGGAGGTCAGAGGATAATTTTCAGGTGTGAGTTCTCGCCTTCCTCCATGTGGATCCTGGGGTTTGAACTCAGGTTGTTAGGCTTGGTGGCAAGCATTTTCATGTACTGAGCCACCTTGCCAGCCTTCCCCATATATTAAGAGCATTTTCACAAATCCCTGGTACTCTTTCCTGTGTCTACTGAACAAGAGAAAGCAGAAGTTCTGTGGCAGTTCAGGGATGTGGCCTCCTAAGTGGGGCAGCGTGAATTTTGGTATCAATTGTCCCATTCTTTTACCTTGAAACCTTGGATAATTAACTTCCAAACCTTGATTTCTAGGAGACAAGTATCACAGTGCAGCTTACTTTATAGAAGTAAGTGAGATAAAGACTATAAAAGTATTTAATATACTGCATGGTTGGTCCAGAGCCTGAGGCTGGAGGATTGTGAATTCCAGGCAGCCTGGGCTATGTAGTGAGACCCTATCTCAAACTCCTACATTTAAATAAATTAAAAATAAAAACACTTAAATCAGTGTTGGTTATTCTTACTTAGCTTTAAATTCTTTCAGCCTAGCACAGTGCCTGAGAAATGCTAGACATTCACCAATATATGCTGAGTGGATCTATAAACATAACCATGCCTTTCTTTTTAAATTTTTTATTATTAATGGATATTTGGGGGGGCATGTACATGCCAAGGTGTACACATGTTACACAACTTTATCTTTTAAACTTCTTGATTAGCAATTTGATTTCTCTTGGATATGTGGAGTGATTGCTAATGAGCATAATATCTACCACAAAGCTTTGAAGTTAGTAGGTATTCTATAACTTGGCTAGTTTATATTATTTTAGTTAAGGAGACTTTCTGCCACAGGTGGCCACCTTGTGTCTTAGCTGTTAGTGCACTTGTGGGCATTAAATAATATACTTTGGGACCATTAGGATAATTCAATGTACTTGCAGCCTGGTTTGTTAAGTAACTACTAGAATTATAACCATATTGAATATGCCAATTTTTGTCTTTTTCTTTTAAAGACAGGGTCTCCCTGTAGCCCCAGCTAGCCTTGTACTCACTATGTAGACCAGGCTGGCCTCAAACTCACAGAGATCCACCTGCCTTTGCCTCCCGAGTGCTGGGACTAAAGGTGTGTGCCACCATGACCAGCACAAATATGCCAGTTTTGAAACTTGATGGCTAGCAATGTGATTTCTCTCAGATAGATTGGGCGCCTTAATTTGATTCTGTTATCATTTACTGAGAAATTTGATTTTATTGTGTGTGTGTGTGTGTGTGTGTGTGTCTGTATGCGTCTAAGCGTGTGTATGTGTGTAAGTGCCCACAGAGGCCAGAAGACACATCAGATACTTCGGAGCTGGAGTGACAGGTATTTGTGAGCTGCCCAGCATGGATGCTGGGATCCAAACTCTGATCCTCATGATAGAGTAACAAGAGCTCTTAACCGCTGAGCCATCTCTCCAGCCCTGGGAAATCTGATTTTAAACAGTGGTTCTGGGACTCTTTTCTTGCTAATAGCAAGGGCTTTTTAATTGCTTTGTTCTGTAGACTCCATAACGATGTGAAAACCATTTTATATATGGTTTTCACAGTATTTTTAAGCTTCCAGCTTTGCATTCTTAGATATTATTCGGTATTTTTATAAATTTCATTACTCCCTAAATCTATGTTATATATACATTATTTTCTTTATCCTTTAAATAGTGCTGCAGTATCCTGTGGTTAGCAAGCATTGATTTTTACATTCTTGCTGAAGGGTTAACCAGTGAACAAAAAGTTTAAGTGGTTTGCACCAGTTATACAGTTAATTAGTGATCGAGCTACCAGAATATTCTGACACTCTAGCTACTTCCCTTCTTCTTTTAGACATTGTAAAAATCACATATTGAAGCACATTAAAAATAATTTCATGAATGCTCAGCCTTCCCATGCAGTTGTATTTCGCCTTAGAGCATAGACTTAGTCATGCAAATAGGCTGATTAGAGTTTATAAAATATTTTTGAAATATAGAAACTCCTGTGGAAATCATCTAAGGATTTATCATTTTGTTATTTATTCACTTATTATCATTCTTTAGTTCAAGCTAAATGAGATTCAGGGTTTGTGTAAGTTGAGTTTTCTTTTGATATGCCTATTTAAATAGTATGCATAAGAATATAAATATATCCAAAAATGGAAGGAAAATGGAATTTGGAGATTGTAACATGAGGGTTGATATTTAGATGTGCTCTCACCTCCACATTTTCAAAGAAGAAGCTATTTTAGTGTTTCGAGGCTGGGCCGGGGGGCACCGCATCTTCATAGGACAATTTGAGGAATTTCTGCTTAACAAAGTGAGTGCAAATGGGATGTATGGAAGGAATATGCCAAAACTATCATGCATTTTCATTTCCTGATAAGCTAAAAAGATTGGCAGTTAGGGTACTGTGCAGGGGCTTTTAACTTGGTTTACTTTCCTATGTGTTGATGGCTTAGGATATTCACTGGAGGTTCAGCATCAGTCACACTGAGGTCACAGCATACTCTGCAATTAGGGCTTTTTTTTTGTGATACAACTGACTAGCCACTCTGTTCCTGAAATAGAAGTCAAGTCAATCTATGAAACATTTTGATGGAAACATTCAAGTTTTTTTTGTTTGTTTTTCTCCTGTTGGGAACTGTCCATGACTCCCTCTATTCTTCTTTTACCACATTACAATTTAATTTGTATCAGCCATATTTGGAGAGAGGGGGTTTAAGAACACTAGGATGGATGGTGAAAGGTAATATGAGGACCTACCCAATTTAGCAGAAAAATCAGCCCTGATAAGATTGCTCTTTGTTCAAGAACGTGCAAAGAAACTCAATGTAAGAAGTCTGAAAAGACATTGTATCATGAATGGAAGCCAGTCTTCAAGAGCCAGGAGAAGAAATCTGTTTATTCCCAAAGCATGTTTTCAGGGCTGGAAAGATGCCTTACCAATTAAGAGGATGAACTGCTCTTGCAGAGGACCCAAGTTTGATTCCCAGCAGCCGTGTCCTGCTTCTCACAACTACCTGACTCCAGCTCCAGGGGATATGATAACCTTCATCAGGCCTCTGAGGGCACTTGTACCCACATGCACAAACCTACCCCCCCCACATATACACATAAATTATAAGGTAATATATAATAGAGTTAATGCATAATTTAAAAATGGAATAATAAAAAGAAACCTTTTTAAAATGTATATCTTCTCAAAAAAAGTATATCTTCTCTAGGAAATGAGTATTTTTTAACACAGTGTACTTGGTGCTTTCTGTTGAATAAAGGAAGTATGTGACAGAAAGTAGGCAGTGAAAAGAAACGCTGTGAAGGGAGAGCTGGAAGGAGGGAACAGAGTCGGGGAATAAAGGAACAGTAGTGCGGAGTGGCAGTGGAGGCAAAAGTGGCAAAGATCTTGCTGAAGAAGAAAAATTATAAGCAGCTAAAGGATGCATAATATGAAAAGTTAAAACTGGGGAGAATGAGATGAGTATTTGGAAGAGAAATGAGAAAATCTCCCAAAATTCAGACAAAAAGTCACGTTTAAGAGTAACAAGGTTGTTGGGTAGATGTGTCCTTTGAGGGAAATAGACCTGAACCCCAAGAGACTTACAAGGGGAGGGTCTAGGGACAGACATTGGAGAGCTGGGAAACGCTGAGCACACTGGGAAAAAGGGGGAGGAGAGTCGCTATTTTGGAACAGAGTGCTCAGGCAGGACGGGCACTGTGGTGTGGATATCAAATATGGGAGAGAAAGAGCCCATGAGAGTCCACATCTTTGTAAATGACCATCTCTCGGACAGCATAAACTTTGTTGGCAAACCCAAATAAATATTCTTATTCCCGAAACTGTAACTTAAGAGGGACCTTGTAGTGGTTTGTCAATCCGTGTTAGGACCGAGTGACCCTGGGATCCCACAGAGTGCTGGCTCAGGTCTCTCAAAAGAAAATTTGACACGACAAAGGTAATGAAAGTTCCGGCAGATGGAGCAGCACCGTGTTGACAGTTGTTCCTGAGGCTGAGTTGATTAAGCATACTGCAAGGAAACAAAAAAAAAGACTCAACTGTTCAGACTACAGAAAGACCTAGACCTGCAAATTGAGTATTTACTATAGGAATAAAGCAAAGAAATGGTGAAAACACCCTGATAAAATGATAAAACATCATAGAAAAAGTACTTAAAGCCCAGAGGGCAATGCTGTGGTATGAAATGGCGAAGACAGTGAATCCATGTGTTTAACTTCTAAGGGAAAATGTTTGTGACCTAGAAATCTACAATTGCCCAACATGATGCTAGAAGGTATAGTCCAGTCAACTAAGAAATAAAACAAACTGTTCAACCATGGGGGGAACATATAATTGGAAATTATGAAATATAAATAACATTGAAAGTGTAATTAAACATTTATTGAAAAACAAAACAATAAGAATAAAATGGACTCCAAAAGCAAGATGGGAACAAAAAACAACACTCTATTTTGTCGAGATGAGTCAGTAGGTAACATTTGGAATACTTGGACTGTTTTTTTTTTTAATTATTTATTTAATAACCATATAATTAGAAGAAGCATTTCGTTACAACAGCATTGACATATTCAATAACAATTTCCAGAGCTAAAATGCATCTCTTTCAAAATTGGCTGTAAATATTTAGGTTTAGGAATATTTAGGAATTAATACAGTTATACAATATTGTACTCCATATAAACCTTATAAGACATAAAATTAAAGGAGGTTTTAAACTTTGAAAAAGATCTCCATTTCATTATTAAAATACAGTTTCATACAGAAAAAATTCATTTTTAATACAATTGACACTAAGATGCACATGTTTCTAATCTCTATATATCTGATTATTACTAGTCACAGTCGGTTACTTTCTGAGCTCCTTGGCATCTGAGCATGGATATAAAGTC
>NW_008343968.1:1056350-1056974 GCF_000622305.1 Nannospalax galili
TCCTTGATCAAGAGGTCAGATGACCCACCACTATTACAGGACATTTTGCGTGATGCTCATAGTCCCTGGGAACTAATTGACCTAAGAGGGCAAGGAGCAAAAAGTGTCCTTTGTATCCGTCTGACCCAATTAGTATAGATCTCAAGGTATGTCTGTTAAACATCCAAGAAGGTTAGTTCCACCATTCTGGCATTTTTAATTACTGTGTGTCCTGCAGATAAATCTTGGGTAATGACCAGTTGGTCTAAAATAAACCTTATCTAGAGATATGTTTCTTGATCTTTTATGTATAATTTGTCAGTAGATTGTAGAAATAATGATTCCCTCTGGTTTTCATGACTAGCTAGGCATTATTTCTCTCTTGTACCGTCTCCCCTTTCTATCATGGTTTTCCCACTTAAGGTCACCCCACTTCCCCCCTTTCTTCCTTACTAATACCCTTGCTCCTATGATCCTACCTCTGTTGAGCTTCTTCTTTCTCCTTGTCCCCTAGGTTCCTCATATACCCTTCCCTCCCCTCTCCCTTAAACTAACCCAATTTTTATCCAAATCTCCCTTCTTAAGGTCTGTTGCCTACTATTCTTCTCCTTCAGGTTATTTCTTTTCCTTTACCTCACTGTTTCC
>NW_008343968.1:1060239-1061809 GCF_000622305.1 Nannospalax galili
TTTATTGCATTGTGGTCTGATAGAACACATCGAATTATTTCAGTCTTTTTGTACTTGATGAGCTTTGTTTTGTGCCCCAGTATATGGTCGATTTTGGAGAAAGTTCCATGGGGTGCTGAGTAGAAAGTATGTCCTTTGGTGTTTGGGTGGAATACTCGGTAGATGTCTGTGAAGTCTATTTGATATATGGTTTTGTTTAATTCAGATGTCTCTCTGTTAAGTCTCTGGCCTGTTGACCCATCTAATGGAGATAGTGGTGTTTTGAAGTCCCCTACTATTAATGAGTTTGGGTTAATTTGGGTCTTAAAGTCCTGTAGTATTTTTTTTATGAAGTTGGGTGCACCAGAGTTTGGTGAATATATGTTCATGATTGTAATATCTTCTTGATTGATTGTTCCTTTGATCAAAATGAAATAGCCCTCTTTGTCTTTTCTGGTTATTTTCAGTTTAAAGTCTATTTTGTCAGATATTAGGATTGCTACACCTGCTTTTTTCTTAGTGCCATTTGCTTGGTATATTTTGTTCCATCCTTTCACTTTGAGATAGTGTCTGTCCTTGAAAGTGAGATGAGTTTCTTGCAGACAACAAAAAGATGGGTTTTGTTTCTTAATCCATTCATATAGTCTGTGTCTTTTGACTGGGGAGTTCAGTCCGTTAATATTTAAAGTTATTAATGAAAGATGAGTAATGAATCCTGTCATTTTGTTGTTGTTGTTTACATTCTGGCTATAGCTGTACTTTTACACTGATATACCCTCATTGAGATTCTTTCTGCAGCCCCTTGGGTATAGTCATTCCTTTCTTCAGCTCTTTGTTTGCTTCATGTATTCTCTGAGGGGCTGATTTTGTGGACCTTTATTTTTGCCCCTTGTTTGTGTCATGGAAGATTTTTCTTTTCCTTTCAACTATAATAGACATTTCAGATGGGTGCAGTAATCTGGGATGTCATCTGTGGTCATTTAAAACTGGCTTTCATAGTTTGCACTGAAAAGTTAGCTGTAATCCTAATGGGTTTTTCTTTATATGCGACTTGTTTTTTCCCCTTTGCAATGTTAAGTCATTTGTGTTCTTTCCAATTTTTTGATGTAGGCACTTAGAGCTATAAACTTCCCTCTAAGGGACAGCTTTCAGCGTGTCCCAGAGTTTTGTTGTGTTGTATTGCCCTTTTCGTTTAGTTTCAGGAATACTTTTTATTTCTTTCTTAATTTCTGTTTTGACCCATTCATCATTCAGGAGTGTGTTTAATCTCCATGAGTATGTGAAATTACTAGGGCTTCTTTTCCTGCTAATTTTAAGCTTTATTGCATTATGGTATGAAATGCAAGGAATCATTTCAATTTCTTTGTATTTGTTTTGTGCTCCAAGGTATGTTCTCTTTTAGAGAAGCTTCCGTGGGCTGCTGAGTAGAATGTATTCTTTGGCAATTGAGTAGAACACCTGCAGCTGTTTGTTAGGTTCATTTGACGTATGGTATTTAACTCATATATCTCTCTGATTGTTCTCTGTCCAGTTATCTGTCTACTGGGGAGAGTGGGGTATTGAAGTCACCGTTCTGAGCTGGAGTTAATTT
>NW_008343968.1:1062210-1075226 GCF_000622305.1 Nannospalax galili
TCCAATGTGGGTCAGAAGTTTTCAGACTTTCTCCTTAGGTCTGGAATCTTCTAAGAATGATTTTGGCCTCAGGAAGTTGGGTGTTGGACTGACCTGAGACCCTGTCTGTGGCTATTCCACACAGGGATGCAAAGGCAGATGGGGTGGGAAGAAGCCCCCGAGTTCTCAGGGAGTGGATTGAGTGGCTGGGTTGTACTGGATGCAGAGGATCAGGGAGAGGAAAGGTAGGCCTTGGAGCCCCAGAAAGAGGCTGTCAGCCCCAGAAAGCGGCTGGCGGGTGTTGCAGGACCAGGGAAGTAGAGGGTCTGTGGCTATTCCACACAGGGATGCAAAGGCAGATGGGGTGGGAAGAAGCCCCCGAGTTCTCAGGGAGTGGATTGAGTGGCTGGGTTGTACTGGATGCAGAGGATCAGGGAGAGGAAAGGTAGGCCTTGGAGCCCCAGAAAGAGGCTGTCAGCCCCAGAAAGCGGCTGGCGGGTGTTGCAGGACCAGGGAAGTAGAGGGAGGTGAGGGCGGGGCCAGGTCCAGAAGCGGTGCTCCTGAGGCCCAAGGAAGGCAGTAACTTGGTCTGGGTGAAAAGGATCAGGAAGCAGTATTGGTTCCCCAGGTGTCTGCGGCCCCAAGACTAGGAATGGCACAGGTCCCAAACTAGGAGTATCAAACAATGGGGGAGATGGAAGGGTGAATGTGGCTGGGTGGGTCAAGGCGGGGAGGGCTGCATGATAGACTTACCCCAAGAGGCCTGAGGATAGGAGTGCAGGCTAGGAGAGTTAGCCGGTGGTGCTGCAGGTCCAGGGAAGCACAGAGAAGTGAAGGAAGGGCCAGGACCAGAAGCGGTGCTCCTGGGGCCCAAGACAGACACTAAGTTGGTCTGGGTGAGAAGGATCAGGGAAGCAGTGTTGGTTCCCCAAGTGTCTGGGGCCCCAAGACTAGGAATGGCACAGGTCCCAAGCTAGGAGTAGCGAACAGCATGGGAGATGGAATGGTGAATGTGGCTTGGGGAGTCAAGGCGCGGAGGGCTGTTCTAGACTTACCCCAAGAGGCCTGAGGATGGGAGTGCAGGCTAGGAGAGTTAGCCGGTGGTGCTGCAGGTCCAGGGAAGCAGAGAGAGGTGAGGGCAAGGCCAGGACCAGAAGCAGTGCTCCTGGGGCCCAAGATAGGCACTAAGTTCGTCCCAAGAGGCCCCAAGAGCACTTGGACTTGTTTTTAAGAATTGCAGTAATAGCTAAAATTTATCTGTCAGGAGGGAAAATAAATCAAGCTTCTCTGTATATTGTCTTTCTCTGTATATCTCTGTTATGACCTGTAATGTTTTCAGTTTACTCTGCGTAAAAAGTACAAACACTCTGTATTTAAAAACAATCACAAGCCCAGTGTGTTGGCACATGCCTGTAGCAGTATACTGGGACTGAGTGGCTAAGACAGGATGATATAGAGTTCAAGGCCAGCCTGGGCTATATAGGAAGCCTTGTTTCAACAGAAAAAACAAAACAAAACAAAAACAAAAAAGTTAAGTAAAAATATACCAGAATATTAACATCTCATATTGGTTAATGATGACATTTTTCTTGTGGCATGTAAGTCTTTAGTTAAGTACAAGAATGAATGGGTTATCTAAAAGAATATACAAGTTAATACAGCTTTACAAGCACACTTGTATAAGATACCATCAATAGTGAGATTTTAGCAATAGAAATGACATTTTTCCTGTTCTCTACTATCATATTTTTGGAATGTGTTATGTATTACATTTTACAGAAGGAACTTTATGAAATTAAAAATATACAAATGCAGCAGTTATAATTAAAGGCAAGAATAAAAGAACCACTTAGCTTATGACATTAGAGAAAGCACAATAAAACTTATCAGTATAAAGCAAAATGTAAGTTTAAAAGCCCAAATTCATAAGTCAATAAACAGGAGAGATTTGAATAAGCATAAGCTGCCTCTGTTTAAAACAACAAATTTTGAGTTTGTTTGCTCAGGAATGTAAAAACACAGAAAATAATGTGTTTAAATCAGAAGTGCAGGGAAAGTAAAATGTACAGCTTATTCTAATTATGCATAGCAGTGAATACTGCAGCAAACATTAGCAAAACTGACTCAAGATTGGAATTGCCCAGAAATACTAGAGAAAATGGCAAAATAATTTTACAAAAAGCAACTCTAAAAAGCTAACATGACTGTCTCTAGGTGGTAGGATTAGGAAACTATTTTTTTATCCCTCTTGTTTTCCCATTAGGAGTCCTGAAAATTCTACAATAAGCAGGCATGAATTTCAAAGTTAGCTATGAATAAAAACAAACTACAAAACAAAATCCTTCTATTTCTTAAGACAAAGTGGTCTGTTTGCTTCCTCAGCTTTAAATGCAGACATAGCTCCCTTTCTAAATTTTTGTTTTGCATTTAAGTGCTGTTGATGGAACCCAGAGTCTCCTGCTCAACATACACTAGAGTGTATGCTTATCATACACTATACCATAGTACTCTACCCCAAGTATTGCCTTTCTAAAATTTAAGTGAAGCAAAATATTAATGTGCACTAAAAAACACCAGTGTTCAGGGCCCTGTTAATGATGATGGACTTGAGAGACCCTGTGATTCTGTACTAACTTAATGAGGGACCACTAACAGCAAAATTAAATTTCTAGACCACTGGCTACCCTCATAGGTCTCTGCTACCTCGACTAGGAGGGTAAAAACATTAAGTGCCATATAAAAAATTAAATGCTAGATAATAATTTTTGGAGTTTCAAAAGAATATGTATTGCCTAAGTAGAAAAGTATTTACAGGGAGCTAAAGAGAGTGAGCTAAGCAGTTAGAGCTCTCTCGCAGGAGAGCTCTCCTGTTCTCCTGGAGACCTGAGTTTGGTTCTTAGTACCCATGCTGGGCTGCTTACAAAGCCTGCAACTACAGCTCCAGGGGATCCAAAGCCCTCTTTTGGACTCCATGGGCATTTGCATTCACATGCACATATTCTCTCTCTCTCTCTCACACACACACACACACACACACACACACACACACACACACACACACTCTCACACACACACACACACACACACACAAAATTAAAAAAATCAAAACTGTTTACAAAGTGCTTCAAATTTCACACATTTGTAGTAAAGGTTTGTGTGTGTGTATAAAACAGTAAAAGGTGATTTTTTTTTTTAAATTTAAGCACTGCTCACTCCCATTCTTGAAAAGTCAAAATTCAACCATGGTTAAGTGCTCTCCTAGTATTAGAAACTACAGAATACAGCCATAAAAATGTAGGGAGATAGGAGCAGGTTAGAATATTTTTCCTATAAAAAGATCCTTCTTTAGGAAAGGAAAATTACATTCCTTATGTTAGATCCTGTTTATTTTGTTAGATCTGTACTTACAAAATGCAGGTGGTATGTGTGTGCATGGTTCTAAGGCAGAACCCATGGCCTTTCAGGCAAGTGCTCTCTTACTGAGCCACACCCTCATCTCAAAATGCAATTTTTCTTTCAGGCTTTTCTTTGAAATGCTTACTTGGAAATGTCAGTTTGCAAGGCACTATTAATGACATTTTCCTCTTTCATAGAGTTTAGGTGGCAGAAAAGGTAAACAAAAGAGGATATTGGAATGCAGTGAGTAGACAGAGGCACCAAATATGGTTAAGGGCATATTCAGAGTATGTGATTAGGATTGCTCTCCCCAAGCCAGTGTTTCCAGAGAACTCCAGGTTGAGCTGTACATCATACTAATGTCTAATTTGAGAAACATCTCTCCTTGGTTATTTATGGTACATGATATTATATCAAAGGACATATGGGGTCTCAAAATTTAGAATAAACAGATGAAAAGACATGTGGAACTTTATAAAAATTGGTATTTTCCTACAATGTGTGTTCACAGAACCCTGATTTCTACAGTCTACTAAAAGATGCTCACGGTTCTTGTGTATTCAAGGATACTTGGAGTAGTATCTAGCTAAAGTGTATAATAAATGGGGGAAAGAGATGCTTAGCTAAAAACAGTTTTTCAAGGTTTCTGTCTTCAAAAATACAGTAAAATCTAGCCTTTCATCTTCAACTAACTTCTTTAGTTCTGTTAACGTATAGCTTATTTACACTTTAACTTTCTTTTCAAAAGACTAGATTCTCAACAAAGGGGGAAAATCTATGATGCACTCTATTATTTACAGCAAGTATGAAATGTCTATTTCCTGGTCAGGTTTGACATTCTTATTATTTGATATCTAGCAGCCGAGTACAGATGCCCTTAATTTTGGCTTAGGCTCTTAAATCAGAAAGGGATGTAATGGCTTATTTTCTATTCTCTTCCAAGTAGCCCCATTCCCATTTATTTACTGCCATTAACTTCCCAAGTACAAATGGAATCAGTTGCTCAATTGTATATCAAGAAGTCTTTTCTTAGTGCCTAGGTACTATTCTAACACTGGGGGTTAAGTAGTGAACAAAATTGATAGGCTTGTAAACTTACAACCTAGTAGGACAAGATAATAAACGTACAAATATATTGCTAACAGGTTAACTGCTATGATTCAGTCAAACAAAAGGTTTTTACCCTCTAGATTGGTGGTTAAGGAGGACTTCTCTGTGAAACTGACTTTTGAGCTGAGAGTCAAATGGAGATGTGTTAGCTGATTTATCTTCAGATAAAAGAGTGCAAAAGAAACTAGAGATGTATGGCTTGCTCTGAATCTGGTTCTATGATTTGTGGTTGTCAAGTGGCTGCTCTCCTCTGGCTATGGCCACTCTCCTGCTCTCTTAGTTCCCCTGATCAGTCATCCGGTCCGGACCCCAGGGCTGGTGAGGAGACTGTGTCAATGGAGCCACATTCAGACACAGGAGACCAGGTTCAGTGACACAGATCTGGTTCATTGCAGGAAGGCACAAGCTTAAATAGGGGTAGTGGTCCAATCACAACACAGCAAGTAGTTTAAAGGTGAGGTACCCAAGGTTGGTGATTAGGGAGTGGCGAGCTCTAGGCATGATCTGCCAATGGGAACAAAATGTCACAAGGCATTCCTTGTTGCTCCAGCAGTTGGGCCGTTGCCTCAGGCCTGCTGTATGGCTGTCAATAAGACTTTCACCCTAGGCTCAAGTCTGTCTCCCACAGTGATTCAGTTCTCCAGGTAAAAGAGATATTCCATTATCAAAATGGTATGTATACCTCATCCAATAATGGAACTCCTGGATCTGAGTCTGTACTTTGTCTCTCAGAGTTAAGTTTCATAACACAAGTATTTTTTCTAAACTGTTGAGTTCATTTCCATTGTTAGAAAGACTGCCTTTTACTAATAAGCATGCAGCTGCAATTCTTCTATTTCTATCATGTTGATGTTGATGCTTTTGAAGTCTTCTGAAGAAATCAATTTAAACAAACAGCTGTTATGCTGTGATGATATACTAGTGTCCAAAGAGCTTTACACTTACATATTGAGTCTAGTTCACATCCAAGACTCATTGGCTAACTCTCAACCGTATTTAGCTCTTATCACTCTAAGTACCTCCACAGTCCCTTTAACTTGTCATTGACTATTTACTAACTAGTTTTAGCTAAATTTCCTTTTAGATAAAATGCTGTGCTTTATCTTTAGAAATACACTTTAAGGTGAACAGCTACTGAATTTATGAATTTAACAACAAACTATAAAAACTATGTAATTCCTATGACAAACATTTTGACAGAACCACTCAACCCTCAACATTTTGTAAAAGACAATTAGGAGGGTGACTTTTTGCCAACTGTTCAGAAATACCAGCTGGAAATGATGCTTTTTTTACTGACTGGCATTTTGGCAAGGTGGCAAAACCTTAATCAAAGGCTGTCCAGTGCTGTCCCATCTTACTGCACTCCCCCATACCAGTTAGAAGTAGTCTTATGCGATATTGAGGAAGATGTCTAGTTTACGTTTTCTATGCTTTCATGAATTCTGAATACATTCTTGATTTGAGATAAGAGTAGAGTTCAAATTCCTTTTCTTTTGTCAGGTTGTTGGTCTCTACCATTTTTTAAGACTCTTGACTGTGTTTTTTGCTTAAATATTGTAGAGGTCATAGCTATTCTCACGTAAGGTGGCCAAAATACAAGAAAGTGTCTCATTTCTGATTCTGGTCATTTCTTGAACAGTATGCAGGGCCATGCCAGGGTGCGAAAATTGGCAAAGGCCTCTGGGAATCTGGCATGGGACAAAGTGGAGAGCATCAATTTCAACAAGATTTCCCTCCAGCGGGATCCTCTTAAAAGCTTCACAGGCTTGCCAGGCAGTAGAGTAAGTCAGGATTGCTGTGAAGCCTGCAGACATGTTGGGAAAGTGCTCCAACAGAGGCTCAATGAGTTGGTACCTGCCAGTGAAGCAATGTCTGTGGATCTTGTAATCATAGGGCACATATTTTTTCAAGATTCCCATTAGATTTTCATCCACATCTCAGCAGTGGATCATGAAGGGCTTCTTGATAGACACAGCCAGCTGTAGTTCTCTCAGATACTCTGAACTGCTCTGGGACAAGTGTGATGCACTTGTGAGAGTAATCCAAGCCCATTTCCCCAAAGGCTATAGTCCTGGGATGCCTCAAGGCATGCAAGATATTTCTTTATTGATGATCAGTGTAATAATTTGCAAAATGAGAGTGTGTAGCAGGAGGCCTCCAAAGATGGCGCGGACCCAGAGCCCTGGGATTCAGTGAGAATTCACTTCACTTCTTGGTCCACAAATAGCCCACCAAAAGGAGCCCATGCCTCCGTACCCTGCTCGCAAGCCCAGTGACTGCTGACAGACTGCATGGCGCAGACCAATCAGAAAACAATATGCTCACTAAAGACTAAAGGGGCTTGGGGATGGAGAAAAGGGAAAACTATAAGGCCTGCCTCCTCCTGCATTAAACGAGCCTGCAGCACCTCACTTAGTGCTTGCTTCTACCTGACTCCCGGAGTCTGTGTTTTGTGACTCCATGCTTCTTGCCCTCCCTAATCGGCAGGGGACCCGATCCAGGTTAGGGTCTTCACAGCTGGCCTGAGGAGAACCTGCAACACTTGGTGCCTGAACAGGGACTCCTGCCCACACAGTGTTGGTGACACCCAGAACCTCGGTTTTTTCAGTAAGTAGGCCCCTGGGTATGTCTGTTTCTTTGACTGCTCGAGGGTAAGTGAGTAGCCCCCTCCTCTGTCCCCTCATCCTGTCTGTCGTCTTTATTGTTGGACTAGTTTGTTAGATCAGGGAGGCACACTCCACCATGTGGTCCTGAAGTCCACGTTGGCACATCCCCCCTCTCGGCTCCTCCCGGTGAGTTCACATAAGGGCTGATCCACCCTGAACTCAGAGCCCAGGCCTCGGGCCACCCTGTTGCCTGTCGCAGAGACACTGTGTGAGCATACAGCTGGAGGTGTCATGGCCTCCAGAAGTCCCTCACTGAGCACAAGACATTTGGATCCTATACACCTTTACATGTCATGGCGGTTTACATCCGAGTGGCTCACAGTGCTTCTTTGCTTCCTTTGTGCCCTCTTGGTAGTCACCCTCATCTTCTACTTCTGTGGTGAATTCCCCTTTGTGAGACCCTCCCACAA
Organism: Nannospalax galili; assembly: GCF_000622305.1. Lineage (NCBI taxonomy): Eukaryota > Metazoa > Chordata > Mammalia > Rodentia > Spalacidae > Nannospalax > Nannospalax galili. Next base: position 1,069,775 of record NW_008343968.1, read on the forward strand.
TGGGCAACTTAGCACCACAATGCAGGGAACCACAAATGGCAGCACTTAAGGTGCTCCTTAAAACAAGAGGGTTGAAAGTGAAACCAAAAGATATTGAACACTTTTGGGATGAAGCCACTAATTTGGCTCCGTGGGTCTCCCCTGAAAACATGTGGACCCTGACACATGGATGTGGGTCCTCTTCCTGGCCCAAAAAAGGGAGGTCCGGTCAGGGATCGCTCCCCCCGCATCGTTTGTATCAATCCTCCTAGCCATCATTGCTAGCCTTGAATCCTCCTCTCCTGAGGAAATCATCTTGGCCCACAACAAACACTGCTGGGAGCAATATAGTGTAGATCTGGCTATTACCTTGACCACGGACCTCCCAGACCCCCCCCACAGACCCTGAGGTGGACACAGCCTCTGTGCCCACTTCCAATAAGGAAGGAGCTCCTTTACCGGTATCTCAGGATACTCTCCTAGAGCTACCACACCCAGAAATTCCCCTGCCCCATTACCCATGTAAGGAGTTACTCTCTCTCTGCTAACATGCCCCTCCCTCCTAGACTGCCCTCCTTAAAGCCTCACCTGCCTTTGTCTGCATTTCTGGTTAACATTGGCCCCATGTGGTGCAGCGTTCATGGCTGCCCACCCCACTTCCTGACCTTGTTCTTATCCCCAAGGCAGCTAAGCAATCAGGCCCTGACTCCCCATATTTCAAACAGGTTCTTTGCCAGTAGTCCTTACAATTACAAACCCACTATGATTGGTATATCTTACTAAAGGTAGTCTTAGAACCCTCTGTCTTTCTAAACTGGTGCAGCCTATGATGATCAGGCTGAATACCAGGCATGCCTAAATCTTCAATATGGCCTCAACATTACACTGGACATTCTCACAGGACGCGGACAATATACTGACCCCATCTCCCAGTCTACTATTGGCCTCCATACCTATTTTCAACAAGTTTCTGACTTGGCCTTTAAGGCCCTTAAATGTTGCTCCCCCTGTGATCCACAAGTCTTTTTCCGAATTTGATTCAACAGTCAGGACAGTCCTTCATGGACTTCCTTACCCTTGTCACCAAGGCAGTAGAGTGGAGGGTGGAGTCTGGACCCACCTGAGAGGTTCTTATCAAACAATTAACTTGGGAGGGACTAAACATCCCTACTCGTAATGCTATCGTGCCTGTCCGCAATGATAACATTCACAAATTGGTACTTGCGACTAGGAACTTAGACCGTAGGGCAGGCCCTATTGAGGCTTTGACCACCTCCTTGGAGACTCTTTTGTCACAAGGAAAACCCACTCATTTTGGCACATGGGAAGCTGCTGGAACTGTGGGGTGCTTGGCCACTTTCGTAGCCACTGCCCAAGAAGTACAGCTCGCCCCAAGACTCGCTGCCTCAAGTGCAAAAGAGGGTTCCATTGGGCTAAAGACTGTAGGTCACAGCCTCAACCAGACTTGGCTCCTTTAAACTCCACCAGGTGAGCCCCTCAGACCCTCCCACAAGAGGGGAAATGAAACAGATATTATGGACTCTCCCAGTCCTCAACCACTCCCCATTAATGACCCTGTTCCTAGATGGAACTCATAAAGGGCCTAGTAGACACAGGGGCTAATGTCACCATTATATCAGAAACTGAATCCCTTAAAATCCCTCATTGGAAATACTGGCCAGGCCCACCAATAAAAGGAGTTGTCAGAAGACAAGATACCAAGGTGGTTACATGTCCCAGTATATTGGAAGGACTTGGATGGAAACCAGGGCACAGTTACCCCCGTAGTAGTGGACGTTCCCCATAACTTATGGGGCCAAGACATCCTAGAGGACATGGGTGCGGTCCTTACCATGGATGACCACGCCTTTTATGATGATATCATGCTCCATGATAACTTGGGACTATGAGGGAAAGGACAACACCTTGCCCAACACCCCCAATCCTAACGGCCACTGCCCGCTCAGGATCGACTCCAATCTTGGCCCCCAAGCTGATCCCCATTACCTGGCTCTCTAATGATGCCATTTGGGTGGACCAGTGGCCTATAATAGAACCTAAATTATCTGCCCTCAAAAATTTGGTAGCTGAACGATTGGGGCTTGGCCACATCGAGGCCTCTCTCAGTAAATGTAATACCCCAATATTTGTTATTAAAAAGAAATTGGAGAAATACAGACTCCTCCAAGATCTTAGAGCAGTCAATGCCAAGATGGAAAAGATGGGCTCACTACAAGCGGGCTTACCACACCCTACAGCTATCCCCCATCCCATCATATAGTACTTGATATCCAAGATTGTTTCTTCCAAATCACCCTAGCAGAAGAAGATAGACCTCATTTTGCCTTCACAGTTTGGGAGCCAAATTTTCAAAGAACAGCCAAGAGATACCAATGGAAGGTACTACCACAGGGTATGAAAAATAGTCCCACAATCTGTCAATTATATGTTAATAAGGCCTTAACCAACATCCCCAAGGACCTAATTGTCATCCACTATATGGACAACACACTGCTAGCACACAGATCTCACAATACTTTACAAGCTGCAATACCCAGTCTCCTTGCCGATTTAGAATGTCTAGGTCTCCACATTGCACGAGACAAGTTATAATACATCCAAACTTTCACATTCCTTGGCTACCATATAGATACTGTAATTAAATTGCTTAACCCTTCAATCTCGCAAAAAACTGTATATACCCTGACGGAGCTCCAAGAACTCGGTGGTACTAAAAACTGGCTCAAACAATTTATACCAGTCCCTGACTTGGAATTCTGGGCCTTGTTCTCCCTGCTGGAAGGCCATAATTCACCAAATTCAAGGATCCCTCTCACCCAGTCAGTTAAGGATCTTCTTAATAAGATAGATCATATACTCTGGTCTGCATCACTCTGACATCATGACCCAGCAGAACCATTACTGGCCTTAATCCTCTGGACTAAAAATTGGGTCTTGGGGGCGCTATGGCAGCAAGACCCCCTGGTGTGGATCCACCTGGCTACCTCAGACCTAACTAGGCTTAGCTGTAAGTATGATATTGCCTTCAAGTTAGCAGTGAAGGCCCGACAAACAGCCAGGCGCATATTCGGAAAGGAACCTGACAAAATTATACTGCCGTTTCCTTTTAAGGTTCCCAAACATTATGGGAAGACTCTCTGGCTTTCCAACTAATGATGTCCAGGTTCATAGGTGAGTTGGATAACCATGCACCCCCAGATAAGTGACTGGCCAGCCTGGCCTGTTTGGAAATCACTACTCAGCCACACACTTCCTCTTGCAAAACCCCCCTACCTTTAGCCACGCTAGCCTTCTCAGATACTAATAAGTCCCATTATGGCATTGTCGTTCAGTGCATGGGAAAGGATGACATCTGTTACGTACAAGCCAATCCAGGATCTGTCCAGTTGGGGGAGCTCCTGGCCTTGTTAAAAATCTTCCAGTTCTGCCAAACTGAGCCACTCAATATATTCTCTGACAGCCAGTATGCAGTTCAGGCCCTCAGATGTCTTCCCTTTGCTCGAGTAAAAGGCCACAAGGATCCCATCACTAGAATGATGAGAGCTCTCTAGATTATCTTAGATAACAGACAATGGCCCTGGCACAACTCCCACATAAGATCACACACCAAGCTCCCTGGGATCTTGGCAAAGGGAAATGACAAAGTAGATAAACTTACTATGTCTGTAGAGATTCCTCTACTAGAGCAAGCTAGAGCCTTACTGGGCTATCATACCTAGGCCTACACCCCGGCCACTAGTGAAATGGAAGGACCTCGTAACATGTCAATGGCAACCACCTGCCCCATTGTTAACAAGAGGGTGAGACTATGCTTATGTGTTTCCTCAGACAGAAACAAAGCCAGTATGTGTTCCAGTGAGAGATGTGAGACCAGCAACTGACCAACAGGACCCCCAGGACCCAGAGACCTCGCCGCTATCTGGATAATTGGTTTGCTCTTTCCCGCTCCTGCCATGGCCCATAATCTCTGGGCCTTGGTCCCCTCCCTGCCTATACTCTTGCCCTTATCGCTTCATTCCCAGCCTACCCCACCCTCTATTCAACTAATTCTATGCTTGGCCTCCCCACCATGGACCCAGTTACTTCCTGGGAATCCGTCAGTCGCTCCTGGGCCCTAAATAACTCTCTATGCTTCACTACCAGCAACACATCCTCATGCACTGGGGTGTTCAACCTGACCATCCAAGATTATACTGGCAGTGTCTCCTTGGGTTACATGCTTAACTCCAGGGGCTTTCCCCTACCTTCAACAACACCGATGTAACCTCGGTCCTTGCTGTACTGGGGACAATACTAACAGGGGAGGCGGAGGGGACCACCACCCTTCTGCCCCCATTTTGCCCTGCCATTCTATGCCCACCACTCCCCAACTGACCACGCACATGCTCCCTTGCACCCTTTTTCCTCACGCTCCCTATACCGTGGCAGAGATGCCACCCTAAGGCCAACCATGCCATCCCTCCCTTTTGCCGCTTCAGCCGCTCCCCCCAATCACCCCCTAGGATCTTGGAGACAACTGGCCCCCACCTATCCCTGTGGCATTATGGCATTAAGATCTCCCATACTAACCGCAAATCAATACTCGGTAACTGGGACCTCTGTGGTCCGCATGCATGCATGGACATGAGGCCGTTACTGGCACAGCAGGGCCTTCAGCTTTCCAACGGCACTTACACTAACACCAATCCCTCTACTTGTGCCAAAAACAAAATCCTTACATCCATTGATCACATGACATTCTGACCCCCCTTACCTCCATTTGCGTGTGGCCCCCATTTGCCTTATTGCTAGCCAATGTTACCTCCAACCCTCAGGGACAACTCAACTGCTCCAATACCAACACCATCTGTGTACTGGCGGTCTGCTGGAACCATCCAGCTCACAAAGTTCTCCTTATGGGTGAAGCCGTGGCCCTTTGGGTTCCAGTCACCAATGCAACCCAATTCCATGCTATCACTCTTATAGAACAGACAGCCTTGTCACAAGCCCCCTGCATAAAATGGGATTTTGGGGTCACTGCCACTCTCATCTCAGCCATCATCCTTGCAGGATTTCGGGGTTACTCCTGCTCTCATCTCAGCCATCATCCTTGCATTAGGGTCAGCTGCCACTGCTGCAGTAGCTATCACCCAATCCTCCACTACTATGGAGACACTCAATGAGGCTGAGTCCAAAACCTCCTCTACCTTTCACACTCAGTTCCTTATCAATCAGCATCCTCACCAGGCAATTAATGTGTTACAACAACAAATTTATCTCTTAAGTGAAGAGCTGGCAATTACCAAAGACATGGCTCTACTATCTTGTGACCCTCGCTTTAGGTCACTTTGTCTCACTCCCTATAAAGTACAGAATAATACTGAAGCATGCCTACAACTTGTGCACTATATTCACGGCCACTGGAATCAAAAGTTTCTTATTTACTCTATATTACTAACTAATCAAATTATTG
>NW_008343968.1:1075325-1079864 GCF_000622305.1 Nannospalax galili
TTACTATGTCCACTGATCTTCCGTTTCTAATCACTTACCTACTCCTGACAGGCATAATTATTCTTCTCTTCCTACTTAAATGCCTTGTTCTTCATTCCCGCAGTCAGAAAAAATTCAGTCACTCAGTGTATCAGGCCCTCAGAGCAATACACGAAGATGATTTCAACCCGCCCTATGCAGCCCGACACACTTGGCTTGCACAAATGTATGAGGCCTCCTACAGATAATTCCGCACCTCAGCTGATCCCCCAGGACGATACCCCTTGGAGGGCTGGTAGTCAACGACGGGTAAGATCCTGTTGGACTGAATCAACCTAAGACAGGACATGTGACATGTACGCCCATGCTCCAATGGTGGGTAAGGTTCATGTCCGAATAGGACAGCCTAAGACAGGCACAGTCCATGTTCCTGGGGTCATCCCAAGGCAGAGCTGCCTACAGGCTCTCACTGGACAGTCATTTTTAAAGAAAAGGGTGGAAATGTAGCAGGAGGCCTCCAAAGATGGTGCGGACCCAGAGCCCTGGGATTCAGCAAGAATTCACTTCACTTCTTGGTCCGCAAATAGCCCACCAAAAGGAGCCCACGCCTCCATACCCTGCTCGCGATCCCAGTGACTGCTGACAGACTGCATGGCGCGGACCAATCAGAAAACAATATGCTGACTAGCTGACTAAAGGGACTTGGAGGCGGAGAAAAGGGAAATATGTGGCCTGCCCCCTCCTGCGTTAAATGAACCAGCAGCACCTTGCCTTGTGCTTGCTTCTACCCATCTCGCAGGGTCTGTGTGCCATGATTCTGTGCCTCTTGCCACCCCTAATCAGCAGGGAACCTGATCCAAGTTAGGGTCTTCACAGCCAGCCTGAAGAGACCCCGAACAAGGGTGACAGCCAAATGCCCTCCAAACCAGATCTTCACTTAATAGCTCTTCCCATAGGCCATCTCTTAAGGTACGGGGGTCACAGAAATCAGTGATGCAGCCATGAAATTCCTTGGGAAAACTGTAGGTAGAATTTTTTCTGAACTCATCAAAGCTTTGGAATATATCATGTCCAAATAACAATGAGTATCAATTTGGAATATATCATGTCCAAATAACAGTGAGTATCAATGAAACCTTCCATTTGGCTTGGATGCAAGGTGCTCCTTAGCAGGAAATCAGGTGTACACACTGCATAAAAATGTGGAAATGTCTCCTCTTCATAGATGTTCTCCTTTGCCTGTACCCTTACATCTTTAGAGGATAAAATAATGTGAGAAGTCCAGTACTCTTTATCATCTCTTCCTTGCATATGACTGATCATCTCTTCAGAGGTCATTGTATAGTAGGAATAGCCACTGGAAATGTCCTGTACATTTATCCCATCCATAGATGTGGGTGTGGTGGTGGTACTTTTGGTGGTGATGCTGCTGCTGCTGGGAGAATACAGGGAAAACTTGGTATTGCTGGTCCCAAAGCTGGTATAGTCATTCCGAGGACTGTAGTACAAATTAGGCTGCTGGATGCTTTTCTTACTCTTGTAGTACAAGGGCTCTGAGATGAGTGGGAGGCTCAGTGAGAATGGGTTGTCCTGAATGAATCTGCCTGTGGAACTCTCAAAATTAGACCAGGTACTCCCCGAAGAGGAGGAGGCCTTGATTACTTCCTTTTCTTTAGACTTTACCTCATCCTGAAATTCTAGGGGTAGAAAGTGCTTTTCATAAAAGATGCTCCTTTGTTCAGTAAGTAGCTCCTTACTCGGTGTCTTGTAAGGATTTATGTTCATTCTCCTCTCATCAAAACTGCTTATCTTTGGGGCTGCCTCTTTCTGAGAACTAAAGGGGACATACCTGAATGGTCTCCCACCAACCCTAGGATATACCATTCTTACAATACGATTTTCCTTTTGGGCCTTAGGATGTACTACTCTGGGCTCAGGAGGTTCTCCTCTGTATTTAAGATACTCCACTCCAAGTTCTGGAGGCTCCTCCCTGGGTTTTGGAGCCTCCTCACTGGGCTTTGGCTGTTCTGCTCCTCCAAGGTTTGGAGGCTCCAGTCTGGACTTTGGAGCCTCCCTTATAAGCTTTGGCAGCTCAACTCCAGGTTTTGGAAAGTTCACTCCAGGTTTTGGACCCTCCCTGTTGGGCTTTGGCCACTCTGCTCCAGGGCTTAGAGGCACCAGTTCCGGCTTTGGAGCCTCCCCTCTGGGCTTTGGCAGCTCTGCTCCAGGTTTTGGAGGCTCTGCTCCAGGCTTTGGAGCCTCCCCTCTAGCCTTAGAACATGCCCCTCCAGCCTTCAGGCATTCTGCTCCAGCCTTTGCTACAGTCTTAGAATGCATAGCTCCAGCCTTAAGATGCTCTTTCCAAGTCTTAGGAAGGGGTCCAGGCTTGGATTTTGCATTAGCAGCAGCCTCCACCCTCTCTTTTGGAGAGCCAGCCTCTACCCTCTCTTTTGGAGAGCCAGCCTCCTCCCCCACTTTTGGAGCGCCAGCCTCTGCCATCCCTTTTGGAGCTCCAGCCTCCACCCTCTCTTTACTACCGCCAGTCTCAGCCTTTCCTTTTTGGGTTCCAGCCTCCCTGGTTTCTTTTGAAACACCAGCCATCCCCTTTCCCTTTGGTGCCATCCCTTTCCTTTGGGAGTGCCTGCCCATCCTTTTGGTGTTGATTTTCCCAGGATGCCCTGGATAGCTCTCTGGTAAATTATAGAAGACCCTTGTTCTTTAACTCTGCCCTTGTTTTTCTGGAACTTTTTTTATTCCTCAGCCTTATTTCAATCCTCAGCTTTTGCTTCAGATTCAGAGTTGTAGCAGCCTTGTTTGGAGTTATAGCAGGACATATTCTCTGGAGAAGCCATCTTTAAAACCTGGGATGGGAGACTGCAAAATGGATCCCAGACTAAAGGAACTGGTTTGAAGGCAGCTCTACTCAGGGCCCCTCCCCACTATTCTAGATACAGTCCAAAAAGTCTTTCTTTTGGACATTTAGGGCCCTCTGGGCCCTTAGGGCTTCTGATTCCCACTGTATCACTTCACCAAGTCCTGGGACTGCTGGATTTTTTTTGTGGGGAGGTCCTACCTCATACTGCTCAAGTGGTACTGGAACTCAGTGCCTCAGAAACATTTACTCGTTTTGCAAGTTGATTATCTTTTTCAGTGTTCCTGAATTGTCAAAAACAGTTCTGAAATGCTGCAAAAAGGTTGGTGACCAGGAAGCATGAGAGGTGCGGCAAACCTTCCAAACACTACAGCAAGCATCCCAGAGAAGCGAGAACTTCTGGTTTGAGGCACTTCCAGGACATAAGACTTGTAAGTATTGGTTTGGGCTTCAGGGCTCCTCCCTACTATGCTGGCTCTTGCTTCTGAGAGTGAGGAAGGGCTAGCTCATTTATCATCACTACTCTCATTTTCATTGGTTAGACTGGAAGCTCCACCCAGCACCATGTTATCCCCACCCCTTTAGCCCACATGCCCATTTACTTCAGTTAACCTTCTTCCTTGTGTCTCGTGGCTGGCCATGTTGCCCTAGTCAGACCTTCACATGGTGAGCTGCCAGCAGTTGCTACCATCATATTGTGCGCATCTGTGTCTGGTGTGTCACCATGTCCCACTCCCCTTGCTGCTCCCCTAGTCCCGGTTTGTTTTCATGCCTTTCCAACTAGCAAGGTTGTGACTTTGAATGCAAAATTTAAATCTATGTACTTTCACCTTTTCCTCCCCCTCCTCCACTCCTTGTCCACCTCCAATATCTGTAGCCTTTTTGAAAAGTATAGTTGTGACTTTGAAAGCATAGTTTAAATGCATGTACTTCCCCCTCCTTTCCTCTCTTCTGCCACCTCTTCATCCTTCACCTTCCTTCCCATCCCTGTTTTTTTTCTTTTAATATCTTTCTTTTTTAAAATCTTGGAAGAGGGGCTGGAGAGATGGCTCAGTGGTTAAAAGCACTGACTGCTCTTGCAGAGCACCAGAGTTGGATTCCCAGCACCCACATGGCAGCTAAAAACCCTTCCCTAACTCCAGTTCCAATGGAATCTGCTACCCTCTTCTGACCTTTTGGGGCATTGCATGACTTGGGTGCACTTACATACATGCAGGCAATACACTCATACACATAAAAATAATAATAAATAAAATATTAAAAGACAGTAAAGAACTCAGCAGTTAAGAGCACTGACTGCTCTTGCAGAGGACCCGGCTTCGATTCCCAGCACCCACAAGGCAGCTACAAACCATCCTTAACTCCAGTTCCAGGGGAATCTGAAGCCCTCTTCTGACCTCCGTGGCACTGCACAACATGGGTGCACTAATATATGTGCAGGCAATAAACACATTTTTATTAAAAGTACATATTGCTCTTAAAGAAATATACTGATCAATTTAATCTTTGGTTATACTTTCCTTTGGGGTATTTAAGACCATACAGTTGAAACAAATAAACCAATTTATTTTTATTTTTAAGGTTATTTGAGGATCTGTTCCTCAGGGGTCACATGGGCTTGGGAGGAGCCCCTGGCTCCTTTCTTTCACCAGTTCCACCTATGTGAAGATAAGTCAAAGGTCCTGCTC
>NW_008343968.1:1080130-1117258 GCF_000622305.1 Nannospalax galili
CTTATTGAAAGCAGTTTTCTTGTTGCAATGTGGTTCTCAAAACCATACTAGTGAGTTGTTAACATTCTAGGAAGTACATAGAGGTAAGGTAATTTACCAAACTCTTCCATTTTGAACTGTTTAGGTCCCCTCATTGTATTGTGGGCATTTTTTTCCTTACAATTAAAAAAATGAAGTAATGTCAATTTTGTGGCATTTAAGATTTTCCAGTTTGGTTTGTTTCTTTGGACTACATGATCAAAAGTGACATTCTTAAGAGGTACTGTAGGGTTTTCTAAATGGCTTCTTACTCTACCACATTGACCTAGAAGAATGACAGTAATGAAAAGTTCCACATTCAGTGGGGTATGGTGCTACTCCATAACTCAATAGTCCCAGCCACTCAGGAGGTTGAGGTGAAAGGATGGTGTGAACTCAGGAGCCCATAGCCAGTCTGTCACATAGCAAGTGTCTGAAAACAACAGAATACAACCACTCTGTGATTAACAATCCTTTTAATAGAACCACACTTGAACAAACCTGATGCCTCTTTGTAGTTTTAATCTGCACTTATCTGATACCTTTTTAGACTGAGTATTTTATTTATTGACCATCTTGACACTTTTTTCCTCATTTCTTTCATAGTCTTAAAAATTACTTTAAAATAGTTATAAAATAAATGCCATTTTTTCTTACATATTTTCCTTTTTTAAAAAATTCTAGAATAGCCTATGGTATGCTGTCATCCTGTCCTGTGGTGACTGCCTACCCCATCTGCCTCTCATCCCATGTACTGTCACCCTCACTTCCCTGTTTTTGAGGGGGTGAAGGCCAAAAGACGTTGATTTGTTAGGATAAAACTGATTTATTTGGGGGTTTATTTTAGGTGGGGATATGCAGCCAACTTTTGTGGGGGTTTTGTTCCTGCTTTTTAATAATTTTTTTATTTTAGATGGGTTCTCACTATGTACCCTGACTGGCCTTGAATTCACTATGTAGACCTGAACTCACAGAGATCTGCCTGCCCCTGTCTCCTGAGTGCTGGACTTAAAGGTGTGGGCCACCATTCCTGGCTTACATCCAACTTTTAAAAGTTAGTAATTTTATTGAATGATGGATGATTCATCTTTTATTACATATTGAATTCCTGTACTCAAAGAATCTATTCTTTTCCACTAACTAGTATGTATGTTGTCAATCTAGTTTTGTACTATTTTAATAATTGCATCAATAAGGTATAAAATATGGGAAAGCTATACATCCATTACCTTTAAATTTTATTATCATTAATAGGCTGGCATGTTTATTTTATCAGGTTCACTTAGAATTATTTTAATTTCCTTCATAAAACTAATGAAATATCCACTTGAAATATTTTAGGCTGCTTAATAAGAATTTACTCCATTTTTAGTTATCTTCTCCTGCATTTTCCTGTCATTATTTTGAGTTTCCAATGGATCAGGTTTTAATGAAACCCGTTTTGTTGTGTAATTTAAAATTTTAAATTAGATTTATTTAGTGTGTGTGCGTATGTGTGTGCGTGTGTGTGTGCTTCTGCATGCATGCACATATGCCACTGTGTACATGAGGTCAGAGGACAACTTTCCCCTTCTACCATGTGAGTTCCAGGGATTGAACTCAGGTCATCAGGTTTGGTGATGAGCCATCACACCACCTCTCTAACATTTTTTTATTCTACTTTTTATTCTACTGTGAACATACTTCTTCCTGTTATATTTTGTGACAAGAACATTTTTAATTCAGTTTTTATAGTGAACGTATTAATCACTTTTCTGTTGCTGTGACAGAAACACTGACCCAAGCAATTTAAAGAAGGAAGGGTTTATTTGAGCTTACGGTTTCAGGAGAATTACAGTCCATCATGGCAGGGAGGGATGGTGGCTGGAGGTGGATGGAACAGGAGCAGCAGAAGCTAAGCTCTCACATCATCATGCAGGCACAGGAAGCAAGAGAGCAACTGAAGATCTGGCAAGGCTTAAGAACTCTCTAAGCCCACCCCCAGTGATGTGCTTCCTCCAGAATAGCCACACCTTCTAAAACCTCCCAAAACAACGCCACTGTCTGGGGACAAAAAGTCCAAATACTTGGAGCCTATGGGGGACATTTTCATTAAACCACCACAGTGGGGAAGGGATGTGACTCAATGTGGAGGAAATATATCAGTGACAATGTGGAGGAGATGCACACATCAATGATTGTGGAGAACAGAATGCCACAGGTCCAGAGACAAATTAAGAAGTGCTAAATAATGATACTGTTGGTTGTATTCTGGTTTGATCATGGTAGACACATAGTTTAATTAAATATATCATTGGCTATTTAGGCTATTTTAAGGCAGATGCTTTATAATCTTGTTAAATAATTACCCTGGTATTTTAAAACATATGTAGTAGGAAAAGAGTATTAGATCAGTACATATTTGCACATATTTGCCAATTTGGAACCATCTTTTTCTGTATGAGGAAAATGCAGCTTTCTGTGTAGGTGGCTCATAACTCTTAATGGAGTATTAAATTGCTTATATTATAGATAGGATCATTCTTCTATAAGTCATAAGTACTAAATTGCTCTGTGGAAGTATTTCTCAGCTATGACTTGCACTTGGTCACCTGGGGAGCCTTAAAAATCCATGATGCTGGAGATAACCTGAGAAATTCTGGTTTCATTATTTTGTTGTTGGGCGGAGGATGATGTACCCCAACTATCAGGAGTTTTAAAAGTTCCTTGGGTGATTCAAATGTGCATCTGGCTCAAGAACTATTGTTCTATAGTTCACTGGTTTTTGATGGCACACCTATCAGACACTGGAATTCACTAACTTTCTATCTATCTATCTATCTATCTATCTATTTATTTATTTATTTATTTATTTACTGAGTCCAATTAGTATCCCATGGGTGCTTGGCTGTGAGATCATCCACTGAGGCATGAATAGTTTACCAGTGACTACTTCCCCATAGAAAAATGATTATATTTTGGGGTTATTTTTTGGTATCATTTTACATCTTAGTTGTTAGCTTGATCATTGTGTTTTTGTTGTTAAAATTACTATAAATTTTAATTTTTTTTCATTTATTTTTGTGCTTATGTGTGTGCATTGTGCTTATGTGGGGGTCAAAGTCAGTTCTCTCCTTCCACCATGGGTCCAAGGGATTCAACTCAGACCATCAGATTTGGCAGTAAGCACTTTTTACCTGCTGAGCTCTCATTCACCCCAAACCAGTTTTTATTTATTTTAAATTTTGTATGTGTGTCTATGTGTCTGTGTCTGTATATGGGCATGTGCATGTGACCTTGTGCAGGTACCCTCAGAGGCCAGAGCCATCAAATGCCCTGGAGTTGGTGTTATGGGCAGTTGTGAGCTGCCCAGTGTGGGTGCTGGGAACTGAACTCAAGGCCTCTGGGAGATCAGTGCATTCTCTTAGCCACTGAGCCACCTCTCCAGCCCCCAACAAGTCTCAGCTATTACAGAAAGTAATAGTGAATTTGAGTTTTATTTTCATTTGTCTAATTATAATATTTTATAATATTTGTCCTACAATTTTCTATCTTCTGTCTTGTTTCTGATTTTTTTATATTCTCTCTTGATTAACTATTCTGGACTCTTATCTATTTTATTTACTTAGAAAGCTCTTGGATTCATTTGTTCAAATTTATCTATGCTTTTGTCCTTTTTAATGTCTACAGTTTTCTAAATTTATAATAAGTTTTTGAGCTTTCAATATTATACTTGAACTGTAACTTACTGATTCTAAACTTTAGATAATTTCAGAATTATCTGGGCAGCATGTGAGGGGAAGGAGTAACTTTGTTTTATTACTCAATGATAAGTTTGAGGCCAAGATCTCTATAACAAAGACACATTAACGAAAGAAAAGCAAATGAGTTTATTAAAAGCTTCATGTGATATACGAGCCTCCAGATATGAAGACCCAAAGAAACTAGGAAAACTACTTGTATGGCTAGTCACACAGAAAGACAAAAGCATCTGATTACTGGTAATAAACTATGAAGGCTTGATCATTCATAATCTTTTCTGTGTGCCTGTGTGATAATCCTCCTTGTCAGGTATTATTGGAAAGATGCCTGTCACATGAAGGTTTTCATAAAAAGAAGGGAAAAGGTCAGATCTGCTACTGTTTTCTGAAATGCTAAAGTGCCATATTTTGGCTTAACATGCTCTGAATCCTATCCATAGATTAAAACAAAAAAAACTAAACCTATTAAGGATCTTGTTTCAATTTATTTAGGCCTGGACTTGGTACCTTTAAAAAAATTTTTTTGTGAGCTAGGAGTTCAAGTTGCCCATGAAGGAGTTTGCTCCTCCCACCCCTCCACCCCCTGCATCCCCAATATGCAGCTAAGATTGTGAAACACTATTGCTAATTTATCTTCTAGCAAACTGTAAACCATGTAATAATTTAAATTCATTTATTTACCCATATCTCGATTATTCCATACCTTCTTCATTCAGTATTTCATAATTTAGGTCTGAGACTTTTTTATAAAATGGAGCATAAATATTTTAATTACTATAGTTTTGTGGTGCTGGGATTGACCCCAGGGATTTGTACATCCTAGCTGGGGAACATTCTCAGTTTCCTTGTTCCTTCTGCTGTTGTTCCCCTCAAACCCCACTTGTTTTTCTTTCTTTAGATGCAGGGTCTTGCATCATTGTGTATGTTGCTTTGAAACTCCTGTTCTCAAGGTATTTTCCTGCCTCAGCTTCTTGAGTGTTTCAGACTGAGTGCATGCCTCCATGTCTGAATCCTAAGCATTTTAAATATACACATGTCACATTTATCTCTTTTTAAAACTGTCAAGCCTTATTGAACATTATTGGTCTTTCATCTTTCCCAAAAGCTTCTCTAGAAATTGTTTTGTGAGTTTTGACACTTAGATTCTTTTGGAAACAGGGTCTTACTATGTTGTCCAGGCTAGCAAGCCTCCTGTCTCAGGAGCCTCCCTTTCTTCAGGACCTAGAGTATGGGCATGAGGCACCACATCCAACCTACATTTAGATGTTTGGTTACTAAGTAATAGTTTTTATAATTCGTGTATTGATCTCACTAGACTCCTCATCTTTGAAGATTATATGATTTATTGAGTCTAATTTGTGTTTCCCAAGTGCTCTTGGATGTGGGTCTATGCCTTGGAGTGGGCAACCTATCAGGCTTTACAGCCCTAAATATAAGTTGAATCTCCCTCTCCCAGCAGATATCATTTGCCAGCAGAAACTTCTTGCCCATCACCTCCATCCATGCTAGGTGGGTGAGGATGAGAGAGGTGTCAGGAGCCATGCTTGCCATAAGCATTGGAAATTAGAAGAGTGCCACTTTAAGGGCTTCTGAGCTATCCGCTTCAGCAGTTTGAGCTGACAGGCTGTACCTGCATGATAAATCAGGTCTTCTAGAAAGTTAGTTTCGGTTCAGTCTGCGGGCACCAATACGTTGTGTATCCATAGTTACTCTTTTGTTTCTGTTAGGAAAATCTCCTTGGTAACCCCAACTCTGAGTCCTATATAAGATCTGTGATCCCCACAACAGAGAGAGCCATCTTGTACTCACTCCCTTACCTGTAACTGCGTTTCTTTAAATAAATTCCTCATAAAACTTCAGACTTTTGTCTGGGTTTCTTTCTTGTTGAAGACCCAAGCCTGGTGGGCTTGGGGGGCGTTTGACAATTGGCGCCCAATGTGGGGCTCAAAGACCCCCAGCACCAGGCTTCCCAGAAAGATTTTTTGAGGAGAAAATTGTTTTTTGAGTAAGTATGATTTTTGTTAGGTATGTCCTTTTTCCTTCTTTCCTTCAGTGTATTTTTTATAGTTATAGGTTGCAAGTTTCAGGGTTTGGTTTATGGGCTCTTGGTATGAGATTCTTAGATTTTAAAGTAGGGCACAGAGTCAGGAAAAAAGTGAAAAAGGCATCTCAGACAGGGGAAGCGGTTTCACTTGGCTTCTGGGCTACTTGGACATTTGTTAGGGCATTTGCTGAATGCTGTCCAAGGAGATTGTTTCCAAGCCAGCTTGTTCATACATCTAGAAAGGTGATTAATCTTTATAAAATTCATGAGGAGGTGAGGTGTAAAGTCTTAGAGCAAGTTTGCATAGTTTTTTATTCAGAGTTTCCTCCTCCTTACCCAGTTCCCGGCATTCAGAGTTCAGGGAGAAAGCAGACACAGACCGCTAACTTTAAATTCTGGTGGAGAAAATCAGATCTAGATGTTAAAAATGGACTGTCCTTTTAACAATGTTTTCTGCCTGATGTCTCTTGCTTGTTGTTTCAAACTGGTGTAAAATAGGCTAAAAATGTGAGAAGCTGACTCTGGGCAGAAACTGGTCCTTTCTGTTCAGACTCATGCTAGTTCTCACAAGCTTCTGTTCTCAAGCATTTTCCAGGTTCAGACTGACCCTCTGGCTCTGTGAAAGGCACTGGGAACAGCCTGCATGTCAGTTTCTGGGGTGCTGGTGGCTACTAGCATCCACCCAAACCTAGTGAGAGTAGGTTAATCGGGACACAAAGGCAGTAGTGAGGGCTGTACTAGGAAACTGACGGGGCCATCCGCAGCGATGCTTAGGGATGTACAACTGGCGTGCCCATGCGATGTCAACGCTGTGCATTTTCCAGATCTGCATTGGGTGCCATTCCCAACATGTTTTATTTCAATTTGGTTTAATGGTACCCTTTAGCAAATTTCCCTCATTTTCAGCCTGGCAGGGCTTTGTTTGAAAGATGGCATTTTTGGAACTTTCCTTTGTCTTTCTGTGTTCTTTCCCAACAGCACAGGTCGGTGGCTCAGGTATGAGAGGTGGCATCCTGAGTACTCTGAACAAGTAACTTGTGGCAGAAGTTGCTTGTGAGGAGTACTCTAAACAGGTGGCTTGTGGCAGAAGCTGCTTGTGATGAGTCTAGGGGCTCTACAGGTAACTCGTGGCAGGAGTTACTTGCAGTAATGAATGGGTGATTCGTGGCAGGAGTCACTTATGATGAGTTCTTGAACCTATTTTACTCCTTTCTTGGTTCCAATATCTTGCAAAAGACGTCAATTCATATTGTGCGCACTTTTAAAAATTAAAATTAGGCTACTGATATCAATTATAAATTTTTCTTTGGCTTGTTTGTCCCACTTCGAGTGTTAAGTTTGTTTGTACCTCCATGGTTTGATCCATGGATGTGTTGTATGTTACGCTGACAACCCATTGTGTATGTTTGTGTCATCCTTGCCTCCTGTTTCTAGATCTCTCAGGAACAGAGGAGTGTCCACCTTCAGTTTATTGATTGTTGTCTTGGAAACATGCATGGTATATGAATACTTCTTCTTGCTTACAGATCAGTCTGTCTTCAGACCTCGAAGTGCACACTTCAACGAAGACGACACCTCCACCTTTACAACTTTTAATTTTTGCTTTTATTAATATTTCCTTTTAGATTAATTCTCTTTTAGGTTAACATTTCTTCCTCACCATGAATATGGGACAAGGTAACAGTCATCAGCTGTTTATTGCTATGCTTAAATATATGCTTAAGGAAAGAGGTGCGAAAGTGAGCTCGCAAAAATTGAATGACTTTTTGGAATTCATTGAGAAGGTTTGTCCTTGGTTTCCTGAACAGGGCTCATTGAATATTGAAGTATGGCAAAAACTGGGAAAAGAATTGTGGGATTTTTATGACAAAGAAGGACCTCTGAAGGTTCCAATCGATGCCTTCAGTCTCTGGACTATCATTCGAGATTACTTGGATTCTAAATCCGAAAAAGAAAAACTCACTGAAAAAGGCATGTTAACTTGTATTAATCAGCCTTCTGCTCCTCCAGGTTATGAAGTAGAAGATTCTCTGAGGTTGTTTGATGCTTTGCAAGATCATTCTGATGAGAAATGTGATTTATCTGAAAAGGTTTCTGCTTTGCACTTACACAAAACTTTTTCCTCCTCTAAAATACAGAATCAGCCTGGAACGGACACTCAGGTAAAACATACACAAACTCCATTATGTTTGCCTTTTGCAGCTTCTTCTCAGGCTATGACCATAGTACACAATCCCTCTGCATCTTGTTCTTTGTCTTTAATGTCCCCATTACAAATGAGCATGCAGCATGCAGCTGCAACTCGAGAGGGTATGTCAGGATTCCATTTCTTTCCTGTTATGGAACGTGATGATGGCCAGGGAAATAGGGTTAGAACACATATCACGTTTCCATTCAAATCTCTGAAAGAGCTCAAATCTGCCTGTGCACAGTATGGGCCTACAGCTCCTTTTACTCAGACTGTGCTAGAATCCATGACTACTGAAGCAAGGTGTAGCCATTGCTGCTGCTCCGCAAAACAAACCTATGAAGAATGTTTTATTCCAACAACATAATAAGAAAAGATGCTTTAAATGTGGCCAACCGGGACATTTTCAGAATCAATACCCTCGTGGTAATATTACTTACAAAAAAGGGAAAGGTCCTCCTGGGTGCTTTCGCAGCAAGCCTAGGATGATACGAACTGGACCTCAAAACTACATTAGATCTCTTCTGGGAAATGGGAGGAGGGGCCAGCCTCAGGCCCCCAGACAATATGGGGCATCTCAGAAGGGAAACAATCCATTTCAGAACGACTCTGAGTACAGTCAGATGAGTCAAAATTAAACCTCAGTTCCTCCAGTTATGCAGTAATTATTCTAGAAATGGGTATGCAAGCCTTACCAACAGGTATAGTTGGTCCTGTGCCTTCAGGATCAGTAGGTGTAATATTAGGCCCAATAGCATGTCCATGTCAGGAGTATTAGTTTCTCCTGGAATCATTGATACAAATTACCAGGGAGAAATAAAGATTATGCTACATTCACCATCAAAGATTTCTGTTATTCAACAAGGACAAAATGTAGCATGGTTAATTTTGCTTCCCTTGTTTCCTCCACAAAAATGAACTAATAGACCTTGAGGCTTAAAGTCCTCTGATACCTTTTGGGTTCAGAAAATACACAAAAATCGGCCAGAATTAAGTTTAACCATTAATGGAAAACGCTTCATGGGTTTGCTGGATACAGGTGCAGATGTATCTGTAATCTCAGAACAGCATTGGCCTAAATCGTGGCCCAAGAAGCCTGCTATCACTCATCTGCAAGGTATAGGACAAAGTATGAATCCAAAACAAAGTAGTGATGAACTTCTTGGCAGGATGATGAAGGACATGAAGGTCTGTTTATTCCTTACATACTTTCTGGCTTGCCCATCAATCTTTGGGGTCGAGATGTTATGTCCAAAGTGGGAGTTTGTCTTTTAATTGAGGTCGCTGAGCAGCCTGCACCTCATGCAGATCCAATTTTATGGAAATCAGAAGACCCTGTATGGATGTCTCAGTGGCCTCTTTCAATAGAAAAAATTGCTGCCATTGAGGAGCTAGTGCAGGAGCAACTCAGCACAGGACATATCGTGCACTCTAATTCTCCATGGAATTCTCCTATCTTTGTCATAAGAAAGAAATCTGGTAAATGGAGATTGTTACAAGATCTTAGAAAAATTAATGAAATTATGGAATCTATGGGAGCTTTACAACCAGGCTTACCCTTACCTTCTGCTGTACCTCAAGATACTCATGAAATTATTTTAGGTCTAAAAGATTGCTTTTATACTATTCCCCTGGCACCACAGGATTGCAAAAGATTCGCTTTTAGCGCACCCTCAGCTAACTTTAAAGAACCCTTAAAAAAGGGCTACTTTGTGTAGTCCTACCTTGTGTCAGAAATTCGTGGCTCATGCCATTGAGAAAGTATGTGAGTCTTTTAGACAAGTATACATTATTCATTATATGGATGATATCTTACTAGCTCATCAAGATGAAGATTTGCTTCTACAGGTTTTTCTTTCCATCCAGGAAGCTCTACAACAATTTGGCTTACAAATAGCTCCTGAAAAAGTACAGAGACATCCTCCTTATTCTTATTTGGGTCATGTTCTTTATCCTAAGGAAATCAAACCTCAAAAGATTCAGATCAGAAAAGATAACTTAAAAACTCTTAATGATTTTCAGAAGTTATTGGGAGACATTAATTGGTTACAACCTTATCTAAAACCCATGATTTATGCCCCTTATTTCAGATTCTAGTAGGAGATTCTGATCCTGCATCACTGAGGGAACTTACACCGGAGGCACGTAATGCATTGGATAAGGTCGAATATGCTATTACTGAACAGCAGTTATGCTATGTCAACTATAATGAGCCTTGGGAGGCTTACGTCTTTGCTACTAAACATACTTCCACTGCTGTTATATGGCACGGTGGTCCATTATTATGGATACACTTGCCTGTCTCCCATGCTAAAGTCTTACTTCCATACTTTGAAGCTATATCTACTTTGATTCAGCTCATCAGGCCTGAATCTACTAAGTATTTGGGGCAGGAACCTGCTAAAATCATAGTTCCTTTTGGTAAATCTCAGATTGATTGGTTGTTTCAAACTTCCAATGCCTGGAGAATTTCCCTAGCTGATTATTCAGGTTCTATTGACAATCATTATCCTAAGCATAAGCTTCTACAGTTTTGTGAAACCACTGATCTTATACTTCCTAAAGTTACAAGCTCTGTTCCTTTGCCAAATGCTTTGTTGATTTTCACAGATGGCTTTCCAATGGAAATGCCTCCTATGTTGCTGATGGAAACACCGTAGTGGTTCATACCTCTCAGTCTTCAGCACAAGTTGCTGAACTTCATGCTGTTGCTTTAGTTTTCCAAATATTTCCTGCACAAGAGTTTAACCTTTATACTGATAGTTTTTATGTATTTTCTGCCTTATGTGTGTTAGAAACTGTTCCTTTTATAAAAACTTCTAATAGTTTGGTACATGAATTATTTTCTCAAATACAGCCTTCTATTACTGCCAGGACAAGGAAATTCTTTGTGGCTCATATTAGAGCACATACTAGTCTACCTGGACCCCTCACTCAAGGGAATGATTTAGCTGACCTTCATACTAAAATTGTAGCTTTCTCTGATGTGGAGCTTGCTCAGCAAGCCCATGCTAAACATCATCAAAATAGTAATAGTTTGTGACTTCAATTTGTATCTCGAGAGAAGCTGCTCGGGATATCGTTCGCCGCTGTCCTCAATGTCCTATTGTTTCACGAGTCCCACAGGTAGGGATTAACCCTTGTGGACTTATTCCTAATCAGTTATGGCAGATGGATGTTACATTCCTGAATTTGGATGGTTGAAATATGTTCATGTTACTATAGATATATTTTCTGGTTTTCTCTTTGCTTCTGCTCTTACTGGTGAAAGTGCTAAACATGTCATCACTCACTGAGTTCATTGCTTTTCATCCCTTGGAACTCCCAAAATCTTAAAAATTGATAATGGTTCTGGGTATACTTCTTGTTCATTTCATGATTTTTGTGTACAATTTGCTATCCAACATAAAAAAGGAATTCCTTATAATCCACAAGGTTAGGGCATTATCGAACGTGCTCATAGTACCCTCAAGTTACAATTGGAAAAGATTAAACATAGTCAACTGTATGCCCAGTCACCACAAAATCAATTAAATCATGCTCTCTTTGTTTTGAATTTCTTAACCCTGGATGCTCACGGTTGTTCTGCGGCTGTTAGATTGTGGCATCCTTCTTCTTCCACAAATTATGCCAAAGTAAAATGGAAGGATCCTTTTATGGGATTCTGGCATGGACCAGATCCTGTCCTCATCTGGGGGAGAGGGCATGTTTGTGTTTTTCCACAGGATGCTCACGGTGCACGTTGGTTGCCTGAACGCCTCATTCAGTTTGTGGAATCTCCAGATCCTACGCCGCCTGTGTCATCGCATTGCACCACCTGATGTCGCCAACCTGCTCTTCGTTTTTCCCTGAACTTTGTCATGCTTCCTTTGGACTGTTTCCACCACATGGCGTCCACCATTCTACTGCTCTGGATTTGGCTATGATGCCACAATATGGACTTTGACTATAATGCCTTCTTACTCTCATTGATTGATGGCCTTTCCATGTGATTTGTGCACCATTGTTCCGTACATTCCTTTATTGCACCTCCCTCTCTGTGCCCCGTGTATGCCCTTGGGTTGTTTTTTCCTTCCTTTTCCCAACTCCCCGTTGGTGTCCTTTTGTGTTACTCTTAGAGGGGGGAATTAGGCCTGTGGCAGCCTAAGCCTACAGTGCCCGCATACTGACTAGAGATAAGAGATACTAGAGAGATAACAGAGAGACAATGGATAAAAACAGTTTCAAATTCAAATTTCTATCTCAGTGGCACTGTGCAACAGCGTTATTTCCTGTTTCTTCCCCATGGCTATGGCCAATTGACGGGAGCTTTATGGAGGCCGGTTAGCCAGTGACGGGTAAGATCTTCTCAGAGGAAAGTGGGACGCCAGCCACCCCCCAACGGCTTTCACTCTGGTAGAGGACGACCTAAGACAGGCACGGTCTTTCCATCCCAGTCTTGGCATACACTTCATTTTCATTTGAAAAATATAAAAAGAAAGGGGGAAATGTCGGGAGCCATGCTTGCCATAAGCATTGGAAATTAGAAGAGTGCCACTTTAAGAGCTTCTGAGCTCTCTACTTCAGCGGTCAGAGCTGACAGGCTGTACCTGTATGATAAATTGGATCTTCTGGAAGATGCAGCTACCTGCTGTATCCATAGTAACCTTTTTGTTTCTGTTAGTAAAAATCACCTAGGTAACCCCAACTCCAAAAAATCTCCTTGGTAACCCCAACTCTGAGTCCTATATAAGATCTGTGATCCCCACAACAGAGAGAGCCATCTTGTACTCACTCCTTTACCTGTAACTGTGTTTCTTTAAATAAATTCCTCATAAAACTTCAGACTTTTGTCTGGGTTTCTTTCTTGTTGAAGACCCAAGCCTGGTGGGCTTGGATGGTGTTCAACAGAGAGGCACTCCAATGATGTGATTTATTCTGAGGGATTAGGCTTTGGCTTTATCTTCATGATTATGACCAACAACCTTCAGTGGATGATGGACAAACTTCTACATACATTAATATTTTTTTCAGTGCTGCACTAGACAATAATCTTTCAGAACATTTTAAGTGTAAAACAAGAATCAAAACTAATGTGAAGATTTAGCTTCTTGGGATATACAGTGCAAAGCAAGCCATTCAGTTTTCCTGAAAATAAAATTAACTTTTTTCCTTCAAAGATGAATTCAGTACTATAAACATTATAAATCTTTCCCCATATCCCTATCTTTTAAAGCTGAGTCACATTCTGTCATCTCTAGGTTAGGATCAAAACTCCAAATGCCTTGGTGATCAGGCAGGTAACCTTGTACACTAAGTATTCTAGGGCCTGTGGAGGCTTGTGGGGAACTTAAGATCACTCACCCTGCCAAACGCCATTCACATTGCTTCCAAGAAAATTGCATTTAAAAGAGGGGAGACGAGATGGCTCAGTGGTGAGGTACTCGCTGCCAAGTCTGAGGACCTTGGTTTGATCCACAAGATCCACATGGTGGAGAGAACTTAACAAGTTGTCCTTTGACTTCCACATGTGTGCTGTGGCATGTGCACACTCACACATGCCCACACCCACACATAGATAAGTATAATAAAAACATTTTTAAAAAGTAAATTGCCACATGTGGTGGCACACACCTTTAATCACACCACTTGGGATGCAGAGGTAGGTGAATCTCTGTGTATTGAAGGCCAGACTGGTCTATATAGTTTGAGGTTAGACTGGGTTGCATAGTGAGACCCTGTCTCCAAACAATTTTTTTTCCCTAAAAGAAAATTGCAGTCAGCTACATCCTCTAGAACCTTACTTATCCAGTCTCTGTTTGATTTATAAACCAAGATAAAACCTTATACTGTCATTATCACCACTAATTTTTCTTTTGAGACAGAGTCTCACTCTGTAACCCAGGTTGGCCTGGATCTCACTATTGTCATGAAATGATGGCAGTGCTTCTGCCTCAGCCTCCCAAGTACTAGAATTAACAGCATGAGCCACCAGGCTAGACTCATGTTTCCATACATTTTTATTGTCAATCAGTTTTAAGTTTCCTGTTCTGGAGTCTCTGATAGACTGAGTTCTATTGCAAATAGGTCATTTAGCTTTGTGAAATCACTTTTAAAAAAAATACATTATTTAGTATTTATGAGAGAGGGTGTGAGAGTGTGGGCGCACATGTTCTGTGACACACACAGAGGTCATTCTACCTTGTTTTGAGGCAGGTCTCTCATGTTATTTCTGTTGCTGTGCTGCATACACATACATGAGCTTTTGGCTGATTTTCCTGCCTCCGTCTCCCATTTCACCATGAAGATTGGGGTTATGGACTGCAGCCTCTGCATCTGGATATTATTAAAAAGTGTGAATTCCGGGGATGGAATTCAGGTCATCAGCTAGTATAGAGGTGTCTTTACCTGTTAAAGCATCTTGCTGGCCCTGAGATCACTTTTAATCTGTTTAGTGTCTCTTCACTCACATTCTGCTTGGCCATATTTTACAATTTCCTCTTCTTCATCTTCCTTTTTTAGTCTTTCCATCTCTATCATTCTCTGATCTATTCTGTCTCTTTTCACACTGGAGTTTGCCATTTTTATTGGACCAGAACATGATATGCCAATTTATTTCTGGACAAGTTGATACCTAGCCTAAAATAATGTCTTTTTTTTTCCCTTTATTTCTACCTAACATATTTTCTCTTCTTTTAATGCATCATTTGATTGGTAAATATTTTAATGACTATGCATAAGACATTTCTTGCCAACTGATCTATGAAAGTTGAGTTAGTCACAAATTTCTACCAGTAGAATTCAACATATAGTGGATAGTAGCTGAGAATATTGTCTTCATACTTTCCTGCCTCATTACAAAGGAAAAAAATACTCCAATTGAGTATTATCTCTGTTCAGGTGTACTAATATCCTGGTACCTTGTTTTTATTGAGCTATAATCCACATGACCTAAGACTCACTATTTTAAAGTGTTCAACACAGTTGTCTGATGTCATTTTTGTAATTAAGATAAAATTCATACCAGAAACTTAAACATTAGCTGTTTTAAAGTGGATAATTCAGTGGCATGTAGTACATTCACAATGTCCCTAGTTCTAAAACATTCCCATGGGCCTGTGAGATGGCTCAGTGAGTAAAGGTACTTGCTGCCAAGCCTGACAACCTGAGTTCAGTCCCTAGGACTCACATGGTGGAAGGAGAGAACCAACTCCCAAAAGTTCTCTGACAACCACACCTGTGCCCTGGTACACACATGCATATACACATACAAAACATATATAAAAGAATTAATCTGAAAATTTTCCCTTTTTTTCTTCTATTTAAATCTACACCACATCATTCTTTTGTGATGTCATTTAGTGTTTAAATTATATTGCTATACATAAAATGTAATTTAAAAAATACCATTCTCATATTCAATAAAAGTGTAATAGTGTTATATCAGTGGGGTTGAGTCAGGACCAATAAATTCTCCAAGAAATAGCTGAACATAGGGACTAATTTGAAACAAAGCCAAAGATGGTGTTTTGAAGAGTGTGGATCCATGAGCTCACCAGATTCTTAGAACATTTTCTTGCAAGGACAGTACCTGGTCAATGTGGTAACTGCAATAGAAGATGGCACTAAGGGCCCTTTGCATGATAGGGACATCACTAGGCCAGCTCTTTTAATTTTGAGACAGGGACTCTATAAATTTCCCTGATTGCTCTTGAAATTGTGATCTTCTTGCCTTAGTCTTCCAAGTAACTGCAATTATTGGTGAGTGCCAGTATGCCTGGCCAATATTTGCGACTGATCTGTATATTTTGAGTACATCATTTCACTAAAACTCATTTCTAACTTGATTTATGCTAATTAACAAAGCTGCTTGTCTTAATTGGGCATTTTGTTAGCTACTTTTGACATTTGTACTTCTGACAGAAATTTGCTAAACACTCTTGGAATGTATTTTCAACCTCATTTTTAATTTGATTGTTATAGTGTGGATATAATGGAGGCATGTATGTGCCATGGCACATGAGGCCAGAGGACAATTTTGTCTGCACCCTTACTGACTGAGCCATCTTGCCAGTCCAAATTTGTATGTTTAAGTTGGGTAACTGAACACTCCTAAGGGATAGATTGATGTGCATATTGTCCATTTACAATAACACAAAACTGACATCATATATGCTATTAACATTTTTTTTTGGTCTTTTTGAGACAGAGTCTCCCTGTAGTCTCAGCCAGACCTGGAACTCACTATGTAGACCAGGCTATCCTTGAACTCACAGAGATCCACCTCCCTCTGCTTCCCAAGTGCTGGGATTAAAGGCATGTGCCACCAGGCCTGGCATGCACAATTAACTTTTAAAACTTCAGTTATAAAACTGAGCCAGGGTCTAGGGAGTAGCCTTAGTAGGTAAGAGTTAGAATCCTCAGCACCCACATAAAAAGCTGGATGTGACCACAGTTGCACTGTAAACCCAGCGCTTTATAAGGGAGAGACAGGAGGATTGCTGGGGCTTGCTGTCTGTCAGCCTTGCTCCACATTTCATGACAGACCCTGTCTCAAAGGAATGCAGTGAAGCATGATAGAGCAGGACATCCAATGTTCCCTGGTCTCTGTAAATACATGGACATGTGTACCTGCACACACAGTGTGCACATGCATACACCACACATCATCTCACAATAAAATAAAAACTAATCAAAGGTGAGAGGCAAAGTACATATTTAAATGGAGCTCTCAAGGCATCTGCCCTAGGTCAAACTCTAAATCACAGTGTAAATTCATTGTTCCAAATATTGTCCTGTTCCCCTGGCCTTCCATGTGGCATCAGTTAATAGGATAATTTTATTCCAGAACTGTTGCGGGTTCTCCTCAAGCCAGCTGTGAAGACCCTGACCTGGATCAGGTCCCCTCCCAATTGGGTGGGGGGGAAGAGGCACGGAGTCAACACACAGACACCAGGAGTTGGGTAGAAGCAAGCACTAGGCAAGGTGATGCAGGCTCATTTAATGCAAGAGGGGGCAGGCCTTATATTTCCCTTTTCTCCACCCCCAAATCCCTTTAGTCAGCATATCATTTTCTGATTGGTCCACACCATGCAGTCTGTCAGCAGTCACTGAGCTCACGAGCAGGGTACAGAGGTGTGGGATCCTTTTGGCAGGCTATTTGCAGATGACGAAGTGAAGTGAATTCTCATTGAATCCCAGGGCTCTGAGTCCATGCCATCTTTTGAGGCCTCCTGCTACATTTCCACCCTTTTTCTTTAAAAATGACGGTCCAGTGAGAGCCTGTAGGCAGCTCCAGTTCGGGATGACCCCAGGATCATGGACAGTGCCTGTCTTAGGCTGTCCTATTCGGGCATGAACCTTACCTGTCATTGGAGCATGGGTGTATATGTCCATGTCCTGGCTTAGGTTGATTCAGTCCAACAGGAGCTTACCCATCACTGACTACCAGCCCTCCAAGGGGTATTGTCCCGGGGGATCAGTCGAGGTGGGGAAATTACCCATAGGAAGCCTCGCACACTTGTGCAAACCAAGTCTGTCAGGCTGCATAGGGCTATTGAAATCATCTTTGTGTATTGCTCTGAGGGCCTGATACACTGAGTGATTGAATTTTTTCTGACTGTGGGAACGAAGAACAAGGCATTTAAGAAGTAGAAAGAGAAGAATAATTATGCCTGTCAGGAGTAGGTTAGTGATGATCCAAGACAGGTCAAACAGTGCTTTTAGATGAGAGGCACTGACGGCATAATCTTGGACAGTCAGGTTGAGCAGCCCAATGCATGAGGATGTGTTGTTGGTAGTGAGGCATAGAGTTATTTAGGGGCCAGGAGCCATTGAGTGATTCCTGGGAAGTAACTGGGTCTATGGTGGGGAGGCCAAGTGTAGAATTAGTTGAATAGAGGGTTGCCAGGGGTTTAAACCAGTGACTCCTCAGTGATGATCGGGGTTGAGTAAGCATGCCGTTTGCCAGCCCACACTGCCCCCAGTACCGGGGACACTCAAACGCAATGGGGAGCCTAGTCAAGCAGGGACTCATTTACAGGTATTACAGAGCTTATAAAGGCACCTGGAAATCCCTCCCCTCAGAGGGTGAATCTTAAGGATGGTCACGCGCTGATCATGCACTCCTCAGCAGTGCGGAAGTATTCTTCAGACTTTCAAAGCAAGCAAGGCCTCACCCCCAGTAACTTCCTTTTGGACCTATGCAAGGTGGGGCCTTTAGGTCCCCACATATCCCCCTTTTTATTTTTATTTTAAGGCCGGGCTGACTTTATTTCATAGGCGGCTCCCTGAGGAGAGATGGCCATCTCCGTCCTCTAATCTTATGCATTTTTGCCTGTCTTAGGTTGTGTCACCTCTGACCAAGCCTTGCCCATCATTGGATCATGCACCTGGCCATGTGCATGTCCTGTCTTAGGAGTACTTGTCATGGGATATTTTACCTGTCCTTGGCTAAAAATGCATCATGATTAAGGGCAGCCATGATTAATGCCAGCCCTTGACAGTCTTAGTCTCTGCCTAACTCGGTTAGCCAAGTGTGGGCAACCAGAGGAGGTCCTGGGGAGTCCGTAATCATGAGAAGGTGGGCCATGGCAGTTCCAAGGGTCCTCTGTTGCCGAATTATCTGGTAAAAATACTTAAAGATAAGCATTATCAAGAGAAACAAAGCAAGCCATGGAGTAGGACAAGTTGAAATACTTCTGAGACCATGTTCCTTTTAGCCAATCAGCCAGTTGTCTGAAAGGCAAAGAAGCTAACTGGCAATGAAGCCAAGGATCTGAGTCCTTCACCTCAGATGTATATAAAGAGAGGAATTTTGTCTCATGAACTATTGTCCATGGACCATCATGTTAGTCAGTAGGATCCTGGCCTACCCACTTAAGGTTTTTCGCAGGCACCTATATGGGTTTGAATCTCCTGTAGGGTAGACACACCCAAAGCCTTGACCCATGGTTAGCAATGGATCTGGGCCTTTCCATTGCCCCATAATGGGGTCCTTCCTCCTTATGCATACCTCAGGTGTCTGCTCCTGTCATCCCCAATGCTTCTGAAACCGGGATTCCAACTGATTTTTTTTTTAATTAAGAACATTAATAGTGAATTAGGCCATACCCAACTGTTGGTGGAGGCTTATTTCCCCTTTTAGTTTTTGTAACTGAATTTTTAGGTTTTGATCGTTGTGTTCTATAATGGTTTGACCTTGGGGATTGTAGGGAATTCCTGTATTGTGTTGAATTCCCCAAAGTGAGAAGAAATCTTGTAAATTTTTACTCACAAAACATGGTCCATTATCAGTTTTAATTTGTTGGGGCAAACCCAATGTAGCAAAGCACTGGAGAAAATGAGACTGAGCATGTTTAGACTTCTCTCCTGTATGAGCAGTAGCCCAACAGGCATGTGAGAATGTGTCGATTGTCGATGGACACAAAAATATACTTAAGCTTTCCAAAAGGAGGATAATGTGTGACATCCGTCTGCCAGAAGGA
Organism: Nannospalax galili; assembly: GCF_000622305.1. NCBI lineage: Eukaryota > Metazoa > Chordata > Mammalia > Rodentia > Spalacidae > Nannospalax > Nannospalax galili. Next base: position 1,099,586 of record NW_008343968.1, read on the forward strand.
ATTGGGCTTGAGTCCCCTGGGGTTTACTCCTGGCTGTTGCAGAGGAGGCACCTGTAGAGAGGGTTGACAAGACTTACAGGTATATACAATCTTCTTTAAGTCCTTGATGGGAACTTGAGGAAACCTCTTATGGAGTCCCTGCCAATTTACATGAGTAAGGTTATGTAACTCTTGAGCTTCATTCAGGCCTGCTGACAGGACCTGGGTAGAAGTCACCTTGTCTGCCTCTGTGTACAAGTCTGAATCATCAAGGGAGTAATGGGGTTCCCATCCAACTGGATATGAGAACCTAATAGCCCTGGAAGAAGATTGACTACATACAGACTCTCAGAAAACAAATTCATGGGCTCACTTGTCTTTGTTAATGCTAAAGCAATGGCCATGAGTTCCTTGAGTTGAACTGAGCCATCACAAGTGTGGACATATCTTTTTGGTTTCTCACCTGCCCCTGGGTATACTACCACTGCAGTTCCAAATCTGCTCCCATCAGTGAAAACATTGTAGGTTTTTACTAAGGGCTCCCTGACAAAGAGCCGGGGTGTGTCCCAACAGAGGGCATGAAAGGAGGTCACCCATTTATGAGGGCCATAATGACAGTCCAAATTTCCCAGGAACCCTTCCAAGGCTATGGCCACTTGGTTATTATTTCTGCAGAGCCATTCAAAATCCCTAAGCCAATAAGGGATAACAATTTTAAGAGGGTCTATGCCATAATGTCTCAGAGCTACATCACATCCTTTCTTAATCAGGTCAGCCAATTGATCCATGGGTGTATAAATCCATGGTACGCCTCCCAGAGAGGCATGCATCCATTGAAGGGGCTTCCCGTCCTGTGTGAGGACAGATGTCATCAGGGTCTCACTGGAGAGTACCCATAACTCAAGATCTTTACTAGGCGTGTACTGGGCAAGTTGGGCTTGGCCCAGGGCATCCTGGACCTCATATAAGATGTCCAGGTGTTGAGGAGCCAGATGAATTTAGCTTTGGCAGAATGCTGGGCTATTGGCAATACCTTGGGGTAAAATAGTCCATTCATACCTCTCATCAGGCATTTTAAAGTTGGTGGAAGGTACAGAGAAAGCAAATATTTCACAATCTTGAGGTTGTAGAGGGATAGAAAAAACAATCTTTAATGTCTATAACTATAAGAAATAAATCTGAGGGAATAGCAGGGATCCAAGGCAGTCCCCTTAAGGGTGTACCCACTAGGGGCATCCTAGCATTGACTTTATGCAAATCTTGCAACATTCTCCATTTGCCAGAGGATTTCTTAATAACAAAACAGGTGTGTCCCATGGACTTATAGAAGGCCAGATGTGCCTCAACCGTAATTATTCCTCCACAATTTCCTTTAAAGCCTGTAGCTTTGTCTCAGGCAATGGGCACAGCTCCACCCATACCAGCGACCCAGGGGACCACTGGCTAGCTGGAACCTGAGGGGCAGTGGCCCTTAGAATTGGGAGTGAACCCGATGCTCTTTCTTTGGGTCTCCCCTGTAATTGATATGGTGAGGCAAACCTTGAGTTGCTGATTCAGGAAGCCTATCAGACTCTTCAAGATCCAAAAGGTCATCATAAAAGGCGTTGCTATCAGTGGTTATGCAGGCCTGTGTGTCCCCCAAAATATATTGTCCTATGAGGTTGGCGGACAACCCTGCTGCCACCAGGGGTTGCACCTCCCCTTTAGCTCCATCTGCATCCTGCCAGGTGAGCCATTCTTCAGTCCCCTCTGATGGGGTATAACCTCCCACACCTAGGATTCAGGGCCCAGAAACTAGGTGCCATTGTGATGGGACCCCCTCCTTTCTAAGAATGTTCCTATCAGCCCCCGTGTCCACTTGGCAGCGAAACCTCCTGTCATCTATTTCAAGATCCATCTTGGGCCTTACACCAGGGATAATAGGGACTGTCCAATTCACCACAGGTTTTTCTCCTCTCCCGATCCCTCCCTAAGGGCATTGTAAATGTAGCCGATCATGGGGAAGTCCTTCTTTCATCAACGGTGCGGGAGGTTGCCCCCCACTTAGTTTAAAGGCTTTCTTTCAATATCAAATCTGGATTTACATCCCTTTTGCCAATGGAGCCCTTTGCAACACCGGGGAAAGGGCATAGATGGGGGTCTTTTTGATACCCCACCTCCAGGCTTAGGCCAGTTCTCTCACTGAGGAAAATTTCTTTTAATATGGCCAGTCTGGCCACAGCCAAAACATGGGCCTTCTATCCCTCTAGGCCCCATTGTTACCTGCTGTCCCAGATTAAGTGAATTAAATGCCTGGGTTAAGGCATGGGTCAGAGCCTCTGTTTGTGTCTCTAAGACAGAAGCCATGGCTTTGGTTTGCCCCCTCTGGGTTCCCACCTCTTTGGAGGCAATTACCCATTGTCCCATGGACCTGTCCTTAAGGCCAGCACAGGCTATCTTGTGATCAGCATCCATTCCATACCATACCAGGAGTTTAGTGAATTGCTCCCTCAATGGGCCTGGAGGTAATTTTCGTTTTAAGCTCTTCTACTGTCTATAAACTCGTAGAGGGGTTCACCAGGCTTTTGATTAATTCCTGTAAGGGGGGATTCAGTAGGCCCCTCGTCCAATTTTCTCCAAGCATTTAATCCTATGACCCTGACCTGTTCTGTATATGGGGCTGGAATGCCTGACTGTTGCTCCCATATGGCATAACGGTCACTTGAACCAGTCAACATCCCAAAAGTAATGGGGACTGGTGGGTTGGCACTTGTATTCTTCTCAGCCTGTATCCTGCATTCCTCCTTAAAGAGGGCACACCATTTAATACATATAGGGCTAGCTCATCAGGAGGTGGTGCCAAGGGCTTAGGGCTCTTGGGCCAAAAGCATGCCTTTAAGGCCAAAATAATAGGGTAGAACTCCAGCAGCGGATCAACCCCCAATTGAACCTCCCTTTGTTGAGCTAGACATTCCACATGTTCCCATGTATCCCCAGTAAAAACATTAGCTCCATGTAGCCAGGGAGCCAAATGAATCGCTTCTGCCTTAGCCTTTTAAGCTACGGGATCTGACAAATCCAATCCCCTGCTTTTAAGCATATCTCTCAGCGCTTTAAGTGCTGGGTCTTCAAACTTAAAAGTTGCGTTACCCATATTTAGGGTCTTGCTTACCCGAACCTCTCGATTGGCCCCAATCCATTTTCCTTCTTTCTTTCTTCTTTCTTTTCTTCTTTCCACCTTCCTTCAAGCACCATGCTGGGTGCCAGTTGCTGGGGGTTCAAACCAGCGACCCCCAGGCAGTGATGATTGCGGATGAGTAAGCATGCTGTTCACCAGCCCACGCTGCCCCCAGTACCGGGTACACCCAGATGCAATGGGGAGTCTAGTCAAGCAGGAACTCATTTATTACAGGTATTACAGAGCTTATAAAGGCACCTGGAAATCCCCTCCTCCCCTGAGGGAGTATCTTAATGATGGTCACATGCTGAGCATGCACTCCTCAGCAGTACAGAAGTATTCTTCAGACTTTCAAAGCAAACCAGGCCATGCTCCCAATGCTAGGTGGGGTATGCTGGGGAATGAAGCGATAAGGGTAAGAGTATAGGTGGGGAGGGGACCAAGGCCCAGAGGTCATGGGCTGTGGCAGGGGTGGGGAAGAGCAAACCAATTATCCAGATACTGGTGAGGTCTCTGGGTCCTGGGGGTCCTGTTGGTCAGTTCCTGGTCTCACATCTCTCGCTGGAACCCATACTGTCTTTGTTTCTGTCTGAGGAAACACACAAGCATAGCCTCACCCTCTTGTTAACAAGGGGGCAGGCAGTTGCCATTGACATGTTATGGGGTCTTTCCATCTCACTAGTGGCAGGGGTGTAGGCCTAGGTATGGTAGCCCAGTGTTTGTAGGCCAGGCTCAACCCATTTTCATCGAAGGACAGGAAATTAATTTTGACTAGAGCTTCAATTAGAGCCAGGTGCAGGTCCCTTTTAGACTCAGGGGTAGCAAATTTTTTTGATGTTTCTTTGAGGGTCCTATCTGCCAGCTCCACAATCCTGTGGATTTTAAGGGATGCTGAGGGAGTGGCTAATTTTCCATGTTGACAGGAATGATTGGAATTGTAGAGAGGTGTATGCTGGCCCATTATCAGTTTTTAGGGTCCATGGCACTCCCATTACCAGCATAAGTGATGGTGAAAAGAAAGATTACCAGAGGAGTTATAATGGGTGACATCCATTTGCCAGAGGGCATTAGGTAGGAGACCATGCAGGTTAACTCCATATTTAATGAGGGTGCCTAAGGGAACAAGGGGTGCCCATGTAATGCAAGACCTGCTCAGATGTTTGCATTGAGAGATGGGTAGGTCAGGTAAAAGGCAGTGCAGACTGCGAGGAGAAAGGTGAAATTGTTTGTGTAAGGCTCTGGCTTGTTCTAGTAGGGGAATCTCTATGGACATAATAAGTTTATCTACTTTGTCATTTCCCTTTGCCAAGATCCCGGGGAGCTTGGTGAGTGATCTTATGTGGGAGATGTGCCAGGACCATTGTCTGTTATCTAAGATAACCTGGAGAGCTCTCATTGTTCTAGTGATGGGATCCTTATGGCCTTTTACCTGAGCAAAGGGAAGACATCTGAAGGCCTGAACTGCATACTGGATGTTGGAGAATATATTGAGCGGCTCATTCTGGCAGACTTGGAAGATTTTTAACAAGGCCAGGAACATCCTTTCCTGTGCAGTGAATGACAAAACCATAACGGGAATTATTGGCATCCAAGAAGGCTAGCGTGGCTAAAGGTAGGGGGTTTTTGCAGGGGGAAATGTGTGGCTGAGTGGTGCTTTCCAAACAGGCCAGGCTGGCCAGTCACTTATCTGGTGGTGTGTGGTTATCCAACTCCCCCATGAACCCAGACATCATTAGTTGAATCCATAATATCTGTCTCATTTCCCTTCTTGTGGGTGGGGCTGAGGGGTGGCCCGAATGAAGTTTAAAGGACCCGAGTCCAGTTGAGGCTCTGACCTACAGTCTTAAGCCCATTGGAACCCTTTTTTGCACTTGGGGCAGCAAGTCTTGGGGTGGGCTGTACCTCTTGTGCAGTGGCTATGAAAATGTCCAAGCCCCCCACAGTTCCAGCAACCTTTCCATGCACCAAAGTGGGAGGGATTTCCTTGCAACAGAAGAGTCTCCAAGAAGGCGATCAAAGCCTCAATAGGGCCTACCCTGGGGTCTAAGTCTAGTAGTGAGTACCCATTTGTGGACAGGTGTGATAGCATTACGTGTAGGGGTGTTTAGTCCCTCCCAAGTTAACTGTTTGATAAGCACCTCTTGGGTGGGTCCAGACTCAACCCTCTGTTCTACTGCCTCGGTGACAAGGGTAAGGAAGTCCATGAAGGACTGTCCTGACTTTTGAATCAAATTACGGAAAAAGACTTGTGGATCACAGGGGGATCAACATTTAAGGGCCTTAAAGGCCAAGTCAGACACTTGTTGAAAATCGGTATGGAGGCCAATAGTAGACTGGGAGATGGGATCAGTATATTTTCCACATCCCGTGAGTGTGTCCAACGTAATGTTGAGGCCATATTGGAGATTTAGGCATGCCTAGTTTTCAGCCTGATCGTCATAAGCTGTGTGCCAGTTTAGAAAGACTGAAGGTTCTAAGACTGCCTTTAGTAAGTTATACCAATTATAGTGGGTTTGTAAGTGTAAGGACCACTGGTGAAGAACCTGTTCAAAATATGGGGAGTGAGGGCCCAATTGCTCAGCTGCCTTGCAGATAAGAACAAGGTCAACAAGTGGGGTGGGCAGCCATGGACGCTGAGCTGCACTGGGTCTGACGTTAACCGGAAATGCAAAGGTGGGTGAGGCTTTAAGGAGGGTGGTATAGGAGGGAGGGGCACGTTAGCAGCGGAAGGGTTGGGATGGTTATTGGTGGGGGAGGAAGTAACTCCTTTCGTGGGTAATTGGGCAGGGGAATTTCTGGGCATGGTAGCTCTAGGGGAGTATCCTGAGATATTGGCAAAGGAGCTCCTTCTTTATTGGAAGTGGATGCAGAGGTGGCATGCACCTCTGGGTCTGGGAGGTCTGGGAGGTCCAGGGTCAAGGAATAGCCAGATCTACACTAGATTGCTCCCAGCAGTGTTTGTTGTGGGCCGAGGTGACTTCCTCAGGAGAGGAGGATTTAAGGCCAGCAATGATTGCTAGGAGGATGGGTATGAACGATGCGGGGAGAGTGATCCCTGACCTGTCCTCCCTTTTTCAGGCCAGGCAGAGGACCTGCATCCACATGTCAGGGTCCCACATGTTTTCAGGGGAGACGCACAGAGCTAAATTAGTGGCTTCATGCCAAAAGTGTTCGATATCTTTTGGTTTCATTTTCAACCCTTTTGTTTTAAGGATAACCTTGAGTGCTGTCTGTGCTTCCCTGCATTGTGGTGGTAAATTGTGCATTGTGGAAGGGTCTTGCAAAGGGGAATTTGCCACAAAAGCAGAAGACGAGGGTGACTATCAAGAGGGCACAAAGAAAGCAAAGAAACACTGTGAGCCACTCAGATGTAAACTGCCCCAACATGTAAAGGTGTATCGGGTCCAAATGTCTTGTGCTCAGTGAGGGACTTCTCGAGGCCGTGACACCTCCAGCCATATGCTCACACGTTGTCTGTGGGACCAGCAACAGGGTGACCCAAATCCTGGGCTCTGAGTTTGGGGTGGATCAGCCCTTATGTGAACTCACTGGGATGAGCCAAGAGAGGGGAGTTGCCGACATGGGCTTCGGGACCATGTGGCAGACCGTGCCTCCCTGATCTAACAAACTAGTCCACCAATAAAGATGACAGACAGGGTGGAGGGGACAGAGGAGGGGGCTACTTGTTTACCCTCGAGCAGCCGAAGAAACAGACATATCCAGGGGCCTACTTACCAAATGAACCGATATTCTGGATGTCACCAAACCATGGGCAGGGGTCCCTGTTTGGGTGCCAGGTGTTGCTGGTTCTCCTCAGGCCAGCTGTGAAGACCCTGACCTGGATCGGGTCCCCTGCCGATTGAGGGGGCAAGAGGCACAAAGTCAACACACAGGCACCGGGAGTCAGGTAGAAGCAAGCACTAGGCGAGGTGCTGCAGGCTTGTTTAATGCAGGAGGGGGCAGGCCTTATATTTCCCTTTTGTCCGACCCCAAGTCCCTTTAGTCAGTGTATCATTTTCTGATTGGTCCGCACCACACCATCTGTCAACAGTCACTGGGCTCACAAGCAGGGTATGGAGGCATGGGCTCCTTTTGGCGGGCTATTTGTGGACCAAGAAGTGAAGTGAATTCTCTCTGAATCCCAGGGCTCTGGGTCCATGCCATCTTTGGAGGCCTCCTGCTACACAGAACAAAGGTAGTGATGTGTTAATTTAACAGGAACCCCCAAAACTTTGTTCATATGTGAGAAAAATATGCCTCTGACATATACATTTTGAATACCATTTTGAGATTCCAAAGTCAGGCAGAAATTTACTTTAATATAATATCTTTGTTCTAGCCAGGTGTGGTGGCGCATGCCTGTAGTCCCAGCATTTGGGAGGCAGAGGCTGGCGGATCACTGTGAGTTCAAGGCCAGCCTGGTCTACACAGTGAGTTCCAGGCTAGCTATAATTTCTTTGTTCTATCTAGAAGGTGATGGAAAATAATCTTTATATAACCTAGGTTGCCTATTCTCATAGCTGATGGATAGAATATCTTCTTGGAAAAATTCCCTCAGCTTTTTCTTTTACAAGTGTATACAGACTATACAGATTTAATGATTTTAAGTTTGCTGATTTTTTTCACAGTTTCTAATTATGATTCCAACAGGTGTTATCTTTTGATGCATACTTGGAAGATGAAGTGCCTGATAAAAGGCAAGAAAACTTTAGAATAAGATACTACAAAATCTATTTCTACCTTGAAGATGACATCGTTCAAGTCAATGAACCGGAAGCGATCAATAGCGGACTGCCTCAAGGTATCTATTTAAAGCAGCATTATGATTCTTTCCCTTATAACTCTTGCCTTTGTATATTATTTTTCTTTAGTCTTTTTGAAAGGTCCCAGGCTAATACTTAGACTTCTCAGTTTTGGGTAGTGGTGAGTATAAACCTGCTGTTAACCTGTAGTGACTGATAATAACTTAGCATTTAGAACTCCACACTGGTCATTTCTCTCCTCCTGAGCTATTCTGTGCTATTATATCTAGTGTTAGTAAACTTTCCTGTGTCTTTTACTCTGTATTTAAGCCTTTTGGTCTCTTTTCCCACATCACCATCACCTCATAACCACATCCTTAGATGAAAAGAAAGCTTTTCTCTGAAAGCTTTTCTCTGCTGCAGATTATGGGTTGCATTTTTTCTTCTTTCTTGAATTTATTGCCATGCCATTTTGTCATCATGGCTCTCCTCACCTGTATACTATTAGCTAATGCCATTTATGGTAGCTCTCAAGACTTTGATATTTGTTTAGCTATGTTTGCTTTACCTTTGCTGTGACCAATTCTTTATAGAAACAACGTAAGGTGGGAAAGATTTGTTTTGCATAGAGTTTCAAAGGTTTCATGGTGGAAGGAGTGTTGTGGAACAGTTCACATCTTGTTGGACAGGAAGCAGAGCAGAAGAGTAGCAGGGACCAGGACAAAATAGAGCCCCCAGCGACATGCCCCCAATGACCTTACTTCTTCCAATTAGACTCCATTGCCTACACTACTACCTCCAAAATGGTTTGTTCAGCATTTGAATCTACTAACATATGAATTTATTAGAGTCTGGATTACTCTATTAATGAATGCAGCACCTTGCAATCTAATCATTCTGGAAATGCCTTCACAGATATAACCAATGGTATGTTTTACTAATTTCCTAGATGTTTCTGAATCCAATCAAATGAACAAGATTAGCCATCTTGAGCACTTGTTCCTTCAGTGTGCAAATGCTTGTTAGCTTCATCTGTACTCCACTTCAGCCATAGATTAGTGCAGTGGGGCCGGCATAGAGGCTAATATGAGGATGCATTATTAGAATATGGAAGGGATCAGAGGAAGTAACTTATTTCTTCTCTTTGTGCTACCTATGGGTCTTGTCCTTGAGGTGAGGCTGAATTCTAGATTCCTTCAGTGGATAGCAAACATGATGGTAATAGGACTGAAAATTTGTCATGTGCAAAATAGAGCAATGTAAAAGGATGTTTATAATAGGGAGACTCAAATGTGCTTGATAAATGTCTTTGGATAAGTAAAGAAGTGTCTTAGTGGAGAAGGAGACCTTATTATCTCTGTCCGGAATGACAGGGGTTAGAATTCAGGTCAGTAAGAAGAAATTTCTCACAGAGAACTTCGGGAAGTTGTAGTGAATGGAGTTGGTTTTGGGGACCTTGTGTAGGGTCAAAGAGTGGAGACACTCACTTATTTGCTCATTGATACAGATGGATGCCACTGGGGGCAAGTCAAATGTTTTTTCTCTGACAGCTTGATAGGAATATAGGAGGAGAGCTGAGTGGTTGTTTGGTGGTTGGTGTAAATGGTGTCAATGATATTCCAGGATCCTTTGTTCCTTAAGGAGACATAATTCTTGTGTGTGTGTGTGTGTGTGTGTGTGTGTGTGTGTGTGTGTGTGGAGGCACATGTGTGTGTGTTACTGCCACTTGCAATATTTCAGATTTCAAAACAGTCCTTTCTGACCACAGTCTCCACTCCTTTTCCTCTCCCCATTTCCTCATACCTACCTGCAACCCTATTCTTAATTCTTCTAGCATAACATATGCTGACTCTGCCTGTCTTTTTGTTTTCTTTACTATATTTCCAGCCTATGCTACTCTCATCTCTTGCCTATGGTAATGGGATAGCTACCTACCATGTCTCCCTGTCTATATTTCTGCACCTTCTATTGTCTGTTTTTTATGTGGCAGCTTGGGATAATGCCTTGAAGCAATGCTGGCCTCCAACAAGCATCTAGGCATGTTTTCACCTAGACCACTGAAGAGAAGGCTCATGGTCAAATTAAAATGCATGATAACATGATAATTTAGAATGTTTAGTGAGGACTGAGAATGTTGCTCAGATGTACAGTCCTTGCCTAACATTTGCAAGGCTCTGGGTTCTATCCCCAACACTGCAAATTCAAACCAACCAGTCAAATAAACATTAAAAAAATAAATACCTTGAGCAGCAAAGGGAAAGAGATACTTTGGACCAAGTTCAAATGGGTAAAAAGTAGACACTGCCTGGGTGCTGGGCTGGACAATAATCCTTTCTCTGCCTTACCAGCCTTGCCTACAAATAGTGTGGCTTAGAGACCAAAATTGAGGGTTAAGAAAAGAGACCCACAGACAGACAGGACCTTGGGCAAAGGGTCCATTTGCTCAGTTGGAAAGATGCAGGGCTGCATGTGCTTGGACACAGCTGTAGCTCACCAGTGAGTCTATTGAATAGTAATAGTTTTTGGTTGTGTTTCTTGTACAATGTGCATATGGGGCCAGAATGGGTGTTGCCAATGAATGAGTGGCCGAATTAAGGCCTTATGAATATTGAGTACTCATGAATATTTACTACCTATTGTATATTTTGTGTACATGAATATTTAGAGTCCAGGTGCCTCATATATATTTAATATTTACCAAAAATTAGCTATGTCTTAGTCCTTCCACCCATCCTTTCTATATTTAACACACATTTCCTATTTACTACCTTCTTATTTTTACTTAACATGATTTCTGCCTATATTGAATAATTTTGCTTACTATTTACCTATTTAGGCCTAAGGTCTCCACGATGATTTACCATGATGAGATAAGGCAGGAGAAAGAGAAATTTGAGACTTCTGAGATAAAAAAAGATTTTCATTCTCCATCATTCAGCATGCAGAGGACTTCATCAGCTCTCCGGAGATCCAGCTTTTTTCTGATACTATGGCTTCATTGCATCTGGTGTTTGGAATGATGAGTTTAGAACAAAGCAGCATTGCCAAGAAATATTTGTCAGATACCTGCCCTGTGCCAGGGATTATGCTGGCTGATGGGAAAAAGGACAAGAGGTGTAAGATCCATCATACCTCTTGTCTCATCGAATTTATAGGCCAGAACACTGGAGAGAAAAGGGAGCATGGTTTCCAGAGTTTTACTTTTGTTACAGATAGAAATGTTGAATGGCCAAACCGGGATGGGGTGGTAGAAGTAGAAAGCAACATTGGTGGGCTGTGGCTGATGACTAAATCCAGGGTGAAGAAGGGGTACATCTAATGGCAAAGTGCCTAGTGATATCATTATTTCTAGCCCAGTGACCATATAAACTTGGTCCTATCATTGTCAGCTTTTACAGAAAAAAAAGAAACAGGTATAGGGAAATGATTGGCTGTACCTGATACTTTTTAAAAATTGTTTTAATTATTTTTAATTATATGTATATGTGTGTATAATATTTATGCACTATGAGCCCTAGTAGGCCAAAAGAGGGCATAAGATTCCCTGGAGCTGAAGTTAAGGTATTTGTGAGCTGCCCAGTATAGGTGTTGGGAACTGAACTTGGGTCTTCTGCAAGAGTAGCAGGTGTTCTTAACCACTGAGTCATCTCTGTAGCACCTCCCCACCAGAATCTTAACCCAGTGCCACAGAAATCTATGCCATGCCATTGAGAGGATGATGACATCTTTGTAAAGCCCAAAATATGGAAGATAAAGCAGGATTGGAGTTCGCATGTGCAGGCATAACACTGTTGGGTCATTTGCATGAAGATACTCACCAGACAGAATGTTGTAGGAAAAGAAATTAAGACGAGAAATATGGATTGAGAATCAGACACCCAGATCATAACCAGAACCAACTTGTTTCCTTTTCTTGGAGGAAAGCCCTTGTTGAGGTGGGACAGAGAAGAACATCTGACTTGGTTTTTTTGCCAGATTTTCCTCTCATAGAAGGAGAAAGTAAGAGCTGGTATGAAGAGGCAAGGTGAGCTGCCTCACTGCTCTCTGTGTTCGAGCTCATATACCATCTAGTCTCTGTCATAACTGAATGGTAAATCTTTGAAGAAACAAGGAAGTACCTTAACATTAAAGAAAAAGGAATTTCAAAAACTTTAAGACTCAAGTATTACATTTTATTTTGTTTTTAAAATATTTTTAATTTATTATTTTTAAAAATTATTTATTTATTAACCACACAATCAGAAGAAGCACTTCATTACAAGAGCATTGACATATTCAATAACAATTTCCAGAGCTAAGATGCATCTCCTTCAAAATTGGCTGTAAATTTTTAGGTTTACAGTTGAATTAATACAGTTATACAATATTGTATTCAGTATAAACCTTATAAGACATAAAATTAAATGAGGTTTTAAACTTTAATAAAGATCTTCATTTCACTATTAAAATACAGTTTCATACAGAAAATTCATTTTCAATACAATTAACACTAAGATGCACATGCATTTCTAATCTCTATAGATCTAGTTATTACTAGTCATGGTTACTTTCTGAGCTCCTTGGAATCTGAGCATAGATATAAAGTCATCAGGTAGATTTCAGTGGTAATGTTTTTCACATCCACCAATTATTGAGGAGCAAATGTTTATGCTTTGAAGAATTATTATTATTTTTTAATTTTTTAAAATCTATTTATTTTTACACCCACTTCCCAGATTACACCCTCTCATAGCCTCCCTCCCCCCACTAGAGCCCTTATACTCTGATATCCCTGCTACTGTCTGCTGTGTTGTTGGCACCCCCAGGCATCCCCACTACTTGCCCTTCTGGTGAATCTAGTCAGCCCACCTAGAGGTCTGTGTTTTAGGAGGGTCAGCTGTTCCTCATCTAGCAGTAATGAGTTGTCAATATTCCTTTGGATAAGATTGGGGTCTGCTGTTTATTTTCCCAGTTCTCTGGTGGGTTACTATCTGGGAATCCCTTTGACCACCCTTGCCAACAACTTAAAATAAGGTATCACCTGCCTGGCATTGTTGCTTGTTATGTACCCTTTAGCTATATATATGGGCTCTTATGAGATTATATTGGCCCCTTAAATCTTTGGTTATATTTTCTTTGGGGTGTTTAAGGCCATAGAGTTGGACCATATAAACCGATTTATTTTTACTCTTAAGGTCGTTTGAGGATATGTTCCTCAGGGGTCACCATGGTTGGCTTCCCTTGGAAGTATGGAGGAAATGATTCCTCTGTGTTGATCCCCCTCTTTATAGACTGGACACTGGTTCAAGTCCATCTGGGGGGGTCTCCTTGGCCTCTTTGATCAAGAGGACAGGTGACCCACCACTATTATAGGACATTTTGAGAGATGCTCATATTCTCCTGGAACTAGTTGACCTAGGAGGACTAGGAGCAAAAAGTGTCCTTTATGTCCCTTTGACCAAATTATTATAGGCCTCAAAGTATGTCTGTTAAACACCCAAGAAGGTTAGTTCCACCAGTCTGGTATTTTTAATTACTGTGTACCATGTACATAAATCTTGGGCAGAGACCAGTTATTTTCAGATTAAACTTACCTGGACATATATTTCGTGATCTGCTATATATAATTTGTCTGTAGGGTGTAGGAGTAATATTGTTCTCTGGTTTTCAAAACTAACTAGGCATTTTTTATCTCTTGCATTGTCTCACTCCTCCATCATGGTTTTCCCATTTAAGGTGTCCTCATTTTCCCTGTTTCTCCCTTATTAATACTCTTCTCCTATGGTCCTACCTCTTTTGAGCTCCTTCTTTCCCTTTATCCCCTTGGTTTCTTGTATACCATCCCCCCCCCTTAAACTACCCCAATTTTTATCCATATCTCCCTTATTAAGGCCTGTTTCCTACTGTTCTTCTCTTTCAGGTTATTTCTTTTCCTTTACCTCCCTGTTTCCTTTTCATTATCCTGGTTCCTGTGGTTATGTCTGGTTGCATACTTAATTATCAGAGTCTGGTTCTAGGAACCAAATATGAGGGAGAATATGTTGATTGTTTTTCTTTGAGTCTGTGTTACTTCACTTAGTATAACAGGTTCTAGTTCCATCCATTTACCTGCAAATTTCATGATTTCTTCTTTCTTTACTGCTGAGTAAAACTCCATCGTATAAATGAACCACATTTTCATTATCCACTCATCAATTGAGGGACACTTAGGTTGCTTCCATCTCTTAGCTATTGTGAAAAGAGCAGCAACAAACATGGATGTACAAGAGTCTCTGCAATAGGATGAGTTCTTTGGGTATATGCCAAGGAGTGGTATAACTGGGTCAAATGGTAGGTTCACTTATAGTTTTTTTTAAAGGGTTCTCTACACTGCTTTCCATAGGGGTTGAACCATTTTGCAGCCCCATCAGCAGTGGATGAGTGTTCCCCTTTCCCCACATCCCCTCCAACATTTGGTATCATTTGTTTTCTTGATCTTAGTCAGTCTGACTGGGGTAAGATAAAATCTTGAAGTGGTTTTAATTTGCGTTTTCCTAATTATTAGTGATGTTGAACATCTTTTAAGATGTTTCATAGCCATCTTTACTTCATCTTTTGAGAACTCTCTGTTCAGCTCCTTAGTACATCTTTTAATTGGGTTGCTTCTTGTCTTGGTTCCCTATTTTTTGAGTTCATTATATATTCTAGTTATTAAATGTCTGTTGGACGTATCACTGGTGAAAATTTTGTCCCATTCTGTGGGATTTCTGTTTGCTTCCTTGGTTGTCTCCTTTGATGTACAGAAGCTTTTCAGTTTAATGAGGTTCCATTTGTTAATTCTTGCCCTTGTTTCATGAGCAATTGATGTCCAGTTTAGAAAATCCCTTCCTATGCCTATATCTTGTAGTTTTTTGCCAATGTTTTATTGTAATAGTTTCAGAGTTTCAAGTTTTGCATTGAGGTCTTTGATCCATTTGGAATTGACTTTTGTGCAGGGTGAAAGATAGGGGTTTAGTTTCATTCTTCTACAGGTGGAGATCCAGTTTTGCCAGCAACATTTGCTGAACATGCTATCTTTCCTCCAGTTAATGTTCTTGGCCCCTTTGTCAAATATCAGGTGGCTAAAATTGCAATTACTCATATTTGGGTCTTCAATTTCCAGCCCCATTTGCTGAACATGCTGTCTTTCCTTCAGTTAATGTTCTTGGCCCTTTGTCAAATATCAGGTGGCTGAAATTGCATTTACTCATATTTGGGTCTTCTATTTTGTTCCATTGATCTATGGGTCTATTTTTGTGCCAGTACCAAGTTGTTTTTATGACTATAGCTCTGTAATACAGTTTGAAATCTGGCATAGTAATCCCCCCAGCATTGCTCTTAGTGCTCAAGGTTGCTTTTGGTATCCGATGTCTTTTGTGCTTCCATATGAATCTGAGGATAGTCTTTTCCAATTCTGTGAAAAATGTCATGGGGATTTTGATTGGCATTGTGTTGACTCTATATATGACTTTTGGTAGAATGGCCATTTTCACAATATTAATTCTTCCAATCCATGAGCATGGGAGGTCTTTCCATCTTCTGATGTCTTCTTCAATTTCTTTCTTTAAAGATTCAAAATTTTCATTGTAGAGCTGTTTAATGTCTTTGTTCAAGTTTATTCCAAGATAATTTTTTTTTTTTGCATCTATTGTAAACGGGAGTGTTTCCATGTGCTCTTTCTCTGATTGCTTGTTATTGGTATATGGAAAGGCTATAGACTTTTGTAGGTTAATTTTGTAACCTGCCACTTTACTGAAATTGTTAATAATTTCCAGGAGTTTTCAGGTGGAATTTTGGCATCCCTTAGATATAATACCATATCATCTGCAAAAAGTGATAATTTGATCTCTTATTTTCCAATTATTACTCCTTTAATTTCCTTCTCTTGTCTTATTGCTCTTGCAAGAGTTTCAAGTTCTATGTTAAAGAGAAGTGTGGATAGTGGGCAGCCTTGTCTGGTTCCTGATTTCAATGGGAATGCTTCCAGTTTTTTTCCATTTAGAACGATGTTGGCTGTGGGTTTGTTATATATGGCTTTAATTATGTTGAGGTATGTTCCCTCCAGTCCAATTCCCACTAAGACTTGAGTTCCACCTAGGACTTTTATCATGAATGAAAGTTGGATTTTGTGAAAGGCTTTTTGGCATCTATTGAAATGATGATATGATTTTTGTTTTTAAGTCCATGTATATACTTTAGTACATTTATTTACTTACGTATATTGAACCATCCCTGCATCTTTGGCCTAAAGCCGACTTGATCATGGTGGATGATCTTTTTGATGTGTGTCTGTATGTAGTTTGCAAGTATCTTGTTGAGAATTTTTACATCTATGTTCATTATGGATATGGGTGTATAGTTTTTTTTGTTTGTTTTTTTTTTGTATCTTTACCTGGCTTTTGTATTAGAGTGACTCTGTAATCATAGATGGAATTTGGCAGTTCTCCCTCAATTTCTATTTTTTTGAATGAATTAAGTAGAATTGAATGCAGATCTTCTTTAAATGTCTGATAGAATTCTGCTGTAAATCCATCTGGTCCTGGGCTTTTTTTAGTCAGGGGGTTTTGTACTACTGTTTCAATTTCTTTTTGTGTTATGGGTCTGTTTAAGTTGTTAATCTCTTCTTGGTTTAGTTTTAGAGGTTCCCATGCCTTTAGATATCTTTCCATTTCTTTTAGGTTTTCAAATTTAGTAGCATACAGGTTTTTAAGTATTCCCTTATAATGTTCTATATCTTTCTGGTGTCTGATGTGATGTTTCACCTTTTGCCTCTGATTTTGTTGATTTGGTGGTGCTCTTTCTTTCTTTTGGTTAACTGGGCTAGCGGTCTGTTAATCTTTTTTATCTTTTCAAAGAACCAGCTCTTGGAATTGTTGATTCTTTGTGTTGTTTTCTTTGTTTCAATTTCATTAATTTCTTCCCTGATATTTGTTATTTCTTCTTGTCCTCTGGGTTTGTGTTTTGTTTGCTGTTGCTTTTCAAGTGTATTGAGCTGCAATGTTAAGTGATTTATTTGTGTTCTTTCGAATTTTTTAATGTAGGCACTTAGAGCTATAAACTTCTCTCTAAGGATGACTTTCAGCTTATCCCAGAGGTTTTGTCGTGTTGCATTGTCCTTTTTATTTAAATCCAGGAATACTTTTATTTATTTCTTAATTTCTCTTTGACCCATTCGTCACTCAGGAGTGTGTTGTTTAATCTTCATGTGTTCATGTGGTGATTAGGTCTTCTTCGGGTGTTGGTTGTAAGCTTTATTGCATTGTGGTCTGGTAGAATGCATGGAATTATTTCAATCTTTTTGTATTTGCTGAGCTTTGTTTTGTGCCCCAGTATATGGTTGATTTTGGAGAAAGTTCCATGGGGTGCTGAGTAGAAAGTATGTCCTTTGGTGTTTGGGTGGAATACTCGGTAGATATCTGTTAAGTCCATTTGATATATGGTATTGTTTAATTCAGACGTCTCTCTGTTAACACTCTGCCCTGTTGACCTATCTAATGGAGACAGTGGGGTATTGAAGTCCCATACTATTAATGAGTTTGGGTTAATCTGTGTCTTAAAGCCCTGTAGTATTGTTTTTATGAAGTTGAGTGCACCAGAGTTGGTTGAATATATATTCATGATTGTAATATCTTCTTGATTCATTGTTCCTTTGATAGAATGAAGTGGCTCTCTTTATCTCTTCTCATTAGTTTTAGTTTAAAGTCTATTTTTTCAGATATTAGAATTGCAGCGCTTTCTTTTTTCTTAGTATCATGTGCTTGGTATATTTTTTTTCCATGTCTGTCCTTGAAAGTGAGA
>NW_008343968.1:1117280-1135633 GCF_000622305.1 Nannospalax galili
AGTTTCTTGTAGACAACAAAAAGATGGGTTTTGTTTCTTAATTCATTCACAAAGTCCATGTCTTTTGACCAGGGAGTTCAGTCCAATAATATTTAAAGTTATTAATGAAAGATGAGTATTGAATCCTGTCATTTTTATTTCTTTTTATATTCTTGATATAGCTGTACTTTTCCACAGTTATACCTTCATTGGATTTCTTTCCTCATTCCCTTGGGCATAGTCATTCATTTCTTCAGCTCTTTGTATTGCTTCCAGAACTCTATGAAGGGCTGGTTTTGTGGACATGAATTCCTTTAACCTATTCATGTCATGGAAGATTTTTCTTTCCCCTTCAACGATAATAGACATTTTTTTCTGGATATAGTAATCTGGCTCGGCATCTATTGTCATTTATAACTGGGAATACTTTGGTCCAGGCTCTTCTGGCTTTCATAGTTCTCACTGAAAAGTCAGCTGTAATACTAATGTGTTTTCCTTTATATGTGACTTGTTGTTTCACTCTTGCAGCTTTCAGAATTGTCTCTTTGTTTTGTACGTGCATTTTTTTTTACTATGATGTGCCGTGGAGAGTTTCTTTTCTGGTCCTGTCTGTTTGGTGTTCTATATGCTTCTTGTATTTGTGTGGACATGTCTTTCTTTGATTTTGGAAAATTTTCTTCCATGATCCTGTTGAAGATCTGGTCCATGCCATTATCTTGGGATTCTTCTCCTTCTTGTATGCCTATGATTTGTAAGTTGTGTCTTTTTATGGTGTCACACAATTCCTGCATATTCCATTCTTGTGATTTCTTAAATTTTTCATAATCTTTGCTTGAGTGGTCTAGTTCTTCCACTTTATCTTCCAGTCTTGATACTCTGTTTTCCATTTCATTCATCTTATTTGAAGCTTTCTCCTGCCTTTTCTAATTGGCTTACTGAGTGTTTCACTTCCTTCTTCATTTCAGCCTGAGTATTCTTCGATATTTCTAATTCTATTCTGAATTCATTCAGGAGTTTATCACTATCTTCCTTCAGTTCTTTGATTTCTTTATTTGTGTGTTCTTTAAATTCACTGAATTCTTTTATCATGTTTATAATTGTTCTTTTGAATTCTGTGTCCTGCATTATCTCTAGGGGGTTCTCATTGTACTCTTCTAGAGGATTATTGGTATTTTGTGGGATATGTTATTTTGGTGTTTTATGTTATTATTTTTTTCTCTGTTATTTTGACATGTGAATTTCTTTTGTAGTTTCTGATTCTTGTGTGAGACTCAGGCCTTCAAGTTTAGGTCTGCTTCTTTTGTGAACTTTATGTGTCTTTGTGGTTTACTTTTTGGGCATGAAAAGCTGCTTTGTCTAAGATTCTGGTTCTCTCTTTCGATTTTATATTGTAGAGGCCAGATTGCTTTTGACTTCAGTAGTTCCCACAGGCGCACAATTCAGATGAGGGTCAGATGTTTTCAGGATTTCTCCTAAGGTCTGAATCCCTCCAGGAATGCTTTTGGCCTCAGGAATTTGGCAGTTGGACTGGCCTGGGAGCCTGGCCCAGAAAAGATGCTGGTCTAGGGCAGCTGGTAGCCATGCCACCCAGAGATGCAAAGGCAGATGGGGTAGGAAGAGGCCCCAAGGACTCCTGGGGACTGCACTGAGGAGCTGGGTTGTTCTGGATGCAAAGGATCAGGAAGAGGAAAGGTCAGCCCCCATGTCCCAGAAAGAGGCAGGCAGATGGTGCAGGTCCAGAGAAGCAGAGGGTGGTGAGGGCAGGGCCAGGCCCAAAAGCAGTGTTCCTGGGGCCCAGAGAAGGCACTACATTGGTCTGGATGAAAAGTATCAGGAAGCAGTATTGGTTCCCCAGGTGTCTGGAGCCCCAAGACAAGGAATGGGGCAGGACCCAAACTAGGAGGAGAGACGGCAGGGGAGATGGGAGGGTGAATGAGGCTGGGGGAGTCAATGCACAGAGGGCATGATGGACTTACCCCAGAGATAGGCCTGTGGGTTGGAGAGAGGCCCGTTGCAAGTGGTGCAGTCCCAGGGAAGCAGAGGGAAGTGAGGGTGGGGCCAGGTCCAGAAGCAGTGCTCCTGGGGCCCAGAGAAGTCATTAATGTTGGTCTGGATGAAAAAGATCAGGAAGCAGTATTGGTTCCCCAGGTGTCTGGGGCCCCAAGACATGGAATGGGGCAGGACCCAAACTAGGAGGAGAGATGGTGAGGGAGATGGGTGGGTGAATGAGGCTGGGGGATTCAAGTCGTGGAGGGCTCAATGGACTTACCCTGGAGAGAGGCCTGTGGGTAGGAGAGAGGACTGTGGTGGGTGGTCTTAATTTATTATTTTTAATTTTTGTGTATACATGTGTTGCCTGCATGTAACTGCACCCGTGTCAAGCAGTGCCCACAGAGGACAGAAGAGGGTGTAGGATCTCCTAGAACTGGAATTACGGACAGTTGTTAGCTGCCATGTAATTGCTGGGATTTGAACCTGGGTCAGCTGCAAGTACAACGAGTGTTCTTAACTGCTGAGCCAATCTCTCTATCTCTGTCATTTTGTTTTTGAAGGGACAGGCAGTTTTACACTCTTGAGGGTCATTTCAAACATATGTAAGACAGTTTTTAAAATTTTATTATTTTTATTTTTTGTATATGGGTGTATTGTCTACATGTGTGTAAGTGCACCCATGTTGTGCAATGTGTGCGGAGGTCAGAAGAAGGCATCACATCCCCTGGAACTGGAGTTACAGACAGTTGTCAGCTACCATTTGTGTGCTGGGAATTAAACTTGGGTCCTCTGCAAGAGCAGTCAGTGCTCTTAACTGCTGAGCTATCTCTCCAGACCTATAAGACAGTTTTTAAAGATCAGCAAGAATATATTAGAGAATATTTTAAATATTAAAGAACATAAAGAGAAAATTTAAAACCTTTCATTTCTGTGAACATGTTATTACTCTAGTATATTTGTTTAGGTATGGGGTTTGTTTTATTTATTAGAGTGTTTGTCTACATTGTATGTATGTGTACCCCCATGTGTGCCTGGTGCCTGTGGAAACCAGAAGAGGGTGTTGGATCCCCAGACAGTTGTGAGCTGCCATGTTAACTGGGAACTGAATCTGAGTCCTCTGCAAGAGTAGCCAGTGCTCTTAACCACCACCCCCTGTCTCTAGGCCCTAAATAATGTTCTTACAGGCTTTTGCTTACTTGCTTTTCTTTGATAGTTCCTACGTGAATTTTGTTTTGTTTTCTGATTACTTTTCCTACCGTGACACCAAATTTGTCCAAATGAGGGACTATAGGTTACAAGACATCCCAAACTTGCATTTGCATTATTCTCTCTCTCTCTCTCTCTCTGACAAAGATCAACTTCACGTATCTTCTTCCATTACTCTTTTTGATATAGGGTCTCTGACTGAACCTGGTGCTGATTCATACCTAGAGTAGCTCGCCAGAAAGCCCGAGGGGTCCTTTTGTCACCACCTCTACAGCTCTTGGATGGTAGGCATGTGATACTATGTCCAGTTCTTTTTTTCCATGCACTTGCTGAGGATTGGAGCACAAGTCCTTGTGTTTGCATGGCAAGCACTTTACTGACTGAGCCATGTCTCTGCCCTATTAATTACTTTGAAGTGAAAGCTTATATTCTTATAGTTCACTGGCCCTTGTCTAGTATAGTTTTATTTCGTTAAACTGTCCAAGAACTGAGAAGTGCAACCTCTTTTGAGGATTTTGGAAAGCTCTTATTAAGGCTTCATTTTTCTGAACTTCTTGATTTCAAATTTCACAAAGGCAGAATCCAAAGGGAAGTCATGATGATTCATTTGAAAAAAAAAGTGTTTTTTTGGTCTTTTTGAGACAGGGTCTCCCTGTCATTCCAGCTGCCTGGAAAATTATTTTTATGTAAGGAAGAAGGAATGTTATTCATAAAGACTTGAAGGGAAGAAAACATGAGTCAAAGACTATTTTAATGTCTCTGGAAAAAGTGAGCATTTGGATTGGCTTACTGTGATCAGGACATTTTGTTGGTGAAGATACAGCTCAAAGGTTACAGATAGAATACACAGTAATCACTCTGGGTAATGACATTGAGTTTGTCAACAAAGCATGCAAACCTGGAGGGCTTCAGCAAATGCTGTTGAAAGTAAATATTAATAACTCTGTCATCGGGCTCTTTAGAGAGAAATCAGTCTCTTGAAATATTTAATATGATGGAGGTTTGTTTGGACAGGGCATAGTTTGAAACAAATCATCTAAATACCTTCTTCAGGATTTCTTAAAGTAAGTGATCCAGGAAAAGTAAAAGGACTTAATGAGCCAATGGTTTTCACTTCGGTAGGATGGAGTAAATAGTCTTTTCTATCAGATAGATTTTAAGCATTCTGGTTCTGCCTTTTATGAACCGGTGGGCTCTGGGGATGAGGCTACAGGTCAAGTTTAGGCGTGGTGCACTAATTGTGTTCCTATTGCTGTATATGGTTGTAATATTTTCCCAGTGTACTGTGTTGAGACACACTTGTTACTTGTGGCCCTTATGGTTCAGTAATTAGTACAGCTGGGTGAATTATAACTTTCCCCATAAATTACTACTTGAATTGTCTTAAATGTATTTTATTTCTTCATAGAATGCAGGGAGGTTGGGAAAATCAAGAAATGAAAGAGGCATCCATTAGAATGGTACCAGACTAGTCATTCAGTTCACATGCAGCTTCTAATCAGGCAACATATTTTTAATATCCACTAGCTCTTGTTGGCAAAGGGATTTGTGTGTGTTGTGAGTCAAGTAAGCCATTGTCACAGTTTAAGGCTTGCTTTCATTTCTTGTCAAGCCACCACTTTCTTTGGGGTTATGTGTATTATATTTATAGAATTTGTTGCTTTTATGCTAGAATGTAGTTAAAACAATTTTACATCAGGCCAGAAATGTCAGGTAAACCCAG
This sequence comes from Nannospalax galili, assembly GCF_000622305.1. Classification (NCBI taxonomy): domain Eukaryota; kingdom Metazoa; phylum Chordata; class Mammalia; order Rodentia; family Spalacidae; genus Nannospalax; species Nannospalax galili. The sequence goes on from NW_008343968.1 coordinate 1,122,181, forward strand.
CAGTTTGAAAACCCTACTTGTCTAACAGAATAATTGTCAGTCCAGTACTAGTATGTCCAAACTAATCTGTGTTAAAGAAAAAGATAATGATTAGAAATATACTGTGATTTCTGGCCTGGTCCATACCAGTAAGTCTCACTTGGGAAGCTATAAGAATCTCTTAGCCAACTCCAGACGTCTTTATTCTGCAGGCCTGGGGTGAAGAACTGGATTTTATATACTTATTAGTACATCCTTGGTTAATAATAATGATCTTTATTAATGGCTTCTCTTGATCCCTCAGATAGTTAGTATTTCTTATATTTTTAAGAAGCAGTAATCTACCAAATGAAACTAATGTAATTACAAAATAGATATTCCTCATTTGTATGGCAATCATTCATATTGAGTACAATCTGTACCACAAGCATTGTATCCCATAAAGCAGAAAAGGATAGCAATAGGGCTACCAGATAATATGAGATGACCAATTTGAATTACAGGTGATGGATGAAGTGTTTAGTACAACCACATTCTAAATAGTACATGAGAAATACAGCAAAAATTTATTCTTTTTTTTTCTGGAATTCGGATTTAATTGGGCATCCTATATTTCAGGTTGCTAAATCTGATAACCCTGGAGTGTGGACATTGGGACAGTAATTAAAAATGAATGGAACAACATAGAATTCAAGCATGGAAGAAGCTGAGGAAATAGCTCAGTTGGTAACATGCTTGCCACATAAGCATAAGAACCAGAGTAAGGATTCCCTAGCCCCATGTAAAAAGCCAAGCACATTGGTATGCACCTGTCATCCCAGCACTGGGGAGGTGGAAACAGGAAGATATTGGGGCTTGCTGGCCAGTTAGTCTTGAAAATTAGTGACCTCTGGGTTCAGGGAGAGATACTGCCTCAAAAAAATATGGTGGAGAGCAATATGGGAAGATATTATAGCCAAAATGTGCACGTGCGTGCACACACACACAATATTTGCATAATAACACAAATATGAACATGTCCATGTGTACACACCATACACAATTTTTTAAAGATTTTAAGAGCAGAGATGAAGGTATGTGTTTAGTACATAGTAGCTTTCTAATAAATATTATGGCAGGAATGATAGATGAAGGAAGGGAGGGGGAGGGAAAGTGGTATACAATGGTTATTATACAATGGTATATAAGCAGGTATCATCAGTACCAGATGTTTAAGGGATCAGGGGAAGGAAAGCTAGTATCCACTAGAGAAGAGAGCATTTGAGTGCTACATAAAAATTAACCCAGATAAAGTTGGAAGAGAAACACAGAATTGTCTAAAGGGACATGAAATAAAAATGTGGGAAAAGAGTGAGACAAGAAGATGGGAATATTTGGGGATAGATCACAGACTGTGTAATGCCAACCAGGCATGATGGTAGTAATGCAAGAGGGTATTACAGAACCTACCAGGTTTTATTTTGGTACTGATTGAGTGGTTTAAGGGGGACTTACATTGGGTTATTTCTCATTATGATCAAAGATGTGAGATTTTAATATTTTGTTCATTTGTTGGTATATACAATATATATTTATATATGTAGGACTATATATATACTTTTCAATATATATAGTGAAATTCATGCTCCAAAGGTGACATTTTAAAACAATAACAGTAAAATAGGAATAGCCACATTATTAGCGGATCAATGAAGTGAACCCAAGTGGAGCGGATGATTATCATATCTGATCACTGTTAAGGTTCCTTGTATTATTTAGGAAAAAAATTTAGTAGGCACAGTGACAAAAGCAATTCCATTTTTATATTCATTCTCTTAAATACTTGCCACTAATTGATGTATGCAGTATTACTAAAATGAAATAGATATATTTACAATTATGATAGAGATAAAAGGTCGGCATCTTTATTCTGGAAGGTGAATTCCACAACTGAATTTAGGTTTTTTTTGTTTCTTTTTTTATTATTTTTTAAGAGGAAGCATTTCATTACAGCTTTAACATACTCATTAACAGTTTCCACAGAAAAGACACATTTTTTCAAATCTAGCTATAAAATTTTTAGGTTTGTTGTTGAATTAATACAGTTATACAATATTGAACTCAGTATAAGTCCAGTAAGACATAAAATTGAATGGGTTTTTAACCTTTAAAAAAGTTCTCCACTTCATTTTAAAATACACTCTTACAGAAAGACTCATTGCTTTTGCTCATAACATTGAGAAGTTGGCTCACGCATTTCTAATCTGTATGTATCTGAATATTACTAGTCATAGTCAGTTGCACACAGATCCTTGGCACCTGTGTATGTCTATAAAGTCACTGGGTAGATATAAATGGCAATGTTTATCGCCTCTACTAATTAGCATGATGTAAATTTCTCTGCTTCCTCAAATATAATTCATTTTTAAAAATTTGTTGATTTTTTGTGCATCTGTGTATATCACACAGAACATCCCAAACCACTTTATTCAACTGTACACCCACTTCCCACATGGCACCCTCCCATAGCCTCCCTCCCCGGAACTAGAGCCCTTATACTGTGATATCCTGGCTACTGTATGCTGTGATGTCATCCCCCCGCAGCCGTTCCCCGTTACTTGTCCATCTGGTGAATACAGTCAGCCTTTCTAGAGGTCTTTGTTTTAGGAAGGTCAGCTGTTCCTCATCTAGCAGCAATCAGTTGTCAGTATTCCTTTAGATAAGATTGGGATCTGCTGTTCATTTTCCCAGTTCTATGCTTGGTTACAATATGGGAGTCTCTTTGCCCACACTGGCCAGCAACTCAAAAGAAGGTATCTCCTATCTGGCATTGTTGGTTGTTATGTAGCCTTTAGCTGTACATATGGACTCTTAAAAAGTTACATTGTCCCTTTAATCTTCGTTTATACTTTCGTTTTGGGTGTTTAAGGTCATAGAGTTGGCCCAGATAAACCAATTTATTTTTACTCTTAAGGTCATTTGAGGATCTGTTCCTCAGGGGTCACATGGTCTTGGGAGGAGCCCCTGGCTCTATTATTTTACCAGTTCTATGTGAAGATAAGTCAAAGTTCCTGCTCAACCATGGCTGGCTTCACTTGGAAGCATGGAGGAAATTATTCCTCTGGGTTCACCCTCCTCTTTGTAGACTGGACACTGGTTCAATTCCATCTGGTGGGGATCTCCTTGGCCTCTTTGATCAAGAGGACAGGTGACCCACAACAATCACAGGACATTTTGATAGATGCTCATATTCCCCTGGAACTACTCAACCTAGGAGGGCAAGGAGCAAAAACTGTCCTTTATGTCCCTTTGACCAAACTATTATAGGCCTCAGAGTATGTCTGTTAAACATCCAAGAAGGTTAGTTCCACGAGTCTGGTACTTTTAATTAGTGTGTGTCATGTAGATAAATCTTGGGCAAAGATCAGTTGTTCTCAGAAAAACTTTGCCTAGGCATATATTTCTTGATGTGGTATGTAAAATTTGTCAGTAAATTGTTGGACTAATGGTTCCCTATGGTTTTTAAAACTAGCTAGGCATTATTTATCTCTCGCATTGTCTAACCCCTACATCATGGTTTCCCCAATTAAGGTGCCCCTATTTTTCCCCTTTCTCCTGTAATAATACCCTTCTCCTATGGTCCTACGTCTCTTGAGCTCCTTCATTCCCTTTATCCCCTAGGTTCCCTGTATACCCTTCCCTCCCTCCTCCCTTAAACTAACCCAATTTTTATCCATATCTCCCTTATTAAGGCCTATTTCCTACTGTCCTTCTCATTCACGTTGTTTCTTTTCCTTTAACTCCAGGGTTCCTTTCCATTATCCTGGTTCCTGTAGTTATGTCTGGATACATACTCACTTATCAGGATTTGGTTGTAGGATCCACATACGAGGGAGAACATATGTCGATTTTTTTTCTGAGTCTGTGTTACTTCACTTAGTATAACAATTCTAGCTCCATCCATTTACCTGCAAATTACATAATTTCATCTTTATTTACTGCTGAGTAAAACTCAATCATATAAATGAACCACATTTTCATTATTCACTAATCAACTGAGGGACACTTACGTTTTTTCCATCTCTTAGCTATTGTGAAAAGAGCAGCAACAAACATGGATGTACAAGTGTCTCTGTGATAGGATGAGTTCTTTGGGTGTATGCCAAGGAGTGGTATAACTGGGTCAAATGGCAGGTTCATTTCTAGTTTTTTACGAGTTCTCCACACTGCTTTCCATAGGGGTTGAACCATTTTGCAGCCCCACTAGCAGTGGATGAGTGTTCCCCTTTCTCCACATCCTCTCCAACATTTGCTGTCATTTGTTCTCTTAATCTTAGCCAGTCTGACTTGGGTAAGATGGAATCTTAAAGTGGTTTTAATTTGCATTTCCCTAATTACTAGTGATGTTGATCATCTTTTAAGATACTTCTTAGTCATCTTTACTTCTACTTTTGAGAACTCTCTGTTCAGCTCCTTAACCCATCTTTTAATTGGGTTACTTCCTGTCTTGATTCTCTGTTTTCTGAGTTCATCATATATTCTGGGCGTTAAAACTCTGTCAGATGTGTCGCTGGTGAAGATTTTCTCTCATTCTGTGAGTTTTCTCTTCACTTTCCCGGTTGCCTCCTTTGATGTACAGAAGCTTTTTAATTTAATGAGGTCTCATTTGTTGATTCTTGACCTTGATTCCTGAGCAGTTGATGGCCTGTTTAGAAAATCTTTTCCTACACCTATATCTTGTAGGTTTTTGCCAATGTTTTCTTCTAACAGTTTCAGAGTTTCAGGCTTTACATTGAGGTCTTTCATCCATTTGGAATTGACTTTTGTGCAACGTGAAAGATAGGGGTTAAGTTCATTCTTCTAGAGGTGGAGATCCAGTTTTGCCAGCACCATTTGCTGAACATGCTGTGTCTTTCCTCCAGTGAATGTTCTTGGCCCCTTTGTCAAATATCAGGTGGTTGAAAGAGAAGGTAATCACATTTAGGTCTTCAATTTTGTTTCATTGAACCATGGGTCTATTTTTGTGCTAGTACCATGTTGTTTTTATGACTATAGCTCTGTAATACAGCTTAAAATATGGTATAATAATCCCTCCAGCATTGCTCTTAGTGCTCAAGTTTGTTTTGGCCATCCAAGGTCTTTTGTGGTTCCATATGAATCTTAGGATGAGTTTTTCCAATTCTGTGAAAAATGTCATTTGGATTTTGATTGGCTTTGCATTGAATCTGTAAATGGCTTTTGGTAGGATGGTCATTTTCACAATATTAATTCTTCCAATCCATAAGCATGGAAGGTCCTTCCAATTTCTGATGTCTTCCTCAATCTCTTTCTTTAAATATTTAAAATTTTTATTGAGAGCTCTTTAATGTCTTTGGTCAGGTTTATTCTGAGATATTTTATTTTTTTGGCAGCTGTTATGAAGCAGTCAGTTTCTCTGACTGCTTGTTATTGGTATATAGAAAGGCTACAGACTTTTGTAGGTTAATTTTGTAACCTGCCACTTTACTGAACATGTTAATAATTTCTAGGAATTATCTGGTGGAATTTTTAGCATGTCTTAGATATATCATATCATCTTCAAAAAGGGATAATTTGATCTCTTCTTTTCCAATTATTACTCTTTTAATTTCCTGCTCTTGTCTTTATGTTCTTGCAAGATTTTCGAGCACTATGTTAAAGAGAAGTGGAGATAGTGGACAGCCTTGTCTGGTTCCTGATTTCAATGGGAATGCTTCTGGTTTTTCTCCATTTAGAATGATATTGGCTGTGGGTTTGTTATATATGGCTTTAATTATGTTGAGGTATGTTCCCTCCAGTAAAATTCCCTCTAGGACTTTGGACATAAATGCGTGTTGAATTTTGTAAAGGCCTTCTCTGCATCTATTGAGATGACTATGTGGTTCTTGTCTTTGAGCCCATTCATATGATTTATGATGTTTATTGACTTATGTATATTGAACCATCCCTGCATCTCTGGGATAAAGCTGACTTGATCATGGTGGATGATCTTTTTGATGTGTGTCTGTATGTGGTTTACAAGTATCTTGTTGAGAATTTTTGCATCTATGTTCATTAAGGATATGGGTGTATAGTTTTCTTTTTTGTTTATATCTTTACCTTGCTTTGGTATTAGAGTGACACTGGCTTCATAGAAGGAACTTGGAAGTTCTCCCTCCATTTCTGTCTTTTTAAATAAATTAAATAGTATTGGACGTAGATGTTCTTTAAATGTCTGATAGAATTCCACTGTAAATCCATCTGGTCCTGGGCTTTTTTAGTTGGGAGTTTTTTTTGTATTTCTGTTTCAATTTAATTTTGTGTTATATGTCTGTTTAAGCTGTTAATCTCTTCTTGGTTTAATTTTGGTGGTTCCCATGCCTTTAGATATCTGTCCACTTCTTTTAGGTTTTCAAATTTAGTAGCATATAGGTTTGTATAGTATTCCCTTATAATGTTCTGTATCTTTCTGGTGTCTGTTGTGATGTTTCCCCTTTCATCTTTGATTTTGGTGATTTGGAGGTTCTCTTTCTTTTGGTTAACTGGGCTCATGGTCTCTCAATCTTGTTTATCTTTTCAAAGAACCAGTTCTTAGATTCATTGATTCTTTGAATTATTTTCTCTGTTTCGATGTCATTAATTTCTGCCCTGGTTTTTGTTATTTATTCTTGTCTATTGGGCTTGGGTTTCATTTGTTCTTGCTTTGCAAGTGTCTTGAGTTGTAATGTTATGTCATTTATTTGCGTTCTTTCCAATTTTTTAATGTAGGCACTTAGAGCTATAAACTTCCCTCTAAGGACAGTTTTCAGCATGTCCCAGAGTTTTTGTTTGTTTTTTTCTCCTTTTCATTTAGTTCCAGGAATACTTTTATTTCTTTCTTAATTTCTCTTTTGACTCATTCATCATTCAGGAGTGTGTTGTTTAATCTCCATGTGTTCATGTGGTTACTAGGGTTTCTTCTGGTGTTGATTTTAAGCTTTATTGCATTGTGGTCTGATAGAATGTGTGGAATTATTTCAATATTTTTGTATTTGTTGATATTTGTTTGGTGCCCCAGTATATGGTTGATTTTGGAGAAGGTTCCATGGGGTGCTGAATAGAAAATATGTCCTTTTGTTCTTGGGTGTAATACTCGGTAGATGTCTGTTAGGTCCATTTGATATATTGTATTGTTTAAATCAGATGCCTCTCTGTTAACTCTTTGCCCTGTTGACCTATCTAATGGAGACAATGGGGTATTGAAGTGCCCTAATATTAATGAGTTGCAGTTAATCTGGGTCTTAAAGTCCTGTAGTATTATTTTTATGCAGTTGGATGCACCAGAGTTTGGTGAATATATGTTCATGATTGCAATATCTTCATGGTTTATTGTTCCTTTGATCAGAATGAAGTGACCCTCTTTATCTCTTTGATTAGTTTTGGTTTAGAGTCTATTTTTTCTTAGTACCATTCACTTGCTATATTTTTTCCATCCTTTCACCTTAAGTTAGTGCCCATCCTTGTAAGTGAGATGAGTTTCTTGCAGAGAACAAAAGGATGGGTTTTGTTTCTTAATCCATTCAACTAGTCTGTGTCTTTTGATGGGAGAGTTCATTCCATTCATGTCTGTGTCTTTTGACTAGGGAGTTCAGTCTGCTAATATTTAAAGTTATTAATGAAAGATGTGTATTCAGTCCTGTCATATTTATTTCTGTTCACAATCTTCATATAGCTGTACTTTTCCACAGTTATACCTTCATTGGATTTCTTTCTGTAATCCCTTGGGTATAGTCATTCCTTTCTTCAGCACTTTGTATTGCTTCCAGAACTCTCTGAAGGGCTGGTTTTGTGGACATGAATTCCTTCAGCCTATTTATGTCATGGAAGATTTTTCTTTCCCCTTCTGTAATAGACATTTTGACTGGCTATAGTAATCTGGGTTGGCCTCTGTGGTCATTTAAAACTGGGAATACTTTGGTCCAGGCTCTTTTGGCTTTCATCGTTTGCAATGAAAAGTCAGCTGTAATCCTAATGGATTTTCCTTTTTATGTGACTTGTTGTTTCTCTTTTGCAGCTTTCAGTATTGTCTCTTTGTGCTGTATGTGTAGTGTTTTTACTGTGATGTATCATGGAGAGTTTCTTTTCTGATCCTGTCTGTTTGGTGTTCTATATGCTTCTTGTATTTGTATGGACATGTCTTTTTTTAATTTTGTCAGCCTTCCTCTGCCTCCTGAATGCTGGGCTTAAAGACACATATTACCATACGCAGCTCAAACTAGGTTTTATGTATTAAGTTTGTCAAACCCACTAGAAGACTGCATTAGTCTTTTTAAAAATTTTATTCATTATTTTTATTTTATGTGTATGAGTTTATTGTTTGCATGTATATAAGTGTACTCATGTTGTGCAGTGTCCGAGGAGGTCAGAAGAGGGCATCGATCCCCTGAAACTGGAGTTATGGGCTGTTGTTAGCCACCATCTGGACACTGGGAACTGAACTTGGGTCCTCTGCAAGAGTAGCCAGTGCTCTTAATCTCTGAACCGCCCCTCTAGTCCCTCAGATTAGTCTTTTGAGTACGCAATTACAGAACACGCAGTGTACAGATGATAAAATGCAGAAACAACTGAAGACACAAAGGAAATAAGTGTGTAGAAGAGAAGAGGTGAGAGATGAAGGTTGAGAGGTACATTCTTGGGACGATACGGGCACAACTAGAAAGAAACAACTACTTACTAAGAAAGCAGGGGATTAAGGTAGTGTTTTTTTTCTCAGGAGTCATTTGAAGAAACTGTTTCAAGGTATGACTCTGCAAACTGTGGAGTAAGATGAAAGACACACATAAAATAATTATTGATTTCCAAATGTGGAAATCAGTGGTGAACTTAGTGACCTTAAGGAAGTGCTGATAGTAAAGACCTCCTTTGAACCATGAGAGGAAAGGAAATACAAAATATTAATCCATAGAACAACTTTGCAATATGGGAAAGAAGAGGTGTGGAGAAGCTGGTAGAGAATGAAGAGCTAAGAATGTTCATATATTTATGCTTTCAGTTTAGCATTTCTAGTATTGATTTGATGTGAATAATCATATCAAGAGAAGTTAGTATTGCAGGGAGTGGTGATGAATTGCAAAAACAAAGTTCCTGAGAAGATGAAAGTTGTACACCTTGCTAAAATGGAGGCATTGTCTTGTAACCGCAGTGAGAGTAAGGACCAAGCATGTAATTACAGTTTCTGGTAGATTGGAAGAATATAAAAATCGTCTTCTAATTTTTTACAGTCTTTTTCACTGAAATATTACCCAATGCCATTTGTTTAGAGAACGGAAGTTGTAAGAGATAGGAGAAGGTCGGAAATGGTCCATTCAGAGAGAGGCCTGTCAATCTAAGGAAATGCAGTGTGGTGACAGGGTAGTATTAAGAGCTTACTTGAAGTTTGTGATCTTTGGTTTAATGCCAGCATGTCTGGGTGCATCTGTTCTAGCCATACTTAGCTTTCCAGGAACAGAATCACAGCATTCAGACAGATCAATCTTTCCAAAACTGAGGCTTGCCAGGTGAGTTTAAAATATCAAGAAGGGAGTGAAGGGTGAATGAGAGAGGGATAAGAATGGTAAGTCATGAAATACCACTCTGGAAAGTGGGATTGTGATGTGAATGTCATTAGAAGGTGACAGGATCAGTGACAGACTAAATATTTAAAGTATATTTTCTATTTTAGGCTTAGACTTTCTGGATTCTGTTCCATCCTTATTTGTCTGTGTTGGTTGGTCAGCAATGAGGTAGACCTGTCAAGCCAGAAGTCTAAGTTCTTCCTAAGTCTCCTGGTGTCCCCAGTTATTCTGACTTCTTAAATTGTCAGGAATTTACATATGCTTCAGTGAACTGTACATTCTCTTACACTTTCCCTTTGTTGCTTTCTCCTCTCTCTCGTCTTCTTCCTCCTCTTCTCTCGCCCCTCTCTCAACTGGTAGCACAAACTGATGTGACAAATATATACAAACATAGTGGTTCAGATAAATCAGAAATTAGTTTCCTCATAAAACAATTTCAGGATAAATAGTCCAGGGTTTTGAGACTAAGGATTGTGGGAGTTGACATACTTTTCCTAGATATTTTACGATAATATACCAGCATTCTCTGGTGTCACATAGACATTCCATTGTTTAACAATAATAACAAAATCAGATCTCCACGGTGGTGGTCAAAGTTGTGACTGGTTGTGGGCGATATCTACATAATAAAACAATGGCACATGAAGTTAAGAGTAATATGAAATGGAGTTGAATTATCAATTAGTATTTAACAATACTTTTTGTTTGACTATGTCAGTTGTTAATTACCTTTCTATTTGTATGTCTTGACCCTTATAATCTGTATTTTACCCAATGCATTACAAATTTCATGTCTGCTTTCCCTTGCTATTGTGTCCTGTGATAAGAGTAATTGCTAGTCTGACTAGCAAATGACCAGTGTCCAAAAAAGTCAGCTCAATGGCCTGTTTTCCAGCAGTGCCAGCATTCTAAAGCATATGACAAGGTAACTTGGGACATAAGGATTGCCTTATTCAATAGAATATATAAATAATGGAGGTGCTTCTGGAGACTAAACTATTTTAGAAACTCAGTGTAAAATTTTCAGAGTGAAAAATACATTTTAATTTCTTTTTATCTTGATTCATGAAGGCAAATTGAGCATACAGTAGAAACTACCAGTTCAAAGAATTCAATCTGCTGGTTCTGAGGTGGCACATCTAAGTGATGTTACATTACAGAGTTCGATTTTCTTTTGAGGAAGCAAAGGCTGCTTCTGCTAGATAAAACAGAGGTAAGTGCTCTACATCTGTGGAGTAGAAGGAACAAAGAAAAACAAGGAAATATGGATGAGAGGGTGCGTGAAAATGATGATCTGACATCATAGCACTTGCCGTATCTGTGGCACCAGATGCAAGCTTTAGGTGTTATTCTAGTGTAGAGATGTGGAGGCTGTGTACTCTGATCAGCAAGGCACTGCAAAGCTCTCCATGTGCAGCTGTTGAGTTATAACATGTTGATATATTTTGGAACACAAATTGATTAAATACTTTTGATGCTTAAACAAAGCTGTGCTTTTTAAAATAATTATGTGAAAATAATTATTCTGTCTTCTTTTATTCATTAAAAGAACTTGGAAATGTCAGTCCGAGTTTCTTCTAGGTAATAAATAGCCCAGACAGAGGATAAAAGGGCAAATACTCAGGGATTCATCATGTAGTTGAAGGAAATATCTGTTCCTAATGACTTTTCTTTTAAAGACTGATTTTTATAAGCTTATTAGCACGAAAATGAAGTATCTTTAGTTCATCTAGCATTGAAAACAGAAAGCTAAGCCAGATCTTATGGTGCATAACCCTAATTCAGGTGGCCAAGGCAAGTGGATCATAAGTCTACAAGACAGACTATGTTACGAATAAACAACAGTGAAAGTAAAATAGCTAAAATAGCCAGTTTAGTATAGTTTTATACTTTACTGAGCCATAAGAGTGACCTAATTATCTTCAATACCAAAACATGTTGTACCCACTGTGATGCTTGATCATCAAAGATGCTCAAGAAGAATAACCCTCAGAAGAGAGAATAATTATTTATGAGCTTTTCTAGTGCAAAGAAAGTAGCCTAAGAACTCCTAAATTCATATAAAAGTATATAAAAATAATTGTCAATATATAATTGTATGCATTTCAGGAGAGAAAAAGCTAAGCCTTTTATCAGATGCTCAAAGAATCTTTTTAAAAAGTTTACATGTATTTATTTATTATTTATGTGTGTGCACATGCTAGAGTTCGTGCATGGAGGTTCAGGGGACAGCTTGTGGCTATCACCTTCTACCATGTGGGGATTGATCTTAGGTCTTCAGGGTTGCACCAAACTTCTGTTGAGCCATCTTGCCAGCCCAACAAGCTTATTTGAATCAGCTTGACAATATTGTTTCCTCTGTTTTGTTCCACTAATCCTGTGTTTGCTCATTGACCATTTTTTCATCTTCCTGTCTTTGCCTTACGAGGAAACTAACTTGAAATGACTAGTCCATAGGTTTTTCAGTTTTGTTTTTTGAGACAGGATCCACCTTATCTCCAGCTGAACTCTAGCTTGTTATGTAGCCAAAGACAAATGTGAATTCCTGATCCCCCTGCCTCCACCTCCTGAGAACTGGGATTGCAGGAGTGCCCTACCATCTCCAGTTTATGAGCAATCTACTGTGTTCATTTTTTTTTCTGTTTGCGTTTTAGAAATATTCTTATTGAATTTTGTACTTCATATAAAACATCTTAATCATCTTTATATCTGCTCCCCCATCCACACTCCCCAGAGCTCCCCCACAAGATTTCATACATTCTGTCATATATATTAAGACCTATCAAATCAAGTACCTAGATGTCAAATTCATTCACTACAGTCTAGTCAGCCTATCTAGAGTCTTTCGCTTAAAGATCAACTTTCTATCACCCAGCAGTAATCAGCTACCAAGGTTTTTCTTTTCCTTTTTTAAATTTCCATCCCTTTGTCCAGCTCTTACATTCTTTCTGCCAACCTCTTCCACAAAAGTCCCTAAGCCTAGGAGGGGGTAGGGGATGATAGGTGTGAGATGATCTTTCTCCCATTGTGGCAACTGTGTGCTTCTGAACTTCACAGAATTAGAAGAAACTGTACAGAAGCAAATTCGTACAGAATTCATACAGAATTCTGTAAATTTGTACAGAAGCACCCATTTAGACCCTGGATAGTCAAAGCAACCTTGAGCACAAAGAGCAATGCTAGGGGGATTACAACACCAGATCTCAAAGTATACTACAGAGCTATAGTCATAAAAACAGCAAGGTACTGGCACAAAAATAGACACATAGATCATTGGAACATCATTGAAGACCCAAACCTGAGCACACACAATTTCAACCACCTGATATTTGAGAAAGGTGCCAAGAACACACGATGGAGGAAAGACATCTTCAACAAATGGTGCTAGCAAAGCTGGATCTCCACATGTAGAACAATGAAATTATATCCTTATCTTTCACCTTGGAAAAAAGTCAATTCCAAATGAATCAAAGACCTCAATGTGAAACTCGAAACTCTGAAACTATTAGAAGAAAACATTGGCAGTAACCTACAAGTTATAGGTGTAGGAAAGGACACTAGTTGCTCAGGAATTAAGGTCAACAATCAAAAAGTAGGACCTCATTGAACTAAAAAGCTTCTGTATAGCAAAAGAAACAATCAAGAAACTGAAGGGAAAACACACAGAGTGGGAAAACATCTTTACCAGTGACACATCTGACAGAGGTTGTGATGGCTAATCCTTGGTTTCAACTTGATTGGATCTGGGATTAACTTAAATGAAAGAGATCTTCTTGATTGGATCAACTAAAGCTGGAAGACACACCCTAAATGTGGGCGTTACCTTCTTATGGCAGCCTGTATAAAAGACCAAGGCAGAGCAGAATGCCAGGCTTTTTGCTGCTTGCCTTCTCTCTTGCTGGTGA
>NW_008343968.1:1135708-1137259 GCF_000622305.1 Nannospalax galili
GTGCAGCCATTGTTGGACTACTTGGACTCTATCCTGTGAGCTAAGCTGATAAATCTCTATACATATTCATTCTACTGGTTTTGTTTCTTTGGAGAACCCTGACTAACACAGATTGTGGTACCAGGAGTGGTTCTAGAGAAACAGAATTGAAAGGATGAATTTCTTTAATGGGCTTGTTGGTATTTGGAGCAGGCTCTCCAAGTCAGAGTCTTCAGATAGCATGGAGAGTACTGAAAATCTGTGGTGTAGACTATTTGAAACAATTATGGAGATAGACGCATTTGAATCTCCTAACTCACCTCTTGTAAGGAGCAAGAAATTTCGTGACTTTATACATAAAACATTTGATGATTTTTGGAAAAATAAGAAAAATAATGATGCTGGCTGGTTACTTTTAGCATCTCTGGATAAAGTGATGAAGATAAACAATGAGCTTAGTGATAAAATTGATAAGCTCCATATTCAAATTAACAGTTTAAATGTTTCCAAGTGTTCCCTGGAAGAGAATCTTCTCTCCAGCAGCCAGAGAGCTAAAGCTGTGGAAAATCAAGGTGGAGCCCTTATTATACATTTGGCTGACCTACAACATAAATTTAAGTCCCAGCCTCGAAGGGTGTCAGAATTAAAGGTGCGGGCATTGGTAGGAAAAGATTGGAATCCTGACATGTGGGATGGAGATCTGTGGGAGAACGCTGAGGAGGCTGAGGATTTAGAATCCTCAGATGCTGAGAAATTTGATTCACCTGATGAACTAATTGCCCCACTCTCAGCAGACCCATCCTCTCCACCCTTGCCTGAGGCAACTAATCCCATAGAGGGAGCTAATCCCATTCAGCAAGATGAAGCTGCTATCCCTCAGGGCCCAGTTATTATTGCCTCTAGGCCTATAACCAGACTCAAAGCTAAGCAGGCCCCTAGAGGAGAGATAGAAAGTGTGGTCCATGAGGAGGTGCACTACACCACTAAAGAACTTAGTGAATTTGCTAATTCTTTCAAACAGAAATCTAATGAATATATCTGGGAATGGATTTTAAGGGTATAGGATAATGGTGGAAGGAACATAAAATTGGATCAGGCTGAGTTTATAGGCAAATAGGTATGCTCAAATGGATTCACAGTGCAACACCAAATCCTCCACAATGGGAGGGCCCAGAGGACATACCTTTTACTGATTTTATAAGATGGAAAGTACTGAGAGAGACACCAGAATGTTTGAAGAGCTTTGTTTTTGATCTTTTCCTTATGTCGAATTTTACAGTTGGAGATGCTGCTGCTCACCTGCATAAATTAAATGTAAATATAATAGGTGTAACAGGACCTCGGAGTAGAGGTCAGGTGGCAGCAATGAATTACCAAAGACAAGGTGAGCGTACTTATCGTAATGGGCGGCAAAGGCAAAACAATACCTACAATGGCATGACTCGAAAGGACCTGTGGTCCTGGCTAATCAATCATGGTGTTTCCAGGGACCACATACATAAGAAGCCTACTAAGTTTTTATTTGATCTGTATAAGCAGAAAAGCTCTAGGATGAATGACAGACAGTCAGTA
>NW_008343968.1:1138088-1138834 GCF_000622305.1 Nannospalax galili
TGCTGTACCAGATGTGGTTTCCTTACTCGAGAATATTAATATGTCTCCTGGTACCTGGTATGCACCTATTGATTTTGGCAAATGCTTTCTTCTCAATACAAGTTCATAAGGACCACCAGAAGCAATTTGCTTTCAGCTGGCAAGGCCAACAGTATACCTTTACTGTCCTGCCTCAAGGGTATATTAACTCTCCAGCACTGTGCCATAACTTGGTTCGAAGGGATCTTGATTGCCTGACTCTTCCACAAAATATCACACTGGTCCACTATATTGATAATGTTATGCTGATTGGATCCAGTGAGCAGGAGGTAGCACACAGTCTGGACTTGTTGGTTAAGCATATGCGCATGAGAGGATGGGAGATAAATCCAACTGAAATTCAAGGGCCTTCTACCTCAGTGAAATTTCTAGGAGTTCAGTGGTGTGGAGCATGCAGAGACATTCCTTCTAAGGTGAAGAATAAGTTGTTGCATTTGGCCCCTCCCTCCACTAAGAAAGAAGCACAATGCTTGGTGGGCCTGTTTGGATTCTGGAGGCAGCGCGTTCCTCATCTGGGTGTATTACTAAGACCTATATATCATGTGACTTGGAAGGTAGCTACCTTTGAGTGGGGCCTGGAACAGGAAAGGGCCCTTCAACAGGTCCAGGCTGCTGTACAAGCTGCTCTTCTGCTTGTGCCATATGATCCAGCAGACCTGATGGTGCTTGAGGTATCAGTGGCAGATAAAGATGCTCCTTGGAGTCTC
>NW_008343968.1:1140600-1148928 GCF_000622305.1 Nannospalax galili
TTTATTTTTCCCCCTCCAAAAAAAAAAAAAAAAACTCCAAATGGATCAAAGCCCTCAATATGAAATTTGAAACTCTGACACTGTTAGAAAAAAACATAGGCAGTATCCGCCAAGATACAGGAGTAGGGAAGGACTTTCTAAATCGGACATTATTTGCTCAGGCATTAAGGTCAACAACTGACAAATGGGACCTCGTTAAACTAAAAAGCTTCTGTACAACAAAAGAGACAACCAAGGCAGGGAAGAGGAAATCCATAGAGTAGGAGAAAATCTTCACCAGCTACACATCTGACAGAGGATTAAGATCTAGAATATATAAAGAACTCAAAAACCAAAGAACCAAGAAAGAAAATGACCCAGTGAAAAGATGGGCTACTCTTCTTTTTTCTAGTTCCCTGTCTACAACTTGTAATGCTAATTACTCTTGCCTTTACTTCTCCTTCACATCTCCTATTCATGATTCAAAGACTTTCTTTTCTCCTTAGAGACAAGAGTTATGCAATTTAGGAGTCTTTTAGATAGACCCACTAAAGGAGTACTACAATTGTGTCCCTGTTCAGCATGGAAGAAGTCAGAGCAGTCTGCGTCCCTTTTCCCTATTGGCAATTTGGGTAACCCCTTCAGAGGATGGCATGATAAAAATAGGAGGTAGGAATTGGCTAGGCACTTAGGGTGAAAAGACCCCAAAGAAATTTAGCCAGTTTCTGGGCTAGAAGCCAAAATGTCCTTGGGCCTCTTAGCAACACACTCTATTCCAAAGGCCAAAAATGTCAAAATGTTGAAAGTATTTGGGAACTTGTATCTAATCCTTAAAAGATTTTAGGGTTACCTCTTCAGATGGGGGGAGGGAGTGGGCATGGATTTGATCAAAACACCTTATATGCATGTATGAAATTCTCAATACAGTTTTTGAAAAAATTTGAAAAAAGAAAGATGGGCTAAAGATGTAAACAGAGTTCTCAAAAGAAGAAATAAAGATGGTTAAGAAACATCTTAAAAAGTGTTCCACTTTGTTGGTAATTAGGGGAATGCAAATTAAAACCACCTTAAGATTTCACCTTACCCCAGACTGGCTAAGATCTAGAGAACAAATGATACCAAATGCTGGTGAGGATGTGGAGAAATAGGAACACTCATTCACTGCTGGTGGGAGTGCAAACTCATGCAACCCCTACAGAAAGCAGTGTGGAGAACTCTTAAAAAGCTAAAAATGATCCTAGCATATGACCCCGTTATACCACTCCTTGGCATATACCTAAATGACTCATCCTATTGCAGAGACACTTGTACAACCATGTTTGTTGCTCTTTTCACAATAGCTAAGACTTTCAACTGAGGAGCGGTTAACAAAAATGTGGCATATTTACACAATAGAGTTCTACTCAGCATTAAAGAAAGATGAAATTATGAAATTTGCAGGTAAATGAATGAATATGGAAATGGTTATACTAGGTGAAGCAACAGAGACTCAGAAAATCAAAAGATGTATGTTCTCCCTCATTTGTGGATCTTAGCACGTAATATATAATGAATGTTAGCTTAATACACCAGCAGGGCTTAAGCAAAAGTCACTGAAGATCACTGTTCAATGAATGAAATGTCAACAAATAGAGAAATAAATGGAAGTTTGAATAAAATGGAAGTTTTGAATAAACAAAGAGAGACAGAATGCCAAAAGATGTACCTGTTGAAAGAAGGGGTAGTTTCTTCAGGTGCCCCTCTGTGCAGCCTCGGCAAAATGCACATTTTGTGGTTTTGTAATGATGGACTGTGTGTAAGGACAAATGGGAAAATACTGTTAATAATATTCAGTCTCTAGATGAATGCCACATTTTAAATAAGTCATCAAATTAAAAAGAAACAATTTCTTCCTCTAAATCATTTTTGAATCCTGTCTGATTCTTTTAAAAAAAATTTATTATTATTTTATTTTATGTGTATGAGTGTATTGCCTGCACATGTGTAAGTGCACCTGTGTTGTACAATGCCCATGGAGGTCAGAAGAGGGTCTTGGATTGGAGTTACAGATGGTTGTTAGCTGTCATATGGGTGTAGGGAACTGAATGTGGGTCCTGTGGAAGAGCAGCCAGTGCTTTTAACTGCTGAACCATCTCTCCAGTCCTTCCTGTCTGAATCTAACATTTTAAATAGTACTGTTTCCTGAAATGTGATTCTTCAAATACCTCATTTGTCTATGTTAGTGTATATATATTTTTCACAAGACTAAAATTTTCATAACAGATAAGTTTTTGGTAAGGATCCTAGTTATACATACAAATTGATTTTCATGTAAAAACATGTCTTTGAAGTATGATGGGAAAAGTGGTCCATTTCCAACAAATAGTTCTGGCTGGATTTCACATCCATAAAAAAAAAAAAAAAAAAACAGTATTACTATTCATGACTTACCTGAAAACCAAAACCAATGCCAGATGGAGTGTCATTTAAATATAAATGACCAACACTAATGTTACAAAACAGAGGTGAGCATCTTCATGATCCTTAATAGGCAAAGATTTGTTAAAGCAAACAGAAAATTATGCTGTGAAATTAAGAATTACTGTTCTTAAATGTACAGCTTGGAAGGAGTGCTACAGGTTAGGGAAAGGCAAACCAACATGTGTCACATTAGTAAATGAGTTACTTTACATGAGGGTTATTTTGGGCCCAACAGATATAAGGAGAGATTTTTCTCTGGGTCTCCTTTATCTATCCAGTAACAGATCCTCCACAGAAATCTCAGTTGTCACCAATACCCTCCCAGAACTTTCACAAACCCAGGCAAGATTAACTTATTTCAGAGGACAGGAAAGTAGAAGTTGGTGCTGAATGCAGACAGTCTTATACGGTCACCTATTTTCCTAAGAGTCAATTCTTTTCTCCATATCATATGCTTCTCCTTACATTGCCCATGTCTTCTCTCCTTTCTCTCCTATGAATAATATGTTGTTTGCTTCTATTGCTTTTATGTTGAAATACCCAAAAGAATCAGTTTACATGATGAAGAATTTATTTTGGCTCATAGTTTCAGAAATTTCCATCTAATGTGACCGAGATGGTATGACTGAAGAGAGCAAAGCAGCTTACTTCGTGATGATTAGGAAGCAGAGAGGCTGGAATTAGTCCTTTTTACCACTTCTATTCAGCCTGGATCCTCAGCTGTGGAGTGGTGCCCAGTGTTAGGGCTGGGGGCAAGGTCTTTCATTAATCTTGTCTGGAATTGTCCTCAGAGTGCTTTACTGATTTCCTAGGTACTTCTTAATTCAGTCAATATTCAGTCAATATTAGCCATCACACTAAGCTTTAGGAAAATTCACTTCATTTTCTTGTCATGCTCCTATAAACCCTAATAAATTTGTATACGTGTTAACCTGTTAATTTGCCTGTTGTCAGTTTATTTCATAGACCAAATTATTGAAGTCTTTTTAAAAAAGGACCTATATATTGTTTTAAATATTTATTATTTTTATTTTATGTGTATGCGTGTATTGTCTGCATGTATGTAAGTGCTCCTGTGTCGTGCAATGCCCACAGAGGACAGAAAAGGCTGTCAGATCCCCTGGAACTGGAGTTACAGACAGTTGTTAGCTGTTAGCTGTCATGTGGGTGCTGGGATTTGAACCTGGGTCTTCTGCAAAAACAGCCAGTGTTCTTAACCACTGAGCCATCTCTCTAGCCCTGAATTATTGAACTCTTTTAGAGGAAAAATCTGCCTTCCATCACAAGAACAGAAAAGTGGGAGAAAGTAATTAAAAAAAAATCCTCTATAAGCTATATATTCATAACATATGAAGAAATCTGGTAAATTGGAGATTGAGATTTTATTTCAAGTTTTACTCTATCATTGTTTAAAAAGATAAAATAAATAACCTCAGTTTAAAAAAAAATTCAGACTTGTTTTGTAATCTATCCTATGATCAATTCTGGAGAGTGTCCGGTGTGTTTACAAGGAGAATGCACATTCTGAGACTGTTCAATGGAATCGTGCGGCCCTGTAGGAAAAAAGGTAATATACTTGAACAAAAAACATGGCCAATTAACATATAAAATGAGTCTTTACTTAGTCTTTAAAGAAACACCAATTAATGTGAAAGACAGGTGTGTTGATAAATATGTGAAGTAGTGAACATTCAAATTTTGTTAAGAAAAAATATTGGTTAAACTAATTGGCAAAACTCATGTTATTCACTAGAATGATTACATACATTTTATGATCCATAGTCCTACTCAGGTAACTGTCCAATATAATATTATTTTTCATGAAAGATATACAAAAATATTAATCGAAGCCTGACATGTAGCACTACATGGCTTGAAGTTCCCCCCATGGTCATTGACGATATGATGAATAAACTCTAATGCACTCATAACACAGTGTACTACTATATAGATTGAGAGTGAAGAATCCATAGTAACATGCAACGGTATGGAAAATCTAAAAACTATATGTGAATGAAAGAAATCAGACAAAAGCTACATGCTATGTATTGTGTTCACATAAAGTCCAAATACAACAAATTAATCTCTGATGATGGCATTTAGAATGGTGGTGAGCCTAGAGATAGTGGTTAGAATGAGGCACAAAAACCCAACACGGTAGCATGTGCCTTTAATTCTAACACTTGGGAGTCAGAGGCAAGCAGATCTCTGTGAGATTGAGAGGCCAGCCTGGTCTACATAGTGTGTTCCAGACCAGCTGGGGCTGCAGGGAAACAACGCCTCAAAAGAAAAAGAAAAGAAGAGGCAAGGAGATGGGAGGGGAGGGGAGGGGAAGAAGGAAGGAAGGAAGGAAGGAAGGAAGGAAGGAAGGAAGGAAGGAAGGAAGAAGGAAGGAAGGAGCACAGAAGGCATGAGAGTGTCTGCAATGCTGGAAGTGATCTTCATGATTTAATTACTGGCAGTCTAAATATATGTAATTTGTGAAAACTCAAGGACCTATATATTTTACTTCAATAAAAAGTAATGAATTAGTATCATGAAATTATGAGATCCTGTCTGCCCCCGCAAAAAGCATGAATATGCAAATATACTATTTTAAAATCCTCTGTATTAAAGAATGTAAATGCTTCATCAAATTCTAGCATTTTCTTATTAGTCAGCCTGCAGCACCAGGCAAAGGATAAATGTGCGTCACATCACCTCCCTTAGCACAGTGGAATACGAAGTGGCAATTCATCAGAAGGGACGTTTCCTGAGAAAGGCTTTTGTAATGATGTGTGCTTCTGCAAACATAGTATTTGGCGAAATAAACACTTCAGCTGCTCTGAGGATTTGGAGAAACTGTTCATTAAACTGCAAGGAGGATGACACAGGAATCCACTGAAAAGAAAATAAATAGCTCTGCGATGCAGCATATCTTTCTCAGATAGATAACTTGGAGATTGATGAGATTACATTGGTGAAAATTGCTCTGTTCTTGCCACCCCTAACCAACTATAAACAAACTAATTGAAAAACATATCATATCTGATGTGTTCCAGAAGCTGTTTTATTCTATGAGGAAAGTATGTTTATAGTCCTGTCTAGATATATATTACATTAGAAACTCGGTAGAAAAATACCTCATGATAGAGCAAGTGGGTGGAACTCTCCAGACAGAAATTACAGGATTTATTAATGAAAACTCTAGAATTTCTAGGAAGTGAGTGCTATGTGGTTCTTGGAAACAGGCTTTTCCACATCTTTTCTCAATGCTTTTGTTTGTGTGGTTCTTGCTGTTTGGAAGGGCACTGCAGCTTTGCCTAAACTACTTTATGTGGATCCTCCTGGGTAAACCTAACTACATCTTGCTTTCTATTTCTCTGCACATTAATTGGTGAAGTTCTTATCCCTATTAAAGAAACATACAGAATATAGTCAATATTCACAGCACTAGGGCATATCAACTCACAAGAAGGCCAACTTGCATTTTAAATAAATATTCTATTATTTAGAATTAAGTACCGAGGGGGAGGTAGCTGTCCAGACAAAGGGGTTATGGGTGGAGAGTGAGAGGTGAAAGCATATAAACAGAGCTGCTTGTAAACAGATCAGCTAGTCGGAGGTCTGTGGAAGTTACATTTGTAAATTATCTTAAAGAAACGAGAAATGCTCTATTTTGATTCTTCAAGGTTCGTGTAGTATGAACTAAAATAAAAACACTATATGAATTACATATAAAAACACTAAACTACCAATTTTCTGAAACTTTAAGATAGTGAGAAATGTTTCCTTTCACATCGTCAAATATCATCAGACAATAGGCCACTAAAAATAAGAAGTGATTTTTTTCTATATGGGACAAAAACAGAGACTGAACAAGGAAAGAGCATAAGTGAAAAGGGAAGTCTAGTAGAACTGACAGAAAGCAGACTTTGCCACACCTGCATGCCCTTAGGACTCTACGCCAGCTCTGTGGGCAACAGAAGCTGTTCCACAGAAATGAGAATTCAAGCAGCAAACAGGTCTCTTGTCTCCACTTGCCTTGCCAGTATGTAAATCTCACACAATCTGTAACATTTTCCTGATGCTGCTGTAAGAAATGACTAGAAACTGGGTGGCAATTTGTTCATTTACAAATTGAGAGCCAGAGATTGAAATAGGAATGAGCTGGGCTGCACTCTTTTGAGGGTCTCAGGGAGAAAGCATCCTTTGATATCTCCAGGAGTTCAGTTCAGTCATCAGAATTCCTGGTGAACTTCCTCTTCTCTGTGACCTGTGTGGTCACATTGCCTCTTCACATTTCTGTCTTCTCTGTTTATCAAAGTCTCTGGTGCTCCTTTATGTGCTGGGTGATGGCATTTAGGGCCCACCTGGATAATCCACAGCAAGATCATTAACACAGTCGTGTGTGCAGTTACCCATTTCCAAAAGAGATACTATCCACAGGTCTAGGAATCAGGGTGTGCACATCTTCAGAGATCAACCATAAGTCTAGTTAGTGCACTGGTTAATGCTGTTTTAAAAGTATAGCTTCAAATTTAGAGACACTGAGCAAAATCCCTATTTTGTTGCACTTATAATTCAACATTTTATAGCATTTAGTAGCTTGAAATAATTAGTCACAGGTTTGAAGACTTGGAAAGGTATTTAGAGGTAATGTCAATTTTTGACAAGAGGAATTCACCTTCCCACAGTTGTTGATCAGCAACCAGGGATTGGAGCCTTGTCATTTTTAATTTACATAGCGAAAAGTATTTGTGGTGTGTGTGTGTGTGTGTGTGTGTGTGTGTGTATTTGATGATGGGTGTTTTTCTTATTTTCTTCTTATTTTTCTTATTTCTCCACCTTATTTTTTTGAGACATGGTTTCTTGCTGATCCTGAGGATGATTGATTCCACTAGACTGCATGACCAGCTAGCCCTGACGATTCTTGCTGTTTCTGTCTCCCTAACACTGGGATTATAGGTACATGTTGCTCTGCTCAGCTTTTTATGTAAGTATTGGGGATCCAAACTCAGGATAAGCACCTTACTGACTGAATCATTTCCCTGGCATCTTCACTAACTTAGCTAACTTAACTGTTACTAACTGAACTAACTTCTTAACTGTTGCTAACACTAACTTAAAGCTGATATTTTTATGATTAACATACATTTTCAATAAAAATTTTACAGTACTTAAATACAAAAAATAGAAGTTTTGTATGTATAATAATAAAGAACTGTGGGGAATGAACAAAAGGAAGATTTTAACAATGCTTCATTGCCATTTTTCTTCTTGAATTTTCTCATCGTGCATGCACTTACTATATAACTTCAAATGTTGCCTTCACCACTTTAAAGAAATGAAGAGATACTTGGTTTTGCTTTCACTCCTGGTGAGTTCTATCACCAGCCTACAAACACTACCAATATAAAATATATTTCTCAGAGAAACCACAAATATTTGAACCGTACATATATTTTCATAGTATTAAATTATGCTATTTATTTTCAGAATTACAGGAATGCGGGGCTCTGCATAAAAGTGCATGTGAGTTTTTATGATGAAAAACTTCTTTTGAAAGTGGAGATAAAAGAAATGGAAGTCAAAGTGGACTGTCTACTCATGGAAATATTCTTATGTTTACAACATGAAAACAGGAAATCTAATTAGAAAAATAATGAGAAAATATACATGTGTCAGAGAGGGAGGAAGGCACCTCCCAGTTCACCCCACAATAGGCACAGCCACGGGTACAGACACACACAGACACACACACACACACTCAGACACACACACACACACATAGAGGAGAGAGAGAGAGAGAGAGAGAGAGAGAGAGAGAGAGAGTTTTTCACCTTTTTTATAGACAGAGCCCCTCACTGGCCTGGAACTCACTAAATTGGCTAGGCTGGGTGGCCGGGG
>NW_008343968.1:1149040-1158589 GCF_000622305.1 Nannospalax galili
AGAGGTTAAAAATCATTTTATTAGGGTTTGGAGAGATGGCTCAGCTGTTAAGAACACTGACTGCTCTTACAGAGTACCCAGGTTCCCAGTACCCATATGGTGGCTAACAACAGTCCATAACTGTAGTTCCAGGGAATCCAGTGTTTTCTTCTGGCCTCAATGGGCATTGCACACATGTTGGTGCAATCATGTACAAGGAGGTAAAACACTCATACACCTAAAATAAAAATACCATTTCTCTATATTTTTATCTTTATTGCTAAAAGTGAATTTTGATACTTTTGTGAATAAATATAATTTGACTGAATGAACAATTGCTTCATATGGGAAACTTTATTGTAGCTTTGGAAATATCCATTGTCTTTTCCACACTTTCCTCAAAAAACACTGAAGAACTTTGAGATGAAAGAAGCAGGTTGGTCTTCTAATTAAAACCTTACCACCATGGATGTTAGGAATCTAATATCTGAAAAAAAGTGCATGTCTTTCAAGCTGGAAATCATTGAAATAACCTGCCCAAACTGACATTTTGAAGACAGAATGTATCAATCTGCGGTGATTTTGGAAAGTTGGCTAACTACATCTACAAAAAGAAAATGTACCAAGAGACAAATGTTTTTACCACTCACATTAGTACAGTCCAGGAAAATAACTTTTTCTACAAACTTGAACATTTCATTCTATCATATAATGGCCCCCCCACACAAATTTACTTACACTGAGCAACGCAGAAGAAACATGGCCTTTAAAAATGATGTAGAATTTTGTTCATGAAATTATATTGCTTGAGGCTGGAGGGATGACTCAGTGGTTAAGAGCACTGGCTGCTCTTGCGGAGGACCCAGGCTCCATTCCCAGCACCCACATGGTGTCTGTAATTCCAGTTCCAGGGGAATCCAGTGCTCTCTTCTGCCCTCCATAGGCATTGTACAACACAGGTGCACTTACCCACATGTGGGCAATACATTTATACAACACAATAAAAATAATAAATACAATTTTAAATAAAACAAAACTGTATCACTGGCTAAACCATCTATGAAAATGACAACAAAAGATCTGACTCAACTGGTGTCACTAGGCAGCTGACTTTTGCTTTGCTTGGATAGGAACTTTGGCTAGGCAAGAAGCCATCCAGTGTGAGTGCTTGGCAATCTTAGCCCCCAGCTTCTGACAGCAGCAAGAATGACTTGTGAGTGTAGGAGCAGCAGCAGGTGGTGCCTCAGGTGGCAGAGCTCTCAAATGGGCCTAAGCCGTTGGGTCTAGCTCTCAGCCTTACAGAGTTACAAATGTCAGAGTTGTGCAGGTGTAGGGAGTTAGGACTCCCCAGCCCTTGACAGCAACTTGCACTACACCTCCTAGGCCCAGGGTATTTGAAATCTTTGCCTCTTAAAGCTGCTGCTACCACTTTGCTACTGTCATTGAGGAAGTCACAGATGTCCCGCCTCTGTCTCCACTGGTGCACTGTTCCTGGCTCCTGCTGCTGTCTCACTGCTTCTCTGCTGTCTGCAGACATTTTCCAGATCCACCTCTGCTGTACCATCCACCTGCAGCTCCCCAGGGCCCACTTCTGCGGCTCAGCCACAGCCACCCCTACATCACTACTTTTTCCATGTCTTTGTGTCACCAGCTCATCCCACTCTACTAAAGGCAGGCAAGGAATGAGGACCAAGAGAAGCCTTTCACTCAGCCTAAAGCTCAGCATGGTGGAGGGGGTGGTAGAGAAGAGTATCAACTGTTGCTCACAAGTGAGTGCAACAGTTTCACATACCAATCCTTACAATCCTTCTTGCAGAGGCTGGTGAGATGGCTCAGCGATTAAGAGCATTGGTTATTCTTGCAGAAGACCAGGGTTCAAATCCCAGCACCCACATGGTGGCTAAAAACCGTCTTTAACTCTAGTTCCAGGGGATCCAATGCCCTTTTCTGTCCTCTGTGGGCACGATATTTGTGTGCTAACACATATACAAGCATAACACTTGTATATACGAAACAAAATGTTAAAAAATCAATAATCCTTCATGTAAGTCAAAGGTTACTGCTCATTCCAGCGGTGGCATTGTCTTCTTTGTGTCCATCATATCAGTCCCTCTGCTAAGCCACTGGAGAAATGCTCACCATCTGGTTCTGGTGGATACGTTGCAGAGAAAGTCTGATGTGAGCAGTCTGAAACATGCCTGATGCACCTTCAGAAGCTAGAGGAAGCAGCTGTGATGCTGTGTAGCTTCCTCAAGACAAGTGTTCAGAACAGGCAGTGCTGGCAGGAAGGCAATGAGGCAGAGGCCTGACCGTCAGTGATTTTGTTTAAGGTAGTTAGGGAGAGAATAGCTGCTGTCAATTTGGGACCTAATGACCTCTGTACTTCTCCCCACTACCGGGGAGGCGGGAGCATCACAGAGGGTGTGTGCAGTAAGAATTTATCACTAACATTGAGAGGGTGTGATGGTTTGAATGAAAATGTCCTCCATAGGTTCCAAGTATTTGGACATTTTGTTCCCCAGATGTGGCACTATTTTGGGAGCTTTTAGAAGGTGTGGCTATCCTGGAGGAAGCATGTCACTGGGGGTGGGCTTAGAGAATTAAGCCTTGCCAGATCTTCAGTTGCTCTCTTGTTTCCTGTGCCTGCTGGAAGATGTAGAGCTTCACATCTGCTCCCTTCCAGCCATCTGTGCTGCCATGCCTCCCTGCCAAGGTGGACTGTAATTACCCTGGAACCATAAGCTCAAATAAATTCTTCCTTTCATAAATTGCTTTGGTCAGTGTTTCTATCACAGTAACAGAAAAGTGACTAATACAGTAATTGGTACCAGAGAGTAGGCTGTTGACTGTGAAGAACCTGACGATGTGGGGTTTTGGAGGAATGTGGAAGACTTTGGAATTTGGACTAGAAAAGTGGTTGATTGCTGTAAGCAGACCTTAATAGGCTATTCAAGTAAGTGCCTGGAAGAAAGTAGTGCTGAGAACAATGTTGTTCCAGAGGGAAATAGGGACTTAAGCAGCACTTGGAATATTTGGGCTAAGAGTCTAGCTGGAGTCTGCCCTCGACCTAAAAGCTTGCCTGAGGCTAAGTTGAAAAACAGTGGACTAATTTCTCTGGTGGAAGAAATTTCAAGACAGCCTAATGTAGAAATGGTGACATGGCTATTAATTTTGAATATTATACAGATTTACAGTGAAAAAGAGTAAATGGGGCAGAAAGAAATACAGACTATACAGGATGGATTGAAAAAGAGCACTAGGAAGATTAATGTTGGAGCCCAGGCATGTGATGGGGAGGATCCCATTGATAGGAGATTAAAGTGATTAAGGAGATTAAAATGATTAAGGAGGGGCCTAGAGATTCAGACTTAAATAATGGAGAGAGTGCCTCCAGGGCAAGACCACACCCAGTTAAGCCTCCAACTTGTGAAAGCAAAATGCTGCAGGGACCACTGAAGAGAAAAGCTTCTAAAATGGATAAAGCAGGCTGGAGTCCATCCCAAATTTGCAGTGTAATTTGGCAGTGTCTCACCTGCTGCTGGCTTTAGAGGCATGAAAGATGCAAGAGTGAAGGGGTCATCAGTTCTTCCTCTGTGGTTTCAGAGAGACTCAAAGGCCAGGCCATGTACAGCAGGGGTTCCTCTGCATAGAGAAGGCCCTGATAGGCCACTGTGTGAAGCTGTGTAGGTGAAGCCTGGTTGGCAATGGAGACTCCAAGAAGATGTTTGTGTTATGAGAGCTGTGAGGCATCTGCCAAGAAGACCTGCATATAGGGAGTTGTACGGGAACAAGAGAGAAATGTGTGTTGCACCCAGCAAAGCTAGAGGCTGAGCCATCCAAGCCCTTTGGAAGTAAAGTTCCAGAAGCTGAACATGGAGCTACTGGGTTTGGTGTTTGCCCTGCTGGTTTTCGGTCTTGTTTTGGTCTGGTATTTCCTTACTATGCCTCTATTCCTCCCTTTTGGAATGGTAATGTGTATTCGGTTCCACTGTGTGTTGGGAGTATGAAATTTGTCCTTTGATTTTATAAGGGTTACAGTTAAGATATTTCCCTGAGTCTCAGAAGAGACTTTGGACTCTGGACTTTTGAATAGTATTGAGACGGATAATGACTTATGGGGACTTTTAAAGTTGGACTAAATGCATTTTGCATTTAATATGGTCATGAGCCTATGGGGGCCAGGGGGTGGAATGTGATAGTTTGTAGTTTGATGTCCCCCACAGGCTCCAAGTATTTGGACATTTTGTCCCCAGACGGTGGTGCTGTTTTAGGAGGTTTTAGGTATGGCTATCCTGGAGGAAGCATGTCACTGGGGGTGGGCTTAGAGAGTTCTTAAGCCTTGCCAGATCTCCAGTCGCTCTCTTGCTTCGTAAATCCCCTGGAATTGTAAGAGCAAATAAACTCTTCCTTCTATAAATTGGCTTGGCCAGTGTTTCTATCACAGGAACAGAAAAGTAACTAATACAGAGGGAATTTTTTAAAAAATATTTTATTTATTATTTTTATTTTATGTGTGCATGTTTGTTACCTGCATGTGTGCTCCCATTTCATGCAATGCCCGTGGCAATCAGAAGACAGTTTCAGATCCCCTGGAACTGGAGTTACAGACCATTGTTAGCTACCATCTGGGTACTGGGAATTGAATTTGGGTCCTCTGCAAGAGCAACCAGTCCTCTTAACCACTGAGCCATCTCTCCAGCCGCAGGAGGGGGATTTTTAACAGTGTCTAATTGTGATTTAACCAGCTTTAATACTTGCCCATGAACCAAAGAGAGGTGAGTTCCTCTCATGTCTTTCACTGGTAACTCAGTCTAGTGTAATCATGAGTGACCCTTTCAAGTTGTACAAATGGGAGAGGGTGTGACAAATGTCATTTTGGTAAGGAGGAGCCAATTGGTGTCAGAATTATGCAGTCTATTCTTGAGTCTTTCTGATTTCTGCTGGGTGTGGCTAGACTGTTATTACAACTGTCTGTTGACAGTTTCTTCCTATGTAGTTTAAAGGTATTTCCCAGCTGTCCCTGACTCCTAGGGGCACATCAAGCCCTTAATATACTCTCCTAGTTTTACCCCTGGATTTTCTTCTTTTGCTACAGGACACCCACAGGGCAAGATCATAGACTGTCAACTCAGCTGCCTTCCTCATACCCATGGGGCATCTGGCACCCTTTGGGCTTCTGCACCCTATGCCACAAGGGAACCAAAGGAGGGTTTGTCTTCATCTCAGTTTATTTCATTCTAGTTATAGGGTTTTTAAAAAATATTTTGGTTTTTTATTTTGGGTGACAAGTTCTCAGTATCTAGTCAGACTGGCCTTGAATTTTAGTCTTCCTACCTGAATGCTGGGATTATAGGTGTATTAGTCAGGGTTCTCCAAAGAAACAGAACCAGTAGGATGAATATATATATAGAGAGAGATTTATCAATTTAGCTCACAGGATAGAGTCTGAGTAGTCCAACAATGGCTGCACCACACTAGAGAGTCTGAGAATCTGTATTCGCTCAGTCCACAAGGCTGGATGTCTCAGTAGTCCCAATCTGGTATTGAAGATCTAACAAATTCCAAAAGATCAGCTAGGCTTCAGTCTATAGCAGCAAGATGAACTCACCAGCAAGAGAGAAGGCCAGCATCAAGAAGCCAGGCTCTCTCCTCTGTCATGGCCTTTTATACGGGCTGCCATCAGAAGGTAACACCCCTATTTATGATATGTCTTCCAGCTTCGGATGATCCAATCAAAAAGATCTCTCTCATTTCAGTTAATCCCAGATCCAGTGAAGCTGACAACCAGGATTGGCATTACAAGTCCACCACTTGTCAACTTGACACCCAATAGCATCTTTCTATGTCATGATTAATTTTCAAATGAATACAATGTTGCGGTCATAATTTCACCTTACATGATATAACTGTCCCATCATACAATGACCAATGCATTATATATCTTAGAGTAGGTGATAAGGTCTTAGAGGAATGCATAGTCTTTTAGTGTCTCATAATCCAATATAATCCTATAGGTTCACAACACTTAACCACTTAACACTTATCTCAATTACACACTCAAAAAAAGAAAAACTCAAGTATCTGCTTAACATATGTGTATGCATGCACAAGCCTATTCTAAGCCAAATAGGACAAGAATACTCATGTCAATTACAATCCACATTTGTGCAGTTGGTCACGAGGCCTAAGTTGGTATTTGTAAATATCTTCCTCTACTACCCATTCTATATTTCCTCCTCCATCAGCAAGCACCTCTGCAGGTCTTGGCTCTTTCCCTGAAGGAGTGGCCCATACTTTCATCCCTGAAGGGTCTGGGCTATTTGTTGTCTTGTCTGGATTGAGTTGCTGCAGTTTCCCCATTTACCTTAATCACAGGACATGGTAACACCAAAAGTCACCTTAAGGAATCTCCTGCCTTCCAGATATAATCTTCATTACCTCCATTGTGGAGAACTAGTCCAATATCCCCCTGGTAGTCTGGGCCTATCACCCCTCCTAATACTGTTATTCCTTTCTTAGCCTGCTGACTTAAGGGTATCAGAAGCCCAAAGTGTCCAGGGGGAAGTCTTATCTTCCAGTTCAATGGAATGTTTGTTGTCTCTCCTGGCAGAAGCACTCCCTCCTCTGGAACAAAAACACCCAAGCCAGTAGAGTGCAAAGTTGAGGGACAGGAAGCAGAAATTTTCCTAGTGGGTCACCAGGGGTGACAGTGAGTGGAATCATTCCCACTTCCACCCCTTGATAACTGGAACTGTGAATCCTGGCTATTGGAAAAATTGTACCATATATTGGACTCTGAGTTGAAGCATACACTGCCTTCTGGAGGACTCTGCCCCAGCCCTCCAGGCTATTGCCACCTAATTGGGGCTGTAATTGTGTCTTTAAGAGACCATTCCATTGTTCTATCAAGCCGGCTGCTTCAGGATGGTGGGGAACTTGATAAAACCAGTGGATTCCATGACCATGGGCCCACTGTCGCACTTCTTTGGCTGTGAAGTGAGTTCCCTGGTCAGAAGTGATGCTGTGTGGAATACCATGACAGTAGATAAGGCATTCTGTAAGTCCCTGAATGGTAGTTTTGGCAGAAGAATTGTGTGCAGGAAAGGCAAATCCATAACAAAAATAAGTTTCTATTCCTGTAAGGACAAAAGGCTGTCCCCTCCAAGATGGAAGTGGTCCAATGTAGTCAACCTGCCACCAGGTTGCAGGCTGGTCACCATGGGGAACAGTGCCATATTGGGGGCTGTGTTGGTCTCTGCTGTTAGCAGATCTGGCACTCAGCAGCAGGTGTAGCCAGGTCAGCTTTCGTGAGTGGGAGTCCATGCTGTTGAGCCCATGCATAACCTCCATCTCTGCCACCATGGCTACTTTGTTCATGGGTCCATTAAGCACTGAAAGGGATAGCTGAAGAAAGAGGCTGATAATCCACAGAGCGGGTCAGCCGATCTACTTGATTATTGAACTCATCTGCTGAAGCCACTTTTTGATGGTCATTTACATGAGACACAAGTATGTTCACATCCTTTGCCCATTTGGAGAGATCTATCCATATACTTCTTCCCCAAATGACTTTGTCACCAATTTTCCAATCATGCTCCTTCCAAGTCCCTGACCATCCAGCCAAACCATTGGCTACAGCCCATGAATCAGCATATAATCGCACTTCTGGCCATTTCTCCTTCCAAGCAAATGCACGACCCTGTGCACTGCCTGAAGTTCTGCCCACTGTGAAGAATTTCCTTCCCCAGTGTCCTTCAGGTTTGTTCCAGAAATTGGCTGTAATGCTGCAGCTGTCCACTTTTGAGTGGTGCTTGTATGGCATGCAGAACCATCAGTAAATGAAGCCCTAGTCTTTTCTTCCTCAGTCAACCAATCATAGGGCATACCCCATGAAGCCATAGGTGCTATGGCATGCAGAACCATCTGTAAATGAAGCCCTAGTCTTTTCTTCCTCAGTCAACCAATCATAGGGCATACCCCGCCCTCCGGGCCTGCTAGAATCTGATCACATATATACCACTTCTATTTGATAATGGATTGTTGCTGTGCACAGCTTACTTTATGGCTTGCAGGTGTCAGATAACACCCAGCTCATAATGGGAAGCTCATCCGATCACATATATACCACTTCTATTTGATAATGGATTGTTGCTGTGCACAGCCTACTTTATGGCTTGCAGGTGTCAGATAACACCCAGCTCATAATGGGAAGCTCCAGTTGCATGGTGACATGATGGCCCATTGTCAAATGTTCCATTTCCACTAAGACCCAATATGTATGGGGGATCCTCTGGTACCTCAAGCACCTTTGGTTCTGCTGGATCATATGGCTCAAGGGGCAGAGCAGCTTGGACAGCAGCCTGGACTGTATGGGGGATCCACTGGTACCTCAAGCACCTTCGGTTCTGCTGGATCATATGGCTCAAGGGGCAGAGCAGCTTGGACAGCAGCCTGGACCTGTTGAAGGGCCCTTTCAAGTTCCAGGCCCCATTCAAAGGTAGCTGCCTTCCAAGTCACTTGGTATATGGGTCGTAGTAACACACCAGATGAGGAATGTGCTGCCTCCAGAATCCAGAGGCCCACGAGTTCCAGGCCCCATTCAAAGGTAGCTGCCTTCCGAGTCACTTGGTATATGGGTTGTAGTAACACACCAGATGAGGAATGTGCTGCCTCCAGAATCCAGAGGCCCACCAAGCATTGTGCTTCTTTCTTGGTGGAGGGAGGGGCCAAGTGCAACAACTTATACTTCACCTTAGAAGGAATGTCTCTGCATGCTCCACACTACTGAACTCCTTCAAATTTCACTGAGGTAGAAACTCCTTGAAATTTGCTTGGATTTATTTCCCATTCTCTCATGCGCATATGCTTAACCAACAAGTCCAAACTGTCTGCTACTGCCTACTCACTGGATCCAATCAGCATAACATCATCTATATAGTGGACCAGTGTGATATTTTGTGGAAGAGTGAAGCAATCAAGATCCCTTCTAACCAAGTTATAGTATATTGCTGGAGAGTTAATATACCCTTGAGGCAGGACAGTAAAGGTATATTGTTGGCCTTGTCAGCTGAAAGCAAATTGCTTCTGATCGTCTTTATGAACTGGTATCGAGAAGAAAGCATTTGCCAAATCAATAGCTGCATACCAGGTACCAGGAGATGTATTAATCTGCTCAAGTAAGGAAAGCACATCTGGTACAGCAGCTGCAATTGGAGTCACTACTTGATTAAGTTTTTGATAGTCAACTGTTATTCTTCATGACCCATCTGTCTTCTGCACAGGCCAAATAGGAGAGTGGAAGGGAGATGTGGTGGGAATCAACCACCCCTGCTTCTTTCAAATCCCTGATGATAGCACTAATTTCTGCAGTCCCTCCAGGGATACGATACTGTTTTTGGTTCACTAATTTCCCTTGCAGAGGCAATTCCAGTGGTTTCAATTGGGCCTTTCCAATAATAAAAACCCTCACTCCACAGGTCAGGGAACCAATGTGGGTATTCTGCCAATTCCTAAGTATATCTATCCCAATTATACATTCTGGCACTGGGGAAATAACCACAGTATGAGTTC
>NW_008343968.1:1159038-1175759 GCF_000622305.1 Nannospalax galili
CACACACACACACACACACACACACACACACACACACACACACACACACTGTTCTTGTTAGCTTCTTTGTAGCTGTGTTAAAGGACACTGACCAAAAGGAACTTGGAAAGAAAAGGGTTTATTTTGTTTACACTTCCACATCACAGACCATCATTCAAGAAAGCTAAGGTGGGAACTCAAGGCAGGAACCTAGAGGCAGGAGCTGGGGCACAGGCCATGGAGGAACACTGCTTACTGGCTTGCTCTCCTGGCCCCTGCTCAGCCTGCTTTCTTATGCAACATAGGCCCACCTGCCTAGGGGTGGGACTGTTAGGGTCCCTGACTTGGTGGGTCTCTTCAGGAGAATAAATGCATGAGTATGGAGATGCAAAAATCAAGCAGAATTTTATTAAACCAGCTAGCTGGGGCCGACCGTCCTTCCAGGACACTCAGGTCTGATTAGAGCGATCGAACCTGAGGCAATTTTAGGTAAAGATTATATAGGCTCCCCCAACCGTTACACAAAAGCCCGTGCTTATACGACCAATAGTTTCAAAGCAAGCATTTCACAAACCAATAACTTCAAAACAAGAAAAATGTTACAACTCCCTTCAGGTGTCTCAATCGGGGAGAGATCATTGGTATGTGCCTGGTACAATTCTTTTCTGTTATCTTGTGTAAGCAGACATGCCTACAGACATGACACAGACCAGACAACTTGCCCCTATCTCTGGATGCCTGTGTCTCCAGCTGAGTTAATTGGTTACAAGAGGTAAATTCAAACAAGTAAATTCAAGCAGTAAATTCAGACAAGCAGTATATTCAAACAAGCAGTACATTCAAACAAGCAGTATATTCAAACAAGCAGTAAATTCCTCTTTCCCTAACAGTGCCAGCCTGTAGCACTATTCAAAGGTAGAAGATGCCCTTCAGACATGGCCACAGTCCAGTCCAATAGAGGAAATTCCCCAATTGAGGCTCCCTCAACCCAGGTGTGTCAAGTTGACACTAAAGCTATCCAGCACAGTAGGCTTCTTATGTATGTGGTCCCTGGAAACATCATGACTGATTAGCCAATACCACAGGTCCATTTGAGTCATGCCATTGTAGGTATTGTTTTGCCTTTGCCACCCATTTTGGTAAGTATGCTCACCTTGTCTTTGGTAATTCAGTACTGCCACCAGACCCCTACTCCGAGGTCCTGTTACACCTATTATATTTACATTTAAACTCCAAATGTAAGATTTGGCATAAGGAAAAGAGCAAAAACATAGCTCTTCAAACATTCTGGTGTCTCTCTCAGTACTTTCCATCTTATAAAATCAGTGGAAGGCCTGTCCTCTGGGCCCTCCCATTGTGGAGGATTTGGTGTTGCACTGTGAATCCACTCGAGCATACCAATTTGCCTGAGCCTTACAATCCCTTCATCAACACTAAACCAAGGGATATCAGGTATCTCCAGCTCTCTGTCAGTAGGCCATGTTTTGATAAATACCTCAGCCATAAACTTTTGACACCTTTTTTAACTGAACCAGCTTCCATATTAAACCTAGAATCTCTAGTCAGGGGGCCCATGTCAATAAACTCAGCCTGATCCAATTTTATGTTCCTTCCATCATTATCCCATACCCTTAAAATCCATTCCCAGACATGTTCATTAGACTTGTGCTTGAATTAATTAGAAAATTCACCAAGTTCTTTAGGGGTGTAGTGCACCTCCTCATGGACCACACTTTCTATCTCTCCTCTAGGGGCCTGCTTAGCTTTGAGTCTGGTTATAGGTCTACAGGCAACAACAACAGGGCCCTGAGGGACATCAGCTTCAAGTCTTGCTGAATGGGAGTAGCTTCCTCAATGGAATTAGTTTCCTCAGGCAAGGGTGGGGAGATTAATTCATCAGGTGAATCAAAGATTAATTCATCAGGTGAATCAAATTCCTCAGAGTCTGAGGATTCAAAATCCTTACCCTCCTCAGGGTTCTCCCAAACATCTCCATCCCACGTGTCAGGATTTCAATCTTTCCCCAAAATCCTTAGCCTTCTCAGGGTTCTCCCACACACCTCCATTCCACGTGTCAGGATTCCAATCTTCCTACCAACACCCTCACCTTTACTGCTGACACCCTTTGAGGCTGGGAATTAAATTTGTGTTGTAGGTCAGCGAAACGTATAATAAGGGCTCCAGCTTGATTTTCTGCAGCTTTAGCTCTCTGGCTGCTGCAGAGAAGATTCTCTTCCAGGGCATACTTGGAAACATTTAAACTGTTGATTCAAATCTGGAGCTTGTCAATTTTATCATTAAGCTCATTGTTTATCTTCATCACTTTATCCAGAGATGCTAGAAGTAACCAGCCAGCATCATTATTTTTCTTATTTTTCCACAAATTGTCAAATGTTTTATGTATAGTCATTAAATTTCTTGCTCTTTACA
Source organism: Nannospalax galili (assembly GCF_000622305.1). Classification (NCBI taxonomy): domain Eukaryota; kingdom Metazoa; phylum Chordata; class Mammalia; order Rodentia; family Spalacidae; genus Nannospalax; species Nannospalax galili. The sequence goes on from NW_008343968.1 coordinate 1,161,448, forward strand.
AGAGGTGAGTTAGGAGATTCAAATGCGTCTATCTCCATAATTGTTTCAAATAGTCTACACCATGGATTTTCAGAGCTCTCCATGCTATCTGAAGACTCTTAGTTGGAGAGCCTGCTCTAAATACCAAGAAGCCCATTAAAAAAATTTATCCTTTCAATTCTGTTTCTCTAGAACCATTCCTGGTACCACAATCTATATTAGTCAGGGTTGTCCAAAGAAACAAAACCAGTAAGATGAATATATATATAGAGAGATTTATTAGCTTAGCTCACAGGATAGAGTCCGAGTAATCCAGCAATGGCTACACCACACTGGAGAGGCTGAGAATCTGTAGTTGCTCAGTCCTCGAGGCTAGATGTCTCAGTAGTCCCAATCTGGCACTAACGGTCTGACGAATTCCAAAAGATCAGCTAGCCCTCAGTCCACAACAGCAAGACAACTCACCAGCGAGAGAGAAGGCAAGCAGCAAGAAGCCAGGCGTTCTCTTCTGCCATGGCCTTTTATATGGGCTGCCATCAGAAGATAACACCCACACTGATGTAGCTCCCCTTTCTGGAACTTGGGCAATGAGAAAAGATGAGGGTCTGTGTTTGAGTGTTTGCTTCTGTCTGGACTGAAGCTTGGGCACTTTCAGCTTTTCATTTGACTGTTGTCTCCCTAAACTGAAATTCCTTTATCAAAGCCATTAAGGGAGCATCCTTATTCAAAAATGGCAGCTAAGTGAATATATATCATGTATAATAAAGCTCACCTTATGGCACAGAGAAGTAGATTATCTCCCTCTTATCTTGATAGTCTGCTAGGACTTCCCACACGGACAGAGATGTAACTTAGAAAAACATATTTAAATAATTCAAATAGCACTACGTTCCTTACAGTAGTTGAGAACACCCTACTGAGATTATTCAACAGGCCATCTGAGTGTTAGGAGTGATGTTATGTATTATGTGTGTCTGAGACAAGGAAAACAGAGAAAGTATATCTGCCTTTTTAGAATTTTTATTCTTTATATAATTTATGGATATTGTCAGCATGAATTTTGTTTCTTCCAATAATTTTAAGGAGTTTGATACGTCTATTCTGGGAAATATTTTTTATTTTTATTATTTTATAAATTTTATGTGTATGAGTGTATTGCCTGCTTGTATATTAAGTGAACCTGTGTTGTGCATTGCCTGTGGAGGTCAGAAGAAAGCATCAGATCCCCTGGAACTGGAGTTCTGGCTGGTTTTTAGTTTGCCACATGGGTTCTGGGAATCAAACCTGGATCCTCTACAAGGGCAGCCAGTGCTCTTAATCGCTGAGCCATCTCTCTAGTTCCTGAGAAATATTTTTCAAGCTGAAAGTTGGCATGTAGTTGATTTGGAATTTCACAGTAAGTCTAGTCCTTTCTCTGTAGGGTTGGGATGATGGGAAGACTCCCCTCCACTCCTTCTCACAGTACTAGGGATTGAGCCCAGAGGCTTGTGCATGCTAAGCAAGTGTTCTACTACTGAGCTATAACTCCAACTTTTATTTTTTAACTTGACACAGGTTCTCACTAAGCTGCCCAGGCTGAATTTCAACTCACTCTAACAGAGCTTGATGGAAGAGCATTTCTTATATTTTTCTTTCTTCCCCTTTTCTAACTATAAAGTTCCTTATACTATTTGAGGTTACAAATACAATATTGGATACCTGTGCCTTTCAGCACAGATTATCTACTTTAGTAGATACCGTTTCCTGTATTTCCCTGAGTCGATTTTTATTCTGAGTTTTTTCTGTATGGCACTCTATTTTCTGTCTCCTTCAAGTGGCAATGGACAACAGATATACTATTTGGGTGATGAAATCTGTCAGATTCTTGATGTATTTTTATTATATCTTCTATTTTGAAAATAAGTGTAGGTCTTCAGCTTTCAGTTAAGATTTTTGTCTCATTTCTGACTTTGACAGTCCCAATCTTTTTGTGTTTGGGATTCCCAAGTAAAGGGGAGTGGAAACATATCTCTAGGCATATTCTCCTCATGTCAGATTGAAGTATGGTCTCTCCCATGTCCACCATGTCCTCTTCCTACTTTCCTACTTTACCATGTTGATCAGCCACACTGGACTCATGAGTTCATTGGGGCTTTTGAACCACAGTCTCTTCTGCTACCTGAGTTTTCACATCACTTGTTCAGATCAAAATGTTACCATGTTGATCAGCCACACTGGACTCGTGAGTTCATTGGGGCTTTTGAACCAGTCTCTTCTGCTACCTGAGTTTTCACATCACTTGTTCAGATCAAAATGTCATCTCTCCAGACTGATCTCTATTTTCTCTAAATAATCTGTGTCACCCCACCCACAATTTCTAATGATGCCAGAAAGTACCACAAACTGGGCTGCATAGCAACAGAAATTAATGTTCTCGCAATCACAGATACTGGCAGTGAGAGACTGTGGTGTTGGCAGGGCTGATTTCTTCTAAGGTCTCTCCTTACCCTTCAGATGCCCATCTGCTCCTGGGGAGGTAGATCATCTTTTTTCTGTCTAATCCATTCTTAGGAGAATTTGATTTTCTACAGATTCTAAAAATATATTCCTTACTAACATTACTAAAATTTCCATCTTTTGCTTTGTAAATGTGAAAAAATAAGAGAATGATGTAAAGTTTAGAAAATTTTCCTTTTAACTCTTTATCCAGATTATATAAGAGGATGATGCTTTGTTTCTTCCTTCTACCGTGGCATCTTTTCCCTGTGCTTTGATGCTAGCATGGGTTTCTTGAGGTTAGCTCAGCTTTCATATCAAGATATAAAAGTTTTTTTTCCCTTACTTGAATAGCACATTTTCATAGTCACATCTCTTTATTGTTAAATGGCTTTGAAGACATTCCTTTATACTATAATTAATATTGCACTACATATTTAGATTTTTCTCTAAATGGATTCCCACTACATTCACTAATCATGTATACCATCACACTACCCAAATAATTTGTTTTGTCATTCTCTTCTTTGTATGATCTAGCACTGTTGCATTTTATCTGAGAGCCTTGTTCCTAGAATGGAGTGGGGCTTAAGGAATACCCACACTTTTTCATATTCTGAGAAATGGCTTACAGTAAAGAAACATCCTTCCCCATGTGACTTAGAAAATACTCAGCAGTGCTTCCAGTTTGTCCAATGACAAGGCCAGAAAATGATTCTGCAGTATTCTTTCCCCACTGATTACTTGGGAAAAAATGCTTATTAATGAGACCTTGGTTAAGTTTCTGTCCTTTCTGTAGGCCCACTCCAACCCCCAGATAACACAAAGTAACTGCTCTGAAGCCTTATTATCTGATCTGTCTGATTACAGCACCTTCCATCACTCCTCTCCCCATGCCTGGCTGTTTCTCAGGGTTCTTATTACTCCTTATCAAAGAAACCCTCTTCCTGCCTAGCTTTTGAGCTGCTTACAGATCTTATAGGTCAAATTTTCTTCTTCTACAATGGTCTTTCTCCTCTTACTGCAATGATGCTTTTGCATAAAATTCTTCTTAAGTATGAATTTCCTTTCTAATTTACATGCTTAAGATGGGAAATTAGTGTTAATATTGCTTGAAAACACACAAAAGTCTATAAAATATAGACTTCATAATGCAATATGAAATTAATAGTAAAAAGCATAATAGTAAAAGCATAATAGTTAACTACTATAATTTCCTATGCTCTTTCTTGATGTTTTATGAGCTAACAAAATAAAATAAAGGCACTCAAAGTATAGGCTCACTTGATTCTATTTTTTATAAACTCAAATTTTGGTAGATATTGCTGAACACTGAAAAGGATGTGTCTACTATTACTCCTTATGATTGTTGTGAATAAACTTTATAGGCTGAAAATACTCATTAGGGCTAAAGAAATAGATTGACTTGATGTTAGTTATGGAAGGAACACTATGGCTTTTTTTTTCAGGGCTTGAAATTTCACACAAAATCAACGTATTTTTAAAGTATTGTCAATAAATTTTTAAAATGTAAACTCCAAAAAGCTTTAAATATATTGTAGTAGCTTATATATGATCATTTTTGTTGATTTTAAATTTTAATTTTTGAAAATGGCTCAGGCAGTGGCTGGGGAGATAGTGTAACTATTGAGAACACACGAGTGTTCTCCTACAGAAGACATGAGTTCCATTCCAGAACCCGCATGGTGGCTGATAATGTTAACATTCTGTAATTCTAGTTCCAGGGAATCCATGCCCTTTTCTAGCTACCGGGAACCAGGCATGGACATGCTCTATAATATAAAAATGAGCAAGTCTTTTTTTAAAAAAATGGCTCAGACAGAGGTTTGAAACATTTTGCACAAGAGACTAGTAAGACCAATGGTCAGGAAGAGCATTCTCGGGTTTGCTGGCCAGAAAATCCATTATTCTCATACTTAGAGTTTATTATAGAAAAAAAAAAAAAAGATACTGAGATCAGGAAAAACCGATCCCATGATAAACCAAGCCCAAGTTTCAAGGTGTCCTCTTTCAGAAGAGCTGCATGGATAGCACTTGTTAACAGTGATTGGCCACGTGGACAAAGTATTATGGACCAGGGATACTCATCCAAGCTTTGGTACCAGAGATAAAATTGCAGGCTGCACTCCAGGCCGCAAACTAGAGGTCGAACAAACTGGGTGACTAAAGGATCCCACTATAAATGATGTTAACACAAAGTCCTACTTGGCTTGAGTCATTGGATAGACTTAACTGCTCTTACCAACAGCACTGTCTGAGGACTTTGAGAACGTTCTTAGGATGTGGTCAAAGGCCCAAACTGTCTTTGAAATGTGCAAGGTCTAAATAGCATAGACCTCCCACGTCAAGCCTTTTCCTGTGAAGGGTCAGGCAGCAAATATTTTTAGCTTTATAGGCTATATAGCTCAGTTCCTACTCAGTTCTACAATTTTAATGCAAAAATAGTCATAGAAAACACATAAACATTTATGATAGTGCTCAAATAAAATTTTATTTACCAAAGCAGATAATGGAAAATCAGACTTGACCAGAAGGCCTAATTTTCTAATTTTTGTCTAGACTGTGCAATGTAAAATTAAATGCTGGGATGTTTGGGCGTTACATTCCACTGCTTGTATAACCTTACTTTATCTTTATTTCATTGTGTGAAGACAAAAGATAAAATATTGTAAGAAATTTCTAGCATAGGGAAGAGCTTGTAAACTTTAAGAATTTTATTCTCTCAATGACTTTGAAGCTGAATGTCTACTATATAATTTTATATGACATTTCTACTTATGCAAATAAGTTTGTTTTTTCTTCAGAAATATAAAGTTATTCCAAATGAGGGTTACAAAGAAACAATAACATTCCAAGATGAATACTCAGATTTTTTTTATAGTAAAAGACTACTGAGGGTTCTTAATTAATCTGGCACTAGTGATGGTATCAAATGATCTATGTACTTCCTTGAGGACTCCTTGCTTTAATTTTCTTTATGAGCTAATCAAGTTGCCAGGCCCAGTATAACATGTAAAATTTTGAAAATAACAAATATTTTCATCACTCTTTAATTGTGTTTTTCAAACCATAAACCATCAGAGAAAAGCACATCACTTAGTTTTATTTTCTAGGTAGAATTGAGAAATCACAGCCTGAGACTTCTCAATTGCTTCTCTCACAACAGGTCAATTGCAGAAAAGCATCTGCACCTGGGAGAAATAGTTTGACAGGAAGCATTTCAAACTCTGGCCTTAGTGAATATGGCAGGGTGAAATCCCAGCTTCAAGCTCCCCCTTCTATAATGTTGGACCTAGGAAACATTTCACCCCTGCTAAGCATCAACTTTCTCATCCATAACATAGATCACATTTTTTTCTTACAGGTCTTTCAAAGGATTTATTTAATACAAGTATAAAACTTGGAAGTGTTTGGCATATAATAAAAACAGTTATAAGTGCCATTTACTAGACTTTTATTACATACTAGGCACAACGCTAATGTGTCTTGCATGTATTTTCTTATTTAATCTTCCCAAAATTCCCAAGCAGACTCTGCTGCCTGCTCTGTTGCCTGAGCTCTTTTGTACATCCTGAGCATTCTTGTGCGGCAGCCATCAGGTAGATCTGAGTAGTGGCTCTCTCTTAAGGTGAGATGAGTTCTCTTCAGCTAACGTGTTATAAAAGATGAGCTTCATATGATCTGAGAGAAATGCCTAGTACTGAAAATCTGGCCAAGAACCCATGGCTGGGAGCTCCCAGGCTGCAGAGGCGAACATACTACTATTATTTGCTAAGTGGACATAGATCAAACCGTCCTCCAAATTCATATCTCTGAAACCATAGATTAGTGCAGCCCTCAGACTACATCAGCGAACTTTCTTTGTGTAGTAGACAGTAGTTAATGCTCACAGCTGGTTGTAGTATCGTAAGTGTGTATGGAGTGCCCAGCCTCTCATGGGATATCTGTATCACATCCTCTCCTGCCGAGGCTCAGGGACATTAAAGAAGAGGGGGCTGAGAGATTGTAATAGCTAGAGGTTGGGAGAAGACCAGAGAGAAATAATGTTTTCTGAACATGACAGGACTGTGAGGACAGTCATGAACTCACAGCAGCTGTGATTGCCTGCACAGGAACCGGACATGATCTTACTAGTCAGCAGTTCAGCATGGATGGAAGAGGGTGTGGCCCCACCTCTAGCCTAGCAGCTGTTGACAGTTGATGACTGCTGAAGAAGGAAGAATCAGCTTTCTTCACCTGTGTGGCCCCTGGTAAGTTGATCATGCTTGGGTGGATAGCCCCATACCCACAAGTATATATGCTGCACAAATTGAACTTGGTGGGTTTTTTTTTTTTTTTTTTGAAAAAGGACATGAAGTTGGGAGGGAGGTGGTGGCAAGGGTGGATCTGGGAGGAGTTAGGGGGAGGAACAGAAATTGAACATGAGCAAAATACATCCTATGTAGGGATTAAATTATCAAGGTAGAGTAGATATTCCCTAATATTTCTTACACAGATGAATCTGTCATATCCTGCACCTGTTCCACACTGCACAATGGCTTCTCTTGAATGTCTTCCTCTCACTGCCCAATTCATTGATGTTACCTGCAGATATCATTATTTTTCTATAAAGTCCAGTTGTGATTCATATATCACAGCTGCTCAACTTCCCATTATTCTCCATTATTTATGTATTCATTATAGAATTGTTAATATTATTGGATAGCATTTTTCCTTCTATGTGATGCAGATAAGCCCTATGGAAAGAATTTTGGTACAAGTATGTCTAGATACTATATATTATAAATGTACATACTTTTCAAATCTCTTAGCATTGTTCTTACTTTAACATTAATAGATTCTCAGATAATGTTTTGAAATATGGTTTGACTTTAAAGAATCACATATTACCTTAGTCATCTATTTAAATATTTTTCCAACACCAAGAATTTTGCTTCTACCTCTTTGTCTGTTGCTTGCACTTCTAATTGGGTTCAGTTAGCTTCTCTGTTTTATCTGCTGTTCACCACACTGGCAAAGCACTACATAGCCCTCCCTTCTCCTTTCCTATGTACTTATACTGTAATAATGGCTGCATTCTTCTCCCTGTCTAATATTAGAAAGATTGATTTTTAATTCCTTATTTTGTTGTTTCTCAATCTGGTGATTTTAGGTATTGTCTAAGATGGTTGTCTGTAAATGCTGAATTGTTATTTTATTTTCACAGCACTACATACTTTGAAATCATTTACTAAGAAGAGACTAATAGGTGATCTGCTGATATGTTTCCCCCCTAGCTCCCTAGCTCTGAAGCACAGCCCATGTTTCAACAGAAGCAGATAGCAGAGAGGAGTGACTGAATCTAGCCAAGCAAATGCATGTGGTAGCTTCTATTTTTTCTTTTCTTTCTCTCTCTCTCTCTCTCTCTCTCTCTCTCTCTCTCTCTCTCTGATGTATGTGCATTTGTGTGTGCATGCTTGCATTTGTGTGAGCCTACATATCAGAGGGGGCACAGGTATATGTGTGAACCTGTACGGGGGGCCAGTGATTGATGTTGGGTGTCTTCATTGATCACTTTCTACTTTGTATATTCAGGCAGGATCCCTCTGTTGAACTCAGAGCTCACTGAATCCTCTAGTCTAGCTAGAGAGCTTGTTCTAGAGGTCCCCTGTCTCTACCTCTTATATACTGAGTTTATAGACAGAAGCTGACACTCCTACCTGGCCTTTACATGGATGCTGGGAACCTGAACTCCAACCCTCACATTTGTATGGCAAGCTCTTTACCTGCTAAGGCCATATCCCCAACCCTGCTTCTAGGAATCTTAATATATATAAACAACTGACTTTTTTTCAAATTCTTTCCTTCCTGCCTACCTGTAATACAGATATGATCTCTGGAATTCTAACTTTTTTGAACTATAAAGAGGGAAACTATACCCTACAAATGGTGAAGCAGAGCGCTAGAAAGTTTCTTGATCATGTAAGAGTCAGAACAGGCCATTGCCTACCCCTGAAATTCTAAGAAACACAATTCAAGTTTGCTTTAACCAATATTTTTTTTAGATCTCTATCACCCTCAGGTGATTGCAAGTCTAGCTAATATGTACAGCATTTATATATAAATGACTAGATTCTTTTAAATATTTCTTTTGGCTTATTTACTTTGATATACATGAGTGTTTTACCTACATGTATGTAAGGGCAACTGCACATACAATCCCACAGAAGAAAGAAGAGTGTGATTCCTTGGAACTGCAGTTAAAGAGGATTGTTAGCCACCATGTGGGTGCTCAGAACTGAACCCAGGTCCTCTGCAAGAGCAGCCAGAGCTCCTAATTATCCCTCCAGTCCCTAATATCTGGATTCTTATACCAGGCCTTTAAAATGTCCAGGTTGACTCTTCATGGAATAAATTAAAGTATGTATTAACAGTTTACTCACGTTTTGTAGTGAATAGTTCATTTATAATAAAAATTTGAATGTTCTGACATGCAGAGACCTGAGCAGGGCATGCCAGTCAGTGACAGGTGAGGCAGGAGCTGTGGCTGTCGAGAATCTTTGCTCTCATGCTATCTTTTGCACTATGTCACAATGATTTCATGTCTTCTGGGCCCCTCTTCATACCTAGAAAGTTGAATTAATCCTTCAGTTATTTGAAGTTGACTTGCAATGATTTTAAGCTGTGTGGGTAAAAGCAGACATTTGAGAGAGATGACTTGGATGTTTTATAAACTGGTAATTGGAAATCAGTATGCTGTAAGCTTCAGGCAGAACACATAATGTGCAGGCCAGTTTGAAGGGGAAAAAGATTATATGTTAATACTATAAAAGGTCAGAACTGTACTAATTAAATTAAACCTGTGAAGCATTGGTGGCACTACCTCTGAATGACTGCATTCCTTCAGAGAATGTACGTTAACAAGTGACAGCTATACTGCACTGTCACACCCGTACTTAGTATGTATTTTGCATATACATACTAAGTGCTGTGTGACTCAATGATTTCTTTTACTTAAAACAGCATGCATATAATTAAATATTAGTTAAAATTATAAAAGAAAGGACACTGGCCTTTAACAATTGTTCGCAGACCCATTAAGGTTTTTTGAACTTTGTTTTAGGTCAAGGTTCACGCTCTTAAGCTTATCCATTTTGTTCATTAGGCTTCATTATAATGCCTCACACATTTTATTAGAGTTGTGTTCATTTCTGCCTCTCTTAAGATTTATATTTTTTGGAAGCACTGGTTCCAGTATTTATATTCTTCAAGCAAAGTGCACTAGTGCTAGGTACACAGTGAGTAATCAAATTGCTTAAGATGGATTAATAAATATGTGAATGAACAAACAAATCACTGAATGAAGATGGAGAAAATTCCTCTTGGACAAAGTTTTGTCAAAGGTGGTGGGAATCTGGTGGCTGTTTGTCTGTTTTTCTCACTGATGAGTCCCATGCATCTAGGGAAGCACCTGGCATATAACGGTAGTCTTTGTGGAAACAAATTTTTGGGGGGTCTTTCTTTTGAAACAGCTTCTCCCTGTAGCCCCAGCTAGCCTGAAACTCACTATGTAAACCAGTCTGGCTTTGAACTCACAGAGATCCACCGGCCTCTGCCTCCTAAGTGTTGGGACATTAGGCGTGTGCCACCATACCTAGTGGAAACAAATATTTAACAAGCCAAGGTTATTTGGAAATTTCTTTGGACTCACTTAATGCTCATTTGTCTGATGTAGTTGATACTGTTACCTCCTCTTCATTGAGTTATTGATGACAGTGTCTCGTCAGTAGCCCTAAGTCATTCTTTGGGTTGGTATAGAATTCATCTCCTTAACCTGCTTCTGTTGGTTGGTGGTGGCCGTCCTGACCACTGTCTGGAGGAAGATTGTGAAGTGAGCTCTGGAAACACTGTGTTTCTGTAGGGTTTCTCTGTCATGGATGAATAGGAAACCAAATGAGGAGAATGGTGCTTCATACCCTTCACAGTTACAAAAATGTATTTGGGGAATGCATTGCTTTGTCTGTTTTCATACAGTCAGAAGCTTTTATTTTTCTTATCTTCTCTGAGCAAAGCTGGCATTTAATTCTTACCTTTCCATTGTTGATTCCTCAGCTGAATGGAATTAAACACTACTCTTGTTTCAGTGCTAACATTTACCCATGATGTGATCCTGAGGGCTATTCTTAAGCTGGAAAACTCTATGTTCTCTTCTCTTAAATGAAATTAACAACAGTATATATCGTCTAAGATTTTTGCAATGATTAAATTAAAGCATACATAATGTGCTTTTCACTGTGCTTGGTTTATGGTAAGCTTCAGTGAGTATTGGCTATAATAATTTTGTTCTTGTGTTAGTATGTAGAATTTAAAAAGCCAATAAGGGGGCTAGAGAGATGGCTCAGCAATTAAGAGCACTGATTGCTCTTGCAGACTACTTGGGATCGATTCCCACTACCCACATGGTGGCTACAAACCTTCCTTAACTCCATTTCCAGGGGAATCTGAAGTCCTCTTCTGATCTCCATGGCACTGCACGACATGGGTGCACTCATGTACACACAGGCAATATGCTTATACACATAAAATAAAAATAATAAATAAAATATTTTTTAAGTAAATGGAAACTTTTCATGACAGATAACACCAAAAGTATCTTTTGAGATGTGAAATAAAAGTTGAGAAACTCCAAAGTTCTGAGATTTTAATAAATCCGAACACCCAAATGAACTTTGCAATGATTTCAGAAGCAAAGCCAGTACCAAGCCAGGAAGTATATTTCCACCTAGGCTAGCAGCAGTTACAGACTGGACAGAGTCACCCGCCATTTCCTCACTATCAGTTTAAAGAAGTCAGGCAGAGCTGCAGTCCCGGGCTCCCACCTAAGAAATGCATATTCCAAAATTAAACAGATGGATGAGTCTTTCTGAGGGAACACAACTTGACACAGTGTGCACTTGCCTTAAAGCTTAGCTGCTTTGCATCCTTTATAGATTCCAGAGATGAGTGCTCTGCTAAAGAAAAATTCTTATAAACACATTTTAAATAGCTGAAATTATATTCTGTAGACCACATATTAAACAAGCACAGACTTCTGTTCCAAGGTAATAGGAAAATTAGTTAATTAAAATTGTTATTCTCTTAGTGGAATGTTAGGCTGTGAAAATATTTTTTCAGGTGAGTGGATTTTAATATTAGAATGTTAAATTAAGAAAATATAGAACAATAACCCGGCATAGAACTGGGAAAATGAACAGCAGACCCCAATCTTATCTGAAGGAATGTTGACAACTGATTGCTACTAGAAGAAAAACTGATCTTCCTAAAACAAGGGTCTCTATATAGGCTGACTAGATTCAGTGGTCAGACTTGCTCTGGAAAATGACTGGGGACACTGACAACACAGTGGACCTTAACAGGGATGACAGAATATATGAGCTCCAGTGGTGGGGCTATGGGAGGGTGCCAGTGGGGACAGGGGTATAGATGATCAAGACTGTTTGAGATGTTCTGTATGAAATGCTTTGTAAATTCAGTCTTCCCAAAGCAATTTCTTCACTTCCTTATAAATTGTTTCATCCTATAATTTAACTGTTTGTATCCTGAGTTCTGTATTATGTTCCAAATTGCTTTGTAACTACATTGAAACCATCCCCTAAAATAGAAATAAAAAACAAAAGTAAAAAAAGAGTATTACATTTTTTAAAAATGAAGATATTCGCCGGGCGTGGTGGTGCATGCCTTTAATCCCAGTACTCGGGAGGTAGAGGCAGGCAGAGCTCTGTGAGTTCAAGGCCAGCCTATTCTACATGGTGAGTTCCAGGACAGCTGGGGCTACAGAGAGACCCTGTCTCAAAAAGACAAAAAAAAAAAACCCAAAACAAAAAAAGACTTGGACATCATTCTACAAATATACACAGAAATTTTGGAAGGTGATCTATAACTTGTTCCTGGTGCAGAATTTAACTTGAGGCCTTGCACACGCTGAACAAGTGTTCCACCATTCAGCAGTATCACTAGCCTTAGAATTTGCAGGTAAATGGATGGAACTAGAAACTGTTATACTAAGTGAAGTAACACAGAGTCAGCAAAACAAACAAACAAAAAAACAAACAAAAAAATGACATATGTTGTCCCTCATATGTGGATCCTAGCACCAAATCCTGATAAATAAGTATGTATTCAGGCATAACTACAGGAACCAGGATAATGAAAATGAACCAGGGAGGTAAAGGAAAAGAAAGAATCTGAAAGAGAAGAACCATAGGAAACAGGCATTAATGAAGGAGATATGGATAAAAATGGGGTTATTTTAAGGGGTGGGAGAGAGGTTATACAAGGAATCTAGGGGATAAAGGGAAAGAAGGAGCTCCAGAGAGGTGGGACCATAGGAGAAGGGTATTAGTAAGGGAGAAAGGGGGGAAATGGGGGCACCTTAAATGGGAAAACCATGGTGGAGGGGTGAGACAATGCGAGAGATAAATAATGCCTAGCTAGTTTTGAAAATCAGAGGGAAACATATTATTCCTACAACCTACTGACAAATTATACATAGCAGATCAAGAACTATATGTCTAGGTAAGGTTTATCTGAGAACAATTGGTCTTTGCACAAGATTTATCTACATGACAACTTCTTAGATGTTTAACAGTTGTACTTTGAGGCCTATACTAATTTGGTCATAGGGACATAAAGGACAGTATTGGCTCTTTGCCCTCCTAGTTCGACTAAGTTCCAGGGGACTTTGAGCATCTCTCAAAATGTCCTGTAACTGTGGTGAATCACCTGTCCTCTTGATCAAGGAGACCATGGAGACCACACCAGATGGACTTGAACCAGTGTCCAGTCTACAAAGAGGAGGGTCAACACAGAGGAATCATTTCCCCCATGCTTCCAAGGGAAGTGACCCATGGTCGAGTAGGACCTTTGACTTATCTTCGCATACACAGAACTGGTAAAAGAAAGGAGCCAGGGGCTCCTCCCAAGCCCATGTGAACCCTGAGGAACAGATTCTCAAACAACCTTAAGAGTAAGAATAAATTGGTTTATCTGTGAAAACTGTAGGATCTTAAACACCAAAAGGAAAGTATAACCAAAGATTAAAGGGGCTAATATATATATATATATATTTGTCTTTTTAAGACAGGGTTTCCCTGTAGCCCCAGCTGTCCTGGAACTCACTATGTAGACCAGGCTGGCCTTGAACTCACAGAGATCTGCCTGCCTCTGCCTCTCAAGTTCTGGGATTAAAGGCATGCACCATTTTTTTTAAGAGTCCATATGTATAGCTAAAGGCTACATAACAAAAAACAATGCCAGACAGGAGATACTTTCCTTTGAGTTCCCAGACAATAACCCAGCATAGAACTGGGAAAATGAACAGCAGACCCCAATCTTATCTAAAGGAATAGTGACAACTAATTGCTGCTAGATGAGGAACAGCTGATCTTTCTAAAACAAGGATCTCTAAATAGGCTGACTAGAACAGCCAAACTAGAAAGTTCCCTGTCTCTAGATAGGGAATGGCTGGGGGCACCAACAACACAGTGGACAGTAACAGGGCTAACAGAGTATATGGGCTCCAGTGTGTGTGTGGGGGGGGCGGATTTGTGGAAACTATGGGAGGGTGCCATTTGGGAAGTGAGTATATAGATGAATAAAATTGTTTGGGATGTTCTGTATGATATACACACAAAAAAATCAACAAATTAAAAGCATGAGTTATGTTTGAGGAAGAAGCATAAAAACTTCCTTCACGTTAATTAGTAGAGGTGATAAACATTGCCATTGAAATCTACCTGATGACTTTATATCCGTTCTCAGGTGCCATGGATCCGAGTGTAACCAACTGTGACCAGTAA
>NW_008343968.1:1175822-1178322 GCF_000622305.1 Nannospalax galili
TCAGCTGTATAGAGATTAGAGATGCACGTGCAAATGTCTTAATGTCAGTTGTATTGAAAATGAATTTTTCTGTATGAAACTGGGTATTTTAATAGTGAAATGGAGATCTTTTTTAAAGTTTAAAATGTCATTTAATTTTATGTCTTACAGGGTTTATACTGAGTATAATATTGTATAACTGTATTAATTCAACTGTGAACCTAAACATTTACAACCACTTTTGAAAGAGCTGTATCCTTGCTCTGAAAATTGTTATTGAATATGTTAAAGCTGTAATGAAATGCTTCTAATCTTGTGGTTATTAAAGAAATTTAAAAAATTAAAAGGGAGTCTCTATAGGCATAGTATTAAGGTATAAGAACATGGGCTGGAGAGATGGCTCACTAGTTAAGACAACTGGCTGCTCTTTGCAGAGAACCCGGGTTCAGTTCCCAGTAACCACATGGTGACTAACAACTATCTGTAATTCATTTCCAAGGGATCCAACATCTTCTTCGGACCTCCATGGACATTGTGTGACATGGGTGCATTTACATACAAGCAGGCAATTCACTCATACATATAACATAATAAAAGTATTTCTAAAAGGCAGAAGAACATGAGATATAGTTTCCCCACAAAGCATTAAAAATACTCCAAAGTAAAAAGTACTTTGTTTTTGCTTTAAGTGCTACAAAACAAAAAGAAATGTCACGTAAGCCAAAATCTGTTATATATATTTGCTGTATAATGTAGCTAGCTCAAAACTTTTCCTAATATAAAAATTATTATAGGAATATTTATTCGGAAAATATAGTTATTCTTTATTTAGTATCTGCTGTATGGCAGACACTCGAATAAACATTGCAATATAAAAATAACATTATGCCATCTTTGCTTGGAAAGGACTAGCAGTGTCTTTTCCTAAAATGACTGCATCACCAATAGCAAATGTAGAGCTATGTGCCCTTCTGCCTCTGCAGCTGTGCCCTGACCTGAGCTAACAGGTACTCTTTCTTTACTCTTAGGTTCTGATGTTCATTTTCTGAAACAAATAGTCTAGCACATTCAGATATTCAGACTTTAACTCAAACAGCAGTGTGGCTAGCTAGATTTGATATAATGACTGCTGTGATCAAAGAGATATAGTTTACAAGAGAAGTTCCCACTGAGCATAATTTTGAATACTATGACTGAGCATAAATTTTAGCCACTGACTAAAGAGCAAGAAACTGGAAAAAATTGTTTAGAAATCTAAATTCATAGACTAGTGAAACTCTTATTTCTGTCTACTGAATACATTAGTCAGGACTTTCTATTGAATATGCAGAATATATACATCCTAAATTATATATATATAAATATATATATGAAATATATGTGTATACATATCCTAAATATATCTCCTAAATATATTATATCCTAAATATATATTACAAATACTATCTATATGAGAGTTTTATGAAGAGTTGGCAATTGTGACTAGGAAGGTAGAGAAGGCTTACATCAGGACTGAAAGCTGGAGAACTAGAAAGCCAGTGGAAGCTAGTGGGATAACCACGTCTGAAGTTGGAATCTGTGAGCTCCAGAGTTCAGGGACAGTTGATGATGTCCTGGCTTAAGGTCGCAGGCGAAGAGAGTAAATGAGTCTGCTCTTTCTTTGAGTCTGTCCTTTGGCCCTCGATGGCTTGGACATATCTTACTAGCCTTCTGGGCATCCCTTAGCCTACTCCTGCTTATACACAAGAATAACCCTTATGCTTAACAAAACTCAAAGAAGCTTTCATTTAAAATGTAAAACCTTTACCAGTTTAATTGAATAATTGCTGACTCCAGAAAATAGATTATTATAATCTGGTCCTGGAACCTAGAATGTTCGAACTTTGGATGTTGAGTCCACTAAAGATAACATTCTTTCTTTTGTGTTTTGTGGTACATGAGTCTTACTTTTTTGTTTTAGTTTCAGATCTTCTTTCTTATATGCTGTCCCTCCTTCCCTCTCTCCTTCCTTTTTTCTCCTTCCTCCATTTCTCTCTCTCCTTTCCTCCCTCTGTACCTATTCATAAATATTTTTTTCTTGTTCTGGGGATCAAGCCCAGGACCTTGTGGATGCTAGGTAAGTGCTCTACTACTGAACTATATTCCCTACTCCTTGGTTTTATGAGAAAAGGTCTTGCTGTGTAACTCAAGCAGGCCTCAAACTCATCATCTTCCTGCTTCTAACTCTTGAATACTGGGATTACAAGGCTGTGCCATCATTCCTGTCTTTTTATGATATGGTCAAAGGCCCTAAATACTCATGAGTAACACCATCCTATTAGTGGCAAAGTTCTAACACTTGCCTACACATTGATACTAAAACCTAAGGTTTCTCAAAACCAATATAAAATAAAATGACATTTCAAATAACTCATGCATACTTCAAGTTATCTCTAGAATAATCAAAACACTTAATAGAGCATAAATGCTATGTATAGTACTGAATTATTTAAAGAACAGCAAGAAAAAACTCTGTAGAGAC
>NW_008343968.1:1181550-1187276 GCF_000622305.1 Nannospalax galili
GCCCATCTTTCAATTGGGTTGCTTCTTGTTTTGGGTCTCTGTTTTTTAAGTTTGTTATATATTCTGGTAATTAAACCTCTATCAGATGTATTGCTGGTGAAGATTTTCTCCCATTCTGTGGGTTTTCTGTTTGTTTCCTTGGTTGTCTCCTTTGATGTACAGAAGCTTTTTAGTTTAATGAGGTCCCACTTGTTAATTCTTGCCCTTGTTTCCTGGGCTATTGGTGTCCGGTTTAGAAAGTCCTTTCCTACACCTATATCTTGTAGGTTTTCCCAACGTTTTCTTCTAAGAGTTTCAGAGTTTCAGGCTTTACATTTGATCTCACACATTAGGAATGCATATACAACTATGATGTAGACAGACAAAAATAAGTTACCATAGTTTGAAAGGATTTTAGATAATTCCAGTTTACACTCTGCCTCTTCCCACTGTATGATCCAGTGGCTGAATGTGAGTAGTTTGAACCACTGACTAATGATGAAAATTCTTTTTTTATAAAAACCCTTTATTAAATTTGTTCTTTGACAATTTCATACATGTATATAGTGCATTCTGATTATTCACTCTCTACCCCACTGAACCACCTCCTCCCTCCTACAATTCCTTTTCTTTTTCGTGTCTTTTTGTCTTGTTTTTATGACTCGCTGAGTTGCTGGGTTTAACCATAGCCATCTGTATGGTCATGGGTTTAAGAGTTAACCTTTTGAACCTGGTAGGCTTACCAATGTTAATATAACTGAAGACAATTTCTTCCCTTCTCCCTGACTCCATTAATGACCAATAATAGCTCAGCAGAGAGGGATAGGGACAGGTCATCCCCTCCCTGAGCCATGATTGATTCTTGTGAACCCAGTCTTGTGCAGGTCCGGTGCAGGCAGCCATACGTGCTTTGAAATCCTGATTCCAATGTGTGCCGTTTCTCAGCCCTTCTACCTGCTTTCTGGCTCTTATATTCTTTTCATCCCCTCTTTCACAGTGTTCCTTGAACCTTAAAGTGGGTAGCATGAGCAACTTGTGTAGGGCTGAGCCCTCAACTATTACTTACTCTAGGCAGCTTAAGCAGCAATATGTCTCTGCATTCATGGCTATTCCTTGAAAAGTTTCTGTAGTTAAGGCTTAGAGTAGCACTCTCTATGGGATGAACATAGATCTTTAGAGGACAGCTTGACACCACTGAAGTTCTTTGAAGCAGTTACTGATGAGAAATTTTTCTGACAACAAAAAAGTGGGTTACAAGATAACTTTCAAACTTGTTTGAGAAGTGAGAAGGCAAGAAACAAAACAGAACTCTTTGACTTCAGTATTTGTAAACTTTCACAAAAATAGTAGGAGCATGTTTGAGGAGACCAATATTGAAATTACATAAAAGTGCTTCTCAAAGCATCTCAAGTCCATTTTTAGATACAGAAAACTCGAAGTCCTCTTGGCTAGGTGTGTCTTGGAGCTGCTAAATTCATGCCAGCATAAAATCCAGAGCTGTGTTGTTAGTCTTGCTGTAGTTTGCTTTTATCCTGGCACTTTCATCTCAGTGTGTTCTGTGAGCCCTTCCTGATCAGTGTTGAGGTGTCCCAGGGAGACTTCTGCAACTCTTTTCTTCTTTGCAGGAAATCTCTTGCATTTACCAACTAATGAGTGGGTAAAGTTCTCAGCATTCAGATACAACGCTCAAGCTTGCTGCAGCACTTCCACATCAATACCTGTGACCTCCAGCCAGGCATCTCTCTTGTGGCTTCTTTGCTCTTTCCCCCTGATTTGTCTTTGCTTTCTTGAATGTTAGGGTGTGTGAGGGTAGCTTGTCACTTGATTTCACTGTAAATGCTTTTCTCTGTTTTGAAGTTTATATCTTGTTACTCTGAACTTGTGTTTGTAAGGAATACAGAAATTGGGTCTGCTTTCATGAACCAATGTTCCTATAATCTTTTCTTCTTTTGAAAGGCAATTAAATGGTTATATCCCTAAGCTCACAAACTTTTTTTTGCTTGTTCTAACCACTACCTTGAGGTTGGATGTTTATACTTTTCATTTTTTTTGATATCGTTGTCTAACTTTTACCACATATATATGTGTATAGAATTGATTCCAGGTACCTGTAATCTGTCATCAATAGGATGAAATATCTGTGCAATTAACTTTTCAGTAACTGAAGGTAGCCATATGGAGCTATTACCTTCTCTTTTGCACCTTAGATTATCAAGACAACTGGGTTTCCCAAAAAAAGGTCATATGAAGCCAAAAGTTTATAAAACTCTCTTGGAAATCATCATGAAACTTCCAAAATATCTAATGGTGACTTCATGCCACTCAGATGGTTTTATTGACAACAGAGAGATTTCATAGTGATTTGAAGGTTGGGAGAATTGTTTCTCAAGTAGGATGGATGCAGCAACACCTACTGTTTTTTACAGCATTTTTCAAGATGTGAGTTCATTTAGTCCATTAAAGACACTTATGTCATTTCCCTGTCAACTACCTTATTTCTGTGATACATGCTACTTATCTATAAAATGTAATATATATTTTCATATTCTATATTTTTAGATTCTTCACTGATACAAATCTGCTGTACATAGTTTTTGAAATTTACCTTTCAATATTATATGTTCAAACTTAATTATTTTGATTCAGATGTAGTTCATTCAATTATTTGTTGTATAAAATATATTTATCATTTCCCCATTAGTTAATGGTTTAATATTGCCTGTTTGCTCTCTGGTGAACAATCCTATGAGTTTCTCTAACACACACACACACACACACACACACACACACACACACACACTGCTTTCTACAAAAATTTTATCACTTCTTCAAACTCCCTTGATAAGATTTTTTCTACTGATAGTTCCAAATTTGATTGTAAATTATTATTTGTTATTCTATAGGGTTCGAAGTGCTATTCTATTATTGTTTTAATTTACACTATCTTTCCTAATGAGATTATTTTAATATATTTGTTGAAATTTGTGTTTCCTCATTTGTCTATTGTACATTTGTTAGTTTTGCCCTATTTCCAATAAATATGTTTATGCTTATAGTAGAAACACAAATAGGGCCATTTCTATGAGCTCTTGTTGATTTGCAAGAGTTAGCATTTTTTTCTGACTGGTAAGCCTTTACTAGTACCTTTCAGTGTAAACTTCAAACATAAAAACTATTACATTGCATCACACATATCAATAACTACATTTAGATAGTCTTTTGCTCTTTTGTTGGGGACCCCTGCTGTGAAGTCATAGTCTCTCCATGTCCAGGTGGCCCACGGGCTCGGTTTCATATGCAGATGACTCCTTTCAGCAGAGTACCTGGCATCTTCCTAACTCTCCTTTGAAGTAGCCACCATAGAAAACATGGCCTCTGGCTCTGGAAATACCATGCTTTCCTATGTGATTTTTCAAGCAGTCTGACAGTCTAGCAGCCTGGCAGGAGCCCATTTCCACACGCAAATGAGGCATCCCCAAAATACCTATCAGCTAAAGCTTTTACCACTGCCCCTACAGTATAAAAATATCCCAGTCTTCTCTCAATAATAGAGAGCTGGATCACTAGGAGCTGTGTTCCAGCGGCCGGTGGAACTCGCATATTGAGGAAGGTGCACTGGTGAAATCAGGGCAGAGACACGGCTGAGCAAAGCCTTAGCAGCAGGGACTTTCAACACCGAAGCGGCGGACAGTGACGCACGGCCAGAGAAGCAGACCCACCTGTGGCCAGATCTGCCGCAGCTTCCAGGACGCGGCACGGCGGAGAAGCCTGCGGGACTCGCGCCGTGACTCTCCAGGTGTGCGCGGGGACCCCGAGATACCCGTGCACCTCATATCTGGCGCCCAGCGTGCCCCATACCTGGCACCCAATGTGAGAGCCTCTGAACCTCGTGCCAGTTAGGAGCTGGTGCCCACGGAAATGCAGGATCTGTGAGTATCCCTCCCCCTCAGGAGGGTAACAAAAATCTCTTCTAAATTTCCTCCTTTTCTTTCCGGTCTAAAAGTCCTCGCGTTGGACCGCTAGGGCCAGAGAAACAACTGACGCTTTCTGGCCAGGGCTACCCCCTGGTGTTAGCTGAAGGTCTTTCTGATCCCCTAACGGACCCCGACTGCCTGTACAGGTGTGGACAAAGACCTCTATCTAGATATCTTTTTAATATATCAAACCTGGTGATGCAACGGCCAGTTAAAAGCCACAGAGTGGCCGCCAGCCCCTCAAATTTGCGGTAAGGTCTCGTGCTGGGAACCACTGGGATCCCCTGAAATTTTAATTTCAGGCATGTCCCTTTGGGAACCATCACTTCACCCAACTTTTCTATCTGAACACTGCTAGAAAAAAAATCCCCAAAGTTCCAGGGATCTTCACGTAAGCCTTGGAGTCAGTTTCTAAGGTAAACGTCCCTCTGTTACCCTGCCCCCAAGGCATTCAAACCACAGCTGAAACCGGTTCAGTGAAAATTTAAATTAACTAGCCCCTACAGAGCACCTGCAGCTCAAAAGCGGCTCCCAGACAAAAGATTTAAAAGTAAAACTTTTTTTTCTGCAAACCTAGAGGCTTATCACTTGCCAAGGCGCTTCGGCCCTCTAGTGTCCCACTGCTGTAAAAACATCTTCCCTTTACAATGGGAAATTCTGCATCATGCCAAGAAAATGCCAAATTCGTTCTCTTAAAATCCTGCTCAAATCTAGAGGACTTAAAATTTCAAAAGAAGAAAGCTTAAAATTTTGGAATGAGGTGTATCAATTTGCACCCTGGGTCTTATCAGCAGACATATCTGATCCTGAGGTGTGGAACTTTCTTTCACATTTGGCCTATAAGAAAGAAATCCAAGAAAAGCATAATTTTCCTCTTTCATTTTTTCCAATAATGGCAGCCATCCAGCAATGCTTAAAAAACCCACCTAAAATTGAGGAAAGTTTACAGGCACCAGAGAATAATAAAAGAGAGGTTTTAAATGATAAAAAAGAGCCAAAAAATTGCTCAGTAACAGATTGAACAACTCCAAAAAATAAAATCTCTCCAAGCCACACAAAATCCACCCATCAGCAAAATTAATCCTCACCCCTCTCTTGCTGATTCAACAAGCCCAGATACTAACGCCCAAATTTCAAAAGTTACCAAAGATTCTCAGGTAAAATCCCCTCCTCCCCCTCCACCTCGACTGCCTCCTGTGGAGACACGCCTTACAGCCACAGAGCAGCTGTGTAGCCTTAGAGACAGTGAAAGCTGCCAGCCTCAAAATTCCCAGCCTCAGCCGTCTCAGGACTCCCAAATCCCACCAATACAGGCTTTTTCTGTCAATTTACAAATTATTCTCAGCTAAATTCCCCTCCCCCTCCACCCCCTGGTGAGACATGCCTTACAGCCACAGAGCAGCTGTGTAACCTTAGAGACAGTGAAAGCTGCCAGTCTCAAAATTTCCAGCCTCAGCTGTCTCAGGACCCCCAAAACCCACCGGTAGAGGCTTTTCCTGTTAACTTACAAATAACCAGAAAACGCCCCCTAGCCTGGTACCCACTCCCAGCTACAGATCTTAAAGAATTATGCCAGGCTGTACGTGAAAATGACATTCATGCTCCTTGGGCTAAATCTATACTACAAACATTTAATGCTAACCTGCTTCCCCAAGATTGGAGAGACATTTGTAGATCTACCCTCCCCAGTCCATTATTTGTACAATGGGAAGCCTTATTTAGAGATGAGTGCCTAATGCAAGCTAAAAGAAATGACACTCATAATCAACAGCT
>NW_008343968.1:1192926-1227114 GCF_000622305.1 Nannospalax galili
AGCTTTTACCACTGCCCCTACAGTATAAAAATATCCCAGTCTTCTCTCAATATAGAGAGCTGGATCACTAGGAGCTAGGAGCTGAACACTTAATAAAAGCTGTAACACGGACTAAGCAGAGTCCTGCGTCTTACTACTGGCGATCCAGCCTCTCCGGGGGGCAGCATTCCTCTGTCACTGACTCACGGATCCCAGCTTCAGCCGCCTCGCACTATTCCCACGTGTTCCAGTGGCCGGTGGAACTCGCATATTGAGGAAGGTGCACTGGTGAAATCAGGGCAGAGACACGGCTGAGCAAAGCCTTAGCAGCAGGGACTTTCAGCACCGAAGCGGCGGACAGCGACGCATGGCCAGAGAAGCAGACCCACTTGTGGCCAGATCCGCCGCAGCTTCCAGGACGCGGCATGGCGGAGAAGCCTGCGGGACCCGCGCCGTGACTCTCCAGGTGTGCGTGGGGACCCCGAAATACCCGCACACCTCACACCTGGCGCCCAGCACGCCCCATACTCTTTCTGTTTTAGTACAATTCATATCCAATGAAATGTGAAATATAAGTATAGTATGTGTGGAGTTTAACAAATGCATGCACTAGTGCAGCACAAACCTCTCTCAAGGTGCAGAACACCTATCATCATCCTTTAAAGTTACTGTATACTCCCCGACAAAGAAGTAGCATAGGGTGGATATGCGTTTATATGTATAAAATTGTCAAGTACTTCCTCAAAGTAGCTGAGTGCATTCCAATCCACAGTGTGGAAGTTCTGTCCTTCCTTTCCTCATTTAGTGCTGCCTGTCTTCTGTTTTTCTTGTAATCACACAGCATAATTTAGGATTTGATTCTCTAATGCCTAATGTTGAACAAGTCTGTATGTGCCTGTTAGTCAGGCATAATTCTTTCCAACTGTGCAGCCACATCCCTTTATTTACTGACTTCTTGGTCTTCTTATTAATAAGTAGGAGAAATGCTTCATTGGCTCTGGATGCCGGGGACTTGTCAGGAATATTTGGGGGATGTTTCCTCTCAGTTTGAGATTGCCTATTTATTTTCTCAGTGGTATCTTTGGAATAAGTAAGAGGAGTTTCAACTTGGTGAAGGTTAGTTTATGTACTTTTTTCTTTTATGTTACAGCTTTTCCTGATTAAGTTCTAAGCTCTATTTATGATTTATGTGGATATTTTCTATGCTGTCTCTCAAGGCTTTATGGCTATCACTTTGACATAAAAGTGTATAACATTTTGAATTAATTTTGTAGTATAGTATGATGTAGAACTCAATATTATTTTTACCATAAAACTACCTTTTGGTTCCAACACTGTTTATTCGAAAGACATTTACTTCTCCAGAAGATTGCTTTGACAATTTTATTAAAAATTCAGGTAAAAATGTAAATGTTGACTTACTTTATATTCTCTATGTCATTTTGTTAATCAATTTGTGTATGTTTATATAAGTGTTACATTGTCTTGGTTTATTATAAGCCTTGACATAATATAAGTCCTTCATCCTTCTTATTTTTAAAGAAGATTGTGAGTATTCTAGGTCCTCTGTTGTGTAAATTTAAGGAAGTTCTGTGGATGAAGACTAGCAATGTGATGCACACCTGGGTAGATGTGGGATAATGACACTGTGGAAATATTGCTTCTGCTTGTAATATTTTGATATTGAGGTAAGCTCACATTGTTTAAAGTTGTATTAAAAGTATTCTTTTCTCCTCAAAGTAGTAACACTACTGTTAGCATTATAATTCTTAGTAATAATACTGGTTCTCTAGGAAGTTTGATAAAAATCATTAGAGGAATGACCTTAATATTAGAGATTTTATGTCCTATTTATGTAACAAATTGAATTTCTTTAACAGATTGAGGGCTTCTCAGAATTTTTATTATCTTCTTCAAGTTACAATACATTTTACTCTCTAAGAAAACTGTCCATTTTTTCCAGGTAGTTGCGTATCCCATTCAAAAACTTTGTCTGGGCTTTGCTTTTGGTGGTGTCTGGGAATTGTGTTCTTATCAAGGTGGGGCATAAAGCTCCCATTTAATTAGCTCCTTTCAAAGATAAATTCCCCAGCATATCATTTCATGTGGTTAATATGGCCATATTGCCATTGTTAGAGACAACATAAAGTGACCGCACTGTGCTGCCCTAGATGGAGGGGATACTGTTTTCAATGACATTGCGCGTGACATTTTTCCAGAAACATCAGGTATTACATTATACACAGAGCAAGAACTGATGTCATGGAGTGTGAGACAGAAGAAAAGAGAGACCTTGAATGATGGATTTAAATGCATCCATCCAGGCATTGTCCTGCAGTTGTTCTGGAAGATATTAAGCGCTAAACAGAATAGTAGTAAGCTGTTGCTAAAGAATAGTGACACTGACAGCAGAGTCCAGCTAGACACCAAGAAAGAACAATTAATGGAACAAATCTAACGTATGATACATTTTACTATCACTTACTGAAAATGTAACACAGAATTTTCCATACAGCATTTGGGTATTGTCTACCGTGTTAACAAATGAATATGTGTGCTAATCATTAGAGCAGCATTATTCTTTCTAAGTTTTAGGGGTTGTGTTTTTGGTGTGTCATTTAAGAACACTTTGCTTAACTGGAAGCCACAGAGGTTTTCTCCTAAAATTTCATCTAGATGCAATTTCAAAAGTATCTAGACAACATTTTACATATGTTTATATTCTATACTTATTTCTGTCTCATGTCCATTTTGAGCTAAATTTTGGAGATAGTACAGCGTAAGGGTCAAGATATGACACCTTCCCTCTGCCCGTTTCTTTCTTCCCTCCCTCCCTCCATCCTTCTCTTCTCTTCTCCCCTCCCTTCTCTCTCTCCCCTCCCCTCTTCCCTCCCCTCCCCTCTCATCTCCTCTCCCGTCTCCTTTCCACTCCCTCTTTTCTTTGCACATGCTAAGCAAGCATGCTACCGCAGCACTTCATTCCCAGCCTTCCTACTGTTTCTATGTGAATGTCTAGTGGTACAGTATCACTTACAGAAAAACCCATCCTTTCTCTTTTCAACTGCACATTTATCAATCAGTAGGCAATGTGTATAAGCCAAGTTGTCTATGTTCATCTCTATGCACCTATAGACCTATTTGTTTTATCATACTGTATTGGTTACTAGAAATCCAATGACTGTAAATCCACCCCTTTTGTTTCTCTTCTCTGAACTCTGGATTTTCTGCTTCTTTCATCTTTACATATAGCTTTAGTTTTCCTCTCTCTCTCTCTCTCTCTCTCTCTCTTTCTCTCTTTTTTCTTGGGCTTTCTGAGACAGAGTCTCCCTATAGTCCAAGCTGGCCTGGAACTCACTAAGTAGATCAGGCTGGCCTTGAACTCATAGAGATCTGCCTGCCTCCAAAGTGCTGGGATTAAAGGCCTGTGCCACCATACCTGACTTTTTTTTAAAATAATTTTCAAAGTAACTTAATTTATACAAAAATGCTGCTGATATTTTCACTGAAATGCCTGACTATGGAAGTGTTTCAAAGGTATCAATGTTTAAACAATATAGAACCTCACAATCTATGAGCAATATATGCCTTTATACTTAGTTTCCTTAGTTCTTTTTTTTAATTTATTATTTTTATTTTGTGTATGCATGTATTGCCTGCATGTAGGTAAGTGCACCCATGTCATGCAATGTCCGTGGAGGTCAGAAGAGGCTTTTGGATACCCTGGGACTGGAATTATGGACAGTTGTTAACTGCCATGTGGGTGCTGGGTTTTGAACCTGGGTCTTTTGCAAGAACAACCAGTGTTCTTAACTGCTGAGCCATCTCTGTAGCCCCTCTAGTAAGTGCATTAGACAGGTTGATTTGTGATTGTTGAGCCAGTGCTAATTCTGCTGCAATAGAAGCTCCAAAATGGTGGGCAGTGCTTGGCTGACTTGCAAGAATAGATTCGTGTAGAACTTTGTGAACCTGCTCTACTTCCTTCACCTAGAAATCAGCAATGGTAGGCTTACTCATCCCACAGAAATCAGTAAATGTCCCCTGGCAGGCATCCTTGCTTCATCTTGCTCTGCTTCTCTCATGTTGCTGGACCAACTCTTCTCAGGCATGCCTTCTGAGAGAGACTCAATTAGAACTGGACCACTTCACAAACTAATCTCAAAAGTCACAAGACACATCTTCATCATGACTAGAGGCCTGAACTCTGGATGAAGACCAACATCACACTGAACATGTGGGATAGAAACCATAAGGGCGGCTATATCAGAAGCATTATTTTCAGTTCTCTTCACTGGTATATCCCAAGTGCCTCTGTCAGTGTGATGTATAGGATTGTGCTGAATAAATCAATTCTTCATTGTGCGGAGCTGACACTGAATGAAACCGGTTGTGTCATGATGTCTAAAAGAACTGTGGTCTGAAGATTCTTACCTCTGATGCCCTAAGTTGTGAATTTGAGGTATCTTACCTCACTAGTGCTGAGATTGGTTATTCTCCTTGTTACTAATGCTGCCCGTTCAGAGGCAGACTGACACACATCAAAATACTGTGTAATTTTATTTTTTTTAAGCCTGAGATGAAATAAAATAGACTAGCAAGGAAACACAGACTAGAAGTTTTATAGCATATTTGTCTAATTCTAGTCAAGGGGAGATTTTTCCATCATGTAACCATCCCTCCTTTAAAAATCCAAGTTGCTTATTTTCAGGTACAAGTATCTCTAGTCTCTGGGTAGCACCCTGTACATTTTGAGACAGCTGGAGGGAGCATGTAGAAGGACCTAGCAGAACCCTATCTATCTTCTCGACTGATGAGAATACCGTTGGCATTTGTCATCACAGAAACTTAGGAAGGGAATAATGCAACATGGATTCTGTTGGGATTTGGTTGCTGAAAAAAATTTATTTATACCTCTTGCCTTAACTTCTGTGTCTCTAATTTTTTATTTTATTGTTCGAAAACTAAAAAATAATTATGTTCATGAGTGTTTGTCCTCCATGCTTAAAAGTGCACTTGTATGTGCAATACACATAGAGTCCAGAAGAGAGCATTGAATCCTTTGGAGCTGGAGTCATGCACTGTTGGTAGCTGCCATGTGGATGCTGGAACCAAACCTAGGTCCTCTGCAAGAGTAGGCAATGCTCTGAGCCACTGAGCATCTCTCCAGCCTCTAACTTCTGTATCTCAATATCTCTAATAGTCAAATTTGGATTGTCATAGTAACCACTTCATATGGTTAGAGTGAGAGTTAAATTGCATATTCTGTAAAATAAGTACAGTATCTGTTATAGAGAAGATGCTAAAATTTAGCATTTTTTTCTTATCACTCTCTGCATTAATGGATGCTACTAACACCTATTTGTTACCACATCCAAAAAACCCTGCTATGATGATCAAATGCTCAGTTTATTTCTCCATAATCACTGGACGTCCATCACCAATTTTTAAAGTGTGCCGTGCTCTTGATGAGTTTCCTTCACTCCAATATTGCTCTGTAGCCATGTGGTAGCCCCAGAAAAGCAGAGTGATTTATATAATGCATGCTGTTTAATGAATGGAGTTTGTCTCTCAAAGGTCCACACATTGAAAACTTGGTTCCTTTGTAACTATGTGGTACAGTGTAGAACCTTCAAGAGGTAGCACATACCCAGTGCTTATAATTTGGTCACAGAAGCCACTGCTCTCAGGAGAACTTGATGTGGTTCCTGTGGATCCCTGGCTACTTTTCATGAAAAAGTTGTTAAGAAAGATGAATCCTCCCTTGCCCTTGGTCTCCTTCTGGGCGCCTGTCTTGCTCTATGATCTCTCTAGTTTGTGCGCGGTGCTGCTGTGTTGCCATCTTTTATGATGTAATACAAACAAGGGGAGGATTTACAACAGCCAGTATCATACTATTTGAATATTCAGCCTCCAAATTATGAACTACATAGGCCTTCTTCCTTATAAACTACGAGTTTCAGGTATTTTGATACAGCAACAAAATATAGACAAATAGAATGCACCATTCTGTATAAAACCCTCCGGTAGTGTCTCATCCAAAAGTTATACTAGAACCTCAGAACTTTGGCTTCTTTTTAATCTCCCAGCTTCAATTCTTGCTGTATAAACATCATTTCTTCCTGTATAAAGCTCTGTAAAACTGTGCCATTGGGGGTTGAGTTGTTTCAAGTAACACTGTTGCTTTGTCCCTTACTTTGTGCTTGAAATTTCTACTTACTCTTCCCACGTCAGCTTAGGTACTGTTCTCTTCAGAGTTGACTGCACAACTTAAGTGGGGTTAGGTGCCCTCTTGGTGCTTTTCCAAGTGACTCATGGGTACTTCTCTTAGTACCGTAAAGGCTTCTGAGTTCACTGTGCCAACGCCAGCTCTTCAGATAGAATGTAAACTTTTTCTGATTTTCTTTTGTAGTTCTGTTCCACGCACTCCATATAGCATACGTTTTCTATTCAATGCCGATGTATAAATAAATAAATAAACATATAAACAACTGTGGTGGCATTAAATAAATCACATGACATTTTTAGTATGTTTTTGACTTTTTAAAATAAATGTTAGATTTTCTTCTTACAGATTTAAAGCATTTTCTAAAATGACCTTTAAAAAACTGCATTTTCAGCTTAGAAAACCCTTGTGATGAAATCAGTTATTAAATTTGTAGTTGCTTAGCGATAAGGAGAGAGGGAAAGCATAAAAAGTTAATTAAGGAAACAGGAATTCATGGAAATGTTTTGTCATCCCTGAAATTGCAAACAGAATTGAAAATGCATTCTTTCTAATGGCTTCCTGTTGTATGTTCTTTTCACTGCATATACTGTTCCATTAAACTGTCATGCCTCATCTCAGGGCTGTATTTCCACAATGAGAGCTATCCACCTTTTCTTTTTTTTGAAGCAGGGTCTCCCTGTAGCTCCAGCTGTCCTGAAGCTCAGTACATAGACTAGGCTGGCCTAGATCTCTCAGGTGTCTACCTCCCTAGTGCTGTGATCAAAGGTGTGAGCACCACGACCTTCAACATCTTTCTGTGAAACAGGCAGCCAGATAGATCCCTAGAATGAAAATCTCTCACAGTTTTATCTAGCAGCAATAAGAATTCAAAATTACAGGCTGCAATTACATATGGATACTAAATAGCTTACATAATATGAGGACTTGCTTTAGTAAAAATTAAATCATTTAAATTATAAGGATATTATCATGAAGTTTGTGTCTTTATGAGTGTGTGTGTGTGTGTGTGTGTAGGATAGTGGTCAACGTCAGTACCTGTGTCAATTGTTCTCCACTTTTTTGATTCGATCTCTGATTTATTTTATTTTTTGATCTTTGTTTATTCTTTTAAAATTTCATACATTTCCCACTCAAATTCAGACCCCCTCCCCCATCCATGCCTCTCCCTATCCCTCCACTGAACTCTATGCAGTCTGCCATACATGCTGAGTCCTATTCATTCAGGTGTTTGTACCCAAATGTCCTTCAGTGTGAATGTGTCCACTGGAGTCTAGTCAGGTCATACAGTGGTAGTATGTTAGTCACACTCTCCCTCACCCAGCAGCAATCAGTCTCAAATAATTCTCAATCTAGTGCTGGCCTGTCACAACCCCCGCCTTGGGCCGTTGTTTAATTGAGTTGACATGGGTCCCGTATTTGATGCCACTGTCGCCCAGGCTCATATGAGCAAGGCTCCAGTGGCCTGGAAACCTCCACCTCTTTATGTTTATGTACCAGCCCTGGCTCTTACAATCTTTCTGCCTCCTCTTCCTCAATGGTCCCTGAGCAGTGGGTGGGTAAGTTTCAATATAGGAGTCCCATCCTACACTCTACAGTCTCTTATTCTCCAAAACTTGGCCATTGTGGCCTTCTGTGTGTACATGGGATCCTCACTGGTGAGAGTTAAGGGTGCATTAGCTCTCTCTCTAACCCTTATTCAGCTATGTTCCATGAGCCTTGGTTGTAGAAATTCAACTGCAGATGTGTCACTTAGTACTGGACATCTCCCAGGTATATGTTCTCTGTGCCTGACCAGATGTGCAACTCTGTAGTAACCTCCATCTGATGCAAAAAGAAGCTTCTTTGATGAGTGCTGTATGGCATGTTTGTCACTCTAAGGGAGGTCTCATTTATCTAGCACTGTGTTCCCTACCAAGCAGCTCCTAGGTATACATATGCATTAATGTTCAGACACTATTTTTCATAGGGTTTCTAGGGTTCAAGATTCACTCATTGCTGCTCTTTTTTTCTCCCATCCAGCCTCCCTCCCTTCCTAATCACAGTGCTCCCATTATCCCCACCCTCCCCTCAATACCTCCCAGCTCCTGCCATCTTTCCTTTCCTGACTTCACTCCGTCCCCAACACCATGGCCCCTTGCATGTCACTCCCTCCTCTCTTCCCTGCCAATTACTCCCACTTTTTCCACCTCTCTCGGGTAACATCTGTTCCTGACTCCCCTTTCAGATTGTTTCTTTTCCTTTACCTCCATATATTCTTTGCCTTTACCTGGCTCCTGTTACATTAGCATTTATATACTCACATATAAGGGTTTGCTGCTACAATCCACAAATGAGGGAAAACATATCACTTGCTTTTCTGTGTTTGTGTTACTACATTTGGTAAAACACTCTCTAGCTCCATCCATTTACCTGCAAATTTCATAATTTCATCTGTTCTTACTGCTGGGTAGCACTCCATTGAGTAGATATACCACATTTTCATTAACCACTCATCAGTTGAGGGACATTTAGCTTGTTTCCATTTCTTAGCTATTGTGAAGAGAGCAGCAATAAACATAGATGTACAGGTATCTCTACAGTATGATGAGTCCTTTGGGTATATACCAAGGAGTGGTATCACTGGATCATATGGTAGGTTCATTTTTGTTTTTTGAGGGTTCTCCACACTGCTTTCCTTAACGGCTGCATAAGTTTGCATTCCTGCCAGCAGTGAATGAGAGTTCCTCTTTTTCCACATCCTCTCCAGCATTTCGAGTCTTTTGTTCTCTTGATCTTAGCCAGTCTGACTGGGGTAAGATGAAATCTTAAAGTGATTTTGATTACTTAATTACTAAGGATGTTGAGCACCTTTTAAGGTGCTTCTTAGACATTTTATTTTTTTCGCTTGAGAATTCTCTGTTTAGGTCTATCACCCATCTTTTTATGGGGTCATTTTTCTTCTTATTTCTTTCTTTTTTGTGTTCTTTGTATATTCTGGATATTAATCCTCTGTCAGATGTGTAGCTGATGAAGATTTCTCCCACTCAGTGGGTTTCCTCTTCCCTTCTTTAGTTGTTTCTTTTGCCATACAGAAACTTTGTAATTTAATGAGGTCTACTTACTGATTGTTGATCTTAGTGCCTGAGCAGCTGGTGTCTGATTTAGAAAGTCCTTTCCTACACCTGTATCTTGGAGGGTGCTGCCTATATTTTCTTCTAGCAATTTCCAAATTTCTGGTTTTATATTGAGGTCTTTGATCCATTTGGAGTTGACTTTTGTGCAAGGTGAAAGATAAGGGCCTAGTTTCATTCTTCTACAAATGGAGATCCAGTTTTGCCAGCACCATTTGCTGAAATGCTATCTTTCTGCTATTGTGTGTTCTTAGCACTTTTGACAATGTCAGGTGGCTGAAATTATATGAACTCGTGTTTGGGTCTTCTATTGCATTCCATTGATTTACCTGTCTATTTTTGTGCCAGTACCATGCTGTCTTTATGACTATAGCTGTGTAACATAATATGACATCTGGTATGTTGATTCCCCCAACATTATTCTTTTTGCCCAAGATTGTTTTGGCTATCCGAGGTCTTTTGTGAGTCCATATGAATTTTAGGATTATTTTGTCAAGCTCCGTGAAGAATGTCATGGGTATTTTGATTGGGATTGCATTGCATTTATAAATTTCTTTTGGTAAGATGGTCATTTTCACAATATTGAATCTATAAATCCATGAGCATGATGGTCTTTCTATCTCCTAGTGTCTCCTCTATCTCTTTCTTCAGAGTTTTGAAATTTTCATCATAGAGATCTTTAATGTCCTTGGTTAGATTTATTCCTAAATATTTTATTTATTTAAGGCTAAAATATTATTGTTTCAGCAAATAACACAAAGCTACAGAGATAACATATTCTTTTTGAAGCTAAGTCTCTTCTGAAATCTTTCATGTGCCCTTACAACACATCCTAGTTGGTGCAAACCACATATTTCATGTACTCAGTGCCATTGATTTCCAATAAGAAGAAGTATTTATATAATGAAAACTTACCTCAATTGAAAAAAAGAGTGTTGTGTGTGTATATTTGGGGTCAGGAAGATGTGTGTGAGTTCAGGCATGTGGAAGTCATAGGACAACTTTTGAGAGTTTATTCTGTCCTCCCACTGTGGGTTTTAGGGATTGAACTCAGGTCTTCAGACCAGGGAGGCAAGCACTTTTAGCTGTTAAGCCATCTCACTGTCCAAAAATGTATTCTTAAAACAAAATAAGGTCCAGCCTAGGGAGATGGATTGGGTGGTAAAGAGCCTGCAGCCCAAGAGGACTTGAGTTAAAATGCCCGGTACCCTAAAAGCTGGATGCAGTGCTACACATCTGTAACCCCAGTTCTGGGGATACAGGCAGGTGAAGACAAGACAATCTCTGAAGCTTATTGGCTAGCTAGTCTAGCCAAATCAGTGAGTTCCAGATTTAGAGAGAGACCTAGTCTCCAAAAAGTAAAGTGGATTTTGTCAAATGCCTTTTCTGCATCTATTGAGATGATTATGTGGTTTTTGTCTTTAAGTCCATTTATGTGTTTTATTACATTTATTGACTTACCTGTGTTGAACCATCCCTGCATCTCTGGAATAAAGACAACTTGATCGTGGTGGGTGATCTTTTTGATGTGTGTCTGTATGCGATTTACCTGGTTTTGGTATTAGAGTGATGCTAGCTTCATAGAAGGAGTTTGGGAGTTCTCCCTTTGTTTCTATCTTTTTGAATAATTTAAACAGTATTCGTTGTAGATTTTCTTTGAATGTCTGGTAGAATTCTGCTGTGAATCCATTTGAGCCTGGACTTTTTTAGTTGGGAGGTTTTGTATTACTGTTTCAATTTCCTTATTTGTTATGGGTCTGATGGATCTGTTTAGGTTGTTGATCTCTTCTTGGTTTAACTTTGGTGGTGGCCATGATTTTAGGAATTCATCCATTTCTTTTATGTTTTCAAATTTAATGGAGTATAGATTTTTAAAGTAGTCCCTTACAATGTTATGGATATTTGGGGGGGGGGGGTCTCTATGGTGATGTTTCCCCTTTCATCCATGATTTTGTTAATTTTGATTTGCTCTTTCTTTGTTTTGGTTAACTAGGCTAGGGGTCTGTCTATCTTGTTTAACCTTGCAAATATGCATTCATGTTAAAAGGTCTTGAAGGAGTTGATCTGGAGGGAACATATGTCAACAGAATTAAAGCTGTATACAACAAACCCATAGCCAACATCATCTTATATGGAGGAAAACTGGAAGCATTCCCATTAAAATCAGGAACCAGACAGGGCTGTCCACTATCTTCACTCCTTTTCAATATAGTGCTTGAAACCATTGCTAGAACAATAAGAAAAGAGAATGAAATTAAAAGAGTACCAATTGGAAAAGAAGTGGTCAAATTATCCCTATTTGCAGATGATATGATATTATACATATGAGAACCCAAAAATTTCACTAGAAAACTGATAGCATTGATTAATGCCTTCAGTAAAGTGGCAGGATAAAAAATCAACTTACAAAAAACAGTAGCTCCTCTATGTACCAACAACAAGCAATCAGAAAATGCACTTGAGAAAACCCTCCCATTCTCAATAGCCTTTAGATATGTTGAGTCAAATAAAGTATGCTCTTAAACAATTAAAAATTTAGTGCATACACTGGAAAATGTTAAACTACATGTGTGGCTCACATTGTCTACTGAACAACTCTGTGCTAATTTTGTCATTTTTGTATGTAGGGGTTCCTGAAAAAAATTATGGTAAGAGAACTTTAGACAAAGTACTAATCCTAAAGCCGGCTCAGTCCATTTATGTTAGTGTGTATAGTAATTTATCTATGGTGCAGGTTAGTGCACATGATGCCCGGTGAACGTCAGTAGCACTGGGCAAAGTGCAGTATGTGGTAGGTTGTTAGGACACTAGCCTATTTCAAATAACCACTTATATTTTATACCAGTTTGAGCATATTGTAAAATAAAAATTTTATTTGGTACAGAAAACAATAAATTTAAGCTGTGAATTGTGTCAAAAAATTATACTGTATCATAAAATTGATCAGAATTTTACATAACAAAAAGCTAAATTCAAGTAGCACATAAGGAAGAAATAAAATATCACCATTTCATTCAAAATTCTTAATTAGGCTCTCTTGTATTTGCTTTTCTTCCAGGCATAAATGTCAAGTGTTAGCTGCCTGAATTCATGTGTACTTGATATATGACTTTCTAAAATAAGTAATAAACAGTTTGTTTGGTTGTTTTCAATGTTTCTCCCATAGCTACACACACAGATAAGAAAACAATGATGTGTTTTGTATTTTCCTAATTTGATAACAATTTTAATTTTATTTAAATATACTCTTATTAAGATACTACTTTATTATATCTATTTGTGCATGCTAATATTTTAATATCTTAACCATGTTTTGGTGACTATTTTAAGAATGATTCCATTAAATGATTTGGATTATTTCTAAGGGGATAAAATAACACAAAGCTCAGTTTATTGAATTATAGGTAGACTAGAGTGCACTTGAAGTACAGCTCGGGAAGAGCTAGTTTGAGAAGAGGAAGTTGGAAAATCTGGAATCGTATGGCATTTATTTTAGGAGCAATTCCTCTCTCTCTCTCTCTCTCTCTCTCTCTCTCTTTCTCCTTCCCTCCTCCCTCTCTCCTCAGCCCCTCCCTTCTCAGGTCTCAAAATTTTCCTTCATCATACAAATTTTACTCCTTCAACTCTCCTTGGGTTTCTGGTTTCTCACTTGAACATGTTTAACCTGCAGTAGGTAAACATGTATGATATAACCCAATTCAAGACTGACCACAGATTACCTAGATTCACTTTCTATAGCTGTAGCTAGAGAAAGATCAAGGGCTGTAGCTAAGTTGATAAAAGAGAGTCTAGAATAAGATGACAATTTGAAAATGATCTTCAATGCTCCACAACAGGATGTTAACTCCTTTATAATGTTTTCTTCTATGAAAATAGAATTTAAATAGCTGTTGCCTTATGAAGCCATCATGAAAACTGAATGAGATTTTAAATAAGAAAGCTTTGGTCAGTTTCTTGACTATATTAGGCTTTCAAAATATTGATTATTTTTATTAATTTATCTCAATTCTCTGCTGTGCTATTTTTAGCCTCCCTTCTCAGTAACTCCTTGGGAAGATAGGGTTGTAGAGAAGGATGAATTTTGCAGAAAGTATGTACAGGAGACTCACGACCATCTTAGAGGAATCCTGTATCTAACTTACTAATAGGCCTAAATAGGCTCTTATTATAGGGCCTGGTGTGCAGAAACACCATAGAACTCTATTTTTACTAAAGTTCCTATTTTCTTAAAACATAAATCATGAACAAACTTTAAAAACTTAAAATTGCCTTAAAGACTGTTAGAATATTACTGTACTTTGACATTCATCAGTTCTATTTATCACTTTTGTTTAAAGGTGGTGAATAGTCAACTGTGCTACGAATTGCATGCTTTCATTTCTTTCAAAGAGTTTCATATGAGACAAAGAATCACTGCCCTGATTGGAGGTTTGTTTTTCATTGTGTTGACACCATTTTCACCAGTGAAATGAAGTATTGCAAAGTCAGGAATATTTGGTGGGTTGAATGACTTTCTTAAAATTTGATGCATCATGACATAGCAGAAAATGAAATTTGGGGAATTATGGTATGTAACTGATGATGCGGGAAGAATAAGCAGGGAGGACAAACGAAACGCCTTTTTATAAGTAGGTATTCAAGAAAAGGCACCAATGTAGTTTGTGTTACTGATATTGTTGATATTCCAAAATGGGATTTGTGTAAATTTTACATATATTCAAAAATTTTATAATATGATTAGGATTTTTACGTCAATTAACTTTAGGAAGTTGCAATATTGATTGAGTAATAATGTGGGTAAACTTTTGTTCTTCATATTTGAAATATGAACCAGAAGCTTCAACAGAACAGGACATACATGTCTGGAAAGAGAAACTGGTAAAATTAGAGTCAGAAGGAAATGCACAGCATTGAGAGGAGTTCATTAGCCTTGGGTCTTCACACTTCTCATCTGTGTATGGACTTCATAACACAATCTGCCTGGTCAGGGTTCCACGACTTTTTAAAAAGATTTTTATTGCATTTTATTTACTTATTTTGTGTGTGTGCGTTGTGTGTGTTTGTATGTGAATGCACACATGCCACAACACGCATTGACAGGTTAGAGGACAACTTGCAGGGGTTCATTCTCTCCTTCCACCATGTGGGTCCTGGGGTTGAAACTCCAGTCATCAGGCTTGGCAGTAAAGCACCTTTACCGACTGGTCCTTTTCGAGATTTCTAACAAATGGATGCATGTAAAGTTCTAAGAAAACGGTCACATTGCAAGTGTACTAATTTGTATTATCACTTGTCATTATTACTGTTCTTTTCATTTTTTTGTTTAATGTTACTGCCTGAACAAATTTAGGCACTGATCATTTTCTATCGAAAACTTATTTTAGCACCAATTCTGATCTGTTATTCTAAAGTAGTCTGATAAAAATGAGATTAGGATGTGTTTGGATTTCCCTTTACTGTCCACTTAAATCAACATTAAAATTAAATTAATGCACAGAGAAAGTTGTTGTTAAACCAAAAACTACCTATTTAACTTTTTAGTATATATTATATTACCTTAATTATCCTGTACATACCTTATTAGGGAAAATACAATTCATACTTAAACGCTGAATTGCTTAGCTTTGATGATAAGTAGCCAGGGCTCTAAATGTTGTATGTTCTTCATGCATTGTTTATCTGAGATGCTAAATAAATTTAGAAGAAGGAAGTATACACCAGGGCAAGGGGAACAATGTGAACTGAGTCTCAACACCAGGGAATATGTGACTTGTGTAAGGCTAGCACGGAGACTGCTTTAGAAGGAACAGAGGGCTCAGGGGAGTGCACTGAAGGCATCAAAGTACATAAAAAATATATTTTCAAGTGTCTCGAGTACTTATCTCGAGTAAAGATACATAATTCTGAAGAAAAAGTATAATCATATTTTTAGAAAGCATAACATGTGAAATAGCATTATTATTTTTTTTTTTTTGCTGGAATCAGTCAGCAGTAGGTAGGGTAAATTGGAAGGAAAGGAGTGGAGATAAGAAAGCTAGTTAAGGAAGT
The DNA here is from genome assembly GCF_000622305.1 of Nannospalax galili. Classification (NCBI taxonomy): domain Eukaryota; kingdom Metazoa; phylum Chordata; class Mammalia; order Rodentia; family Spalacidae; genus Nannospalax; species Nannospalax galili. The sequence continues at coordinate 1,208,287 of NW_008343968.1, forward strand.
TTGGCTTAGCAGCGATGGAAATGTAGGCAAAATCCAAGCCACGTGGAGTGACTTACTCATCTCTGCTCCCTAAGCACACAGCTTGCAACAGACGCTTAATAATGTGTTGATGTAAAACTCGATTATTAAGTATTAGGAGTGTGAGAGAGAGGAAAAGCAAAAGCAGTTCCAAAACTTCAAGTCTGACAGATTAAAACATAGCAATGGACGTAAATAGATATAACTATAGAATAAGTAGATCTGGGGAAATTTGGTTTTATACATTTTGAGATTTAGCTGAAGAAAGGCTAGATAGTGACTAATCTATGCTGAATTCAATAGAAATGTGTTAACATATGTCCGTAAAGACCGGAAGACAGTTTTGCTTTTGTTTGGTTTTGTTTTCAGACAGGATCGCCAGTATTCCAGGCTGACTTCGACCTCACTGTCTGAGGATGACCTTGAACTAGGTACGAAACACCATACACAGTATATCAGGTGTTAAAGATCCAACTCGGTACTTGATGCATGCTAGGCTAGCACTCTATCAACTGAGTCACAGTCCTAGATGAAGGATTTTTGGGAAAAAAAATTTGTACTAGATTCTCTGCTGTAGAACTGAAAGGAAAAATTCACCTATGGAAAAAAAAAGTCTCCCTTTCCTCTGGTGGCAGTCATCGCTGATTACTTGTCAGTGAGGTGACACTGGTTCTTTTTCCCACATTTATTTGCACTTAATTTCTTGCTATAGTGACAGTATCAAAGACGCCAATATTTTTCACATTTGATGAGATCTGGTGATTTAAAGGTACACGTTAGACAAAGCCACTTTAATAACTGAATAAATAGAGTTGTGACAGAACTTGATTATAAGAAAATAACAGGCTGGCCAGGAAAACAGGAGACTGATGTTCAACAAGGAAAATATGACTGACCTCAAAAACATTTCTAAATAATGAATGTGATTAAAATACATGTTTTGGATAGACAATGTTTCAGAAGTATTTAACAGTTTTCTGTCACTCAACACAATCCAACATGGCTCTAGGGAGGCAGAGAGAATGATCTGAGCCATTGCTTAGTAAGAAAGGCATCCCAGAGGAAGCCTTCCCTCAGAGTCTGATGCATACAGTTATTCAATTACCCTCCATAACAAGTCATTTACAATACTGAGGAATGATGTCCCCCTGTGAAGCAATATATTATTCATAACACCATTATCAATATAATTTGGTTACAACATTTAAAACAATATCTTTCTCTCTAGATTAGGAATTGTCAAGTTTCAAACACTGGTTACTTGATTAATCAATAAGTGTGTTCTGAGACTTTTGTATGCTGTTATCCTCCAGTTTTTAAAGAATGCATGTCTTTCTTTTATTTTACTTTTTTTCTTCCATTTTATTTTTTGCCTTATTTTATTGAGATAGAGCATTTCTGCAGCCACACCTAGCCTGAAACTTGCTCTATAGATCAGGCTGGCCTAGATCTCACAGAAATTTGCCTGCCTCTGCTCTGCCTCCTGAGTGCTGGGATTAAGGGCATGTGCCACCATGCCCGACTTTTTGTTTTGTTTTTTTTTTGTTTTGTTTTTTGGTCATTTTGAGACAGGGTCTCCCTGAAGCCCCAGCTGGCCTGGAACTCACTACTTTTTCCTTGGTAGATATAAAATCAAAAGAACAAAGATCATATATCTCCACGTTCTGAAGGCTGTCATGGATTCTGAATTGCCTGGATCTGACCCAGCAGAGGCCAGAGCACATCCTGCCCCTCAGCACCAAGCAACAGCATGTGGCCTGGCCCTCTTCAGGGCCAGGGCCACTCCATCCCCCCAGCCCTACTGTCCACCTGGTTCTACTATGGTCACTGCAAACATAGAGGAGGCTTAGGGACTTAGACTCAAGTTTGCCTATCAGAAGAACAGAAAGCTTCCCCAATCCTGAGGAAAAATTTACCTAAAAAGCCAGAAAAAAACTTGTCATCAGATTGAAGAGAATGACATATATTTCTCTTCTCTTTTTTTTTTTTGTTTTTCTTTTTCTGTTTTGTTTTTTGGTCATTTTGAGACAGGGTCTCCCTGAAGCCCCAGCTGGCCTGGAACTCACTACTTTTTCCTTGGTAGATATAAAATCCCATTCATGTACTCTGAGTTGTGTTCTGTAATAATAAATCTCCTAAATTAGTGATAAAAGTGGTTTTAAGTATCATCGACTTCCAAAGAGGAACACATTTATAATTGTTCTGGCTTTGATTATCTGCCCCTGAGCTCTACATCCACATATTTAACTACCTAAGCAGATTCTGTATTTGATGACCTAATGAATATATCAGCTTGTACTTAAAGGAGACCTCCTAGTTTCTCCCACATCCTGTTCACCCTCTTGTCTCTTGTTATGTAAATTTGTCTGATATACATTTGGTTTTCAAGTTTAACTATGTGGAGGTGCCCTTGCTCTCTATCCTTCTACATACCCTGCTAGCAAATTCTGTGGCTACTCTTACAACCGTGGCTTCAATCTAAGCAGATTTCTCATTTTAATCGTTACTGCAGCATCTTCAAATAAAGTCAAAATGCAGCAGAAGTCTCTGGTTTCCATCATCCTTCAACATTCTTTTAATACAGCAATTTAAATAATGTCTTTAAAATTACTAAATAAAACGTAGCAGCTGCTGCTTAAAAATACCTGACTTTACACATCAGTGAGCACCTTTTTTTCCAAATAGTGCAGACAGTTCCATCAGCCGGTCTTTGAGACAGTCCTTATACCACCACACACCCCCACTCCCCACCTCTCCACCCCTGCCCCAGGCAGTCACGTTTCATGCAGGCTTTCATGCAGCTTCCACGGAGGATGCAGGAGGCTTGCACAACCGAGAGAATTTTAACTCATGGAATATGACTGCCAAGGTTGAGCATTAAGAACATCGTAGCTTCCAGCTTGCTCTTCTGGAATCACTTGCTCTGGAGGATGTCATGTGCCATGTCAGCTAGGGGATTTGAACATAAATACTACCTGTTCGAGGTTAGCACAGAGCATGCCCCAAGTATTCACAAATAAAATTCAAATTAAAAGTAAATGGTTGAATATGTAACTGAACGAATGGAGCAACCATCCATCCTTTTTCCACGATCTTTAAATACATTCAAAGTATGACTACATAGTGCTAATTTATTTGTATTATTCCTTTTTTTAAAAAAGACTGTGGAAAAAACAGTTTAGGTCAGCCTCTACTAATCACTTTCAGATTTGCTTCCCCAGAGTACTTGCTCTAAAAACACTGTTTGCCATCCTTCAGTCATTTACCCGCTTTTCTTTTATTCCACAAACCTAGGGATATTTTTCCCAACCATAATATGGTTAGACTCAACTGCATGTGAACACTCACCAAAACAATGGATTATATTTACTAGATAGTATCAACCAGAGGTTAATAAGGTCATTGGTTTGACCAGAATAAAGTTCAGGATTTTAACTGGTAGTTAAACAATAGTCACATTTGCCAACCCATATCATGGTGGGTTTTTTTTTTGTTTTTGTTTTTTGTTTTTTTAAGTTGAGAATTCTGATTAAAGCTGGTAACAGAAGGAGAGTGGGCTTAGAAAAAAAAATCTATATTGTTTCATAGAGTTAAGGGGCATTACAAAACTAGAAATGATTATAAAGTGACCATCATTGTCTCTTCTGACTAGTGTTAGTTTGAAGTTTACTGTGTCAGATATTAGGATAGCTTTACCTGCTTGTTTCTTAGTTCCATTGTCTTGGAATATCTTTTTTCCGAAGGTGGTATTGATCACTGTTGGTGAGGTGTGTTTCTTGGAGGCAGCAAATCAATGGATCCTGTTTTGTATTACAATCAGTTAATCTGTGTCTTTTTACCGGGAGTTAAGACCACTAACACTGGGGTTATTATTGCCAATGTTTAGTAATTACTTTTATGTTGGTGTTGTAGTACTGCTTTCTTAAACTTCTTTTTGTTGATTTTTCAAGGATAGTTTATTATTTGTGCCACCTTGAGAGTGTTTAATCTTCTCTTCTGACCAAAGGATTCCATCGAGTATTATCTGTAGAGCTAGTTTTGTAGACATAAATTCCTTAAATCTGTTTCTCTGATAAAAAACACTCTCAAAAAACCCAAACTTTACTAGTTCTAAGATCTCACATTGACTCTAACATAGTGATAGTGGATGAGTTCAATACCCCACTGTCACCAATAGAAAGGTAAATCAGACAAAAACCAAATAGAAAAATCCTGGAGTTAAACGACACCATAAGGGGCTGGAGAGATGGCTCAGTGGTTAAGAGCACGGGTTGCTCTTGCAGAGGACACAGGTTCAATTGCCAGCACCCACATGGTGGCTAACAGCTTTCTGTAACTCCAGTTCCAGGGGATCTGATGCCCTTATCTGACATTTGCTGGCATTGTATGACTTGGGTGCACTTACATACAAGCAGGCAATACACTCAGAAATATAAAATAAAAAGTGGTTTTTAAAAATGACACCATAAATCAAATGCACTTTATAGACATCTACAGAACATCTCACCCAAGCACCAAAGGATATGTTTCTAGGAGCCCATGGAACATTCTCCAAAATTGATCACATATTAGGACACAAAGCAATTTCACCACAGATTTACAAAAATTGACATATCTTGTATTCTACCTGAGCACAAAGGAATAAAACTAGACTAGATAGCAACATCAATAAACATGGGGAAAAGTACAAAGATCATGGAAGCTAAACAAGGCATTACTGTGTGAAAATTGAATTGTGGGAGAAGTAAAGAAAATTTAAATTTCTTCTAATCGAATGAGAATGAAAATACAACATACCAAAAACCTATCAGACACAATGAATGCAGTCCTACATAAAAATTTATAGTATTAAGTGCCTATACCAGAAAATTAGAAACATCTCATATAAATAAACTAATGATGCACTCAAAACACTTGGAAACCAAGAACAAACAACACCTAAAAAGAGTAAATAGGGGCTGGGCATGGTGGTGCATCCTTTAGTCCCACCACTTGAGAGGCAGAGGCAGGTGGTGTGAATTCAAGGCCAGTCTGGTCTACCTGGTGAGTTCCAGGCCAGCTGGGGCTACAGGAACACCTGCCTCAAAAAGACAAAAAACAAACAAACAAACAAACAAACAAAAACAGAAACAAACAAACAAAAAAACAAGAGTAGATGGGAGAAGATAAATAAAATCTGAAATTAATGAAATAGAAACAAAGAATACAATAAAAAGAATCAATGAAATGAGGAGCTGGCTCTTTGTAAAGGTTAACAAGATTGGCAAGCCTTTAACTAAATTAACCAAAAGAAAGAGAGACAGGACCAAAATGAATAAACTCAGAGATGAAAAAAAACATTACAACAGACTGGCATAAAATTCAGAAAACCATAAGGATATGCCTTAAAAATGCTATATTCCACTAAACTAGAAAAGTTAAAATAAATAAATAAATTTATAGATCTGTTACTTACCAAAATTAAATTAAAATGGCATAGATGGTTTAAACAGACCCATAACAACCAATGAGATAGAGTAATTAAAAATCTCTCAACATAAAAGAGCCCAGGACCAGATGGAAACAGCACAGAACTAATTCTGCAAACCTTCAAAGAAGAACTATACCAGTGCTCTGCAACACATTCTGCAAAACAGAAAATGAAGGAACACTCTCAAATGCCTTCTATGAAGCCAAGAGTTCTCTAATGCCAAAACCAGACAAAGACCCAACAAAAAAAAGAAAATTCTAGACCAATCTCTCCAATGAACCGAAGTACAAAAATTCCCAATAAAAATACACATCAAAGAGATTATGAGCCATGATCAAGTTGGCTTCATCCCAGAGATGTAGAGATGGTTCAGTGTACATAAGTCAATAATTGCAATCCACCACATAAACGGACTCGAGAACAGAAACCACATGATGATCTCATTAGATGTGGAAAAGGCATTTGAACAAACCAAGAGCCAACATCATACTAAGTGGAGAAAAACTGCAAGCATTCTCATTAAAATTGGGAACAAGACAAGGATGTGTACTCCATTCCAGTTCAATATAATATCTGCAGTCTTAGCTAAAGCAATAAATCAATGAAGGAGATAAAGGGGAGGCAAATTAGAAAGGAGGAAGTCAAAGTATCCTTATTTGCAGATCATATGATTTTACAAATAATGGACCCCAAGACTCCACCAGAAAAATCCTAAAGCTGACAAATACATTCAGCAAGTAGCAGGATATAAAATTAACACCTAATAATCAGTAGCCTTCCTATACCCCAACAAACATACTGAGAAAGAAATTCAGGAAATGATTCCATTTATGATAATCTCAAAATCCATCAAATATCATTGAATAAATTTAACAAACAAGTCAATGACTTATACAATAAAAAAATTTAAGACCTTGAAAAAGAAATTGAAGAAGATACCAGAAGGTGGAAAGACCTCCCATGTTCACAGATCAATAGAATTATAGTGTGAAAATAACCATTCTACCAAACCCAGTGTACAAATTCAATGTAATACTCATTAAAATTCCAACACAATTCTTCAAAGAAATTGAAAAAAATCTCAAATTTCATATAGAAACACACACAAACAGCCTAGGATAGCCAAAATAATCTCACAATAAAAAACTGCTGGAAGCATTACTATTTCTGATCTTAAACTATATTACAGAGCTATAGTAATAAAAATGGCAAGGCACTAACATAAAAACAGGCACTCTGATCAGCTGAATAGGACTGAGGACCCAGATTTAATTCCACACATTTACAGCAACTGGATTTTTGGCAGTGTTCAAAAATACACACTGCAGAAATGACAGCGTGTTCAACAAATGGTGCTGGTCAAACTGGATAATGGCAAGTAGAAGAATGGAACTAGATCCCTATGCATCCCTACACATAAAACTCAACTCCAAATGGATCAAGGATCTTAACATAAAACCTGATACCTTGAATCAGAGAGACAAGAATAATGCACATATTATATAATTTAAGAGTGCATAGTGGTCAGTTTCCATCTGACTTTTTCTAAAGGCATCTAGTGTTACTTATCCATTCTTTTTGGTACAACTAATTTGAAAATGAGGCACTTATTCATAAATACAGGAATGATATCAATGTAGACTATAATGAACATGCTTCATTAAAACATTTGGCCTTTTTAAAAAGTCAAGCTAAAATATGATATGATGAATATATATATACATTCAAATTGTACTTAAATCCATTTATGCATACTTACAGACAAGACAGAAAGATTACAATATGTATGTTTTTGAAGGAAAATGTTATATTTGTTAGATGAATGAGTATTAAGATAGAAAAATAATGAAACTTTTTTTTTTCAAAATGATTCCTGAAATACTAGTGTCACCTTAACTCCTCAGTTACACCTGTGACCTCTGCCTCCCTTGTTCATCAGAGCACTAGTTAGAACAGGCAAGAAATGGGAACAAGTCATGTATTTATCAACTGAATAATGGAAAAAGAAAGCAGAATACATACAATGAAATACTGTTCAACCATGAAAAAGAATGAAACCTCATAAAATTTAAAGCAGCAGAGGTGGAAGTGGAAATCATCATGTTAAGTGAAATAAGCCAGTCACAGACAAAGAAACATGCATGATTTCACCTTGGTGGAATCTGAGAAAGCTGTTCTTAGAGAATTTAGGAGTAGGATGGTGGTTGCTAGAAGCTGGGGACTCTAGGGCTAGTGGGCAGAAGGAAAGGGTTGATCAATGGAGAATGGATTCTGATTAGAAAGGAGTAAAATGTTCTGAAAAGCTCTTGTCCATTAGGGCAGCTATAGATAGCACTATTGTATAGTACATTTCAAAAAGTTAAAAGAGAGGGGTTTGAAAATTTTTACAATAAAGAAATAATACATTTTAAGGAGATAAATATTTACAATATGATTTAAAACTGCTCAATGTAGGGGCCTAGAGAGACGACTCAGCAGTTAAGAACACTGGCTGTTCTTGCAGAAGACTATGGTTTGAATTTCAGCATCCACATGGAGGCCAACAACCAATTGTAACTCCAGCTCCAGGGGATTAAATGCTCTCTTCTGCCCTCCATGGACACTGCATGACATGAGTGCACTTACATACATGCAGGGATAACACTCATACACATAAGATAAAAACAAATAATTTTTTTAGATTTCACAGTGTATGTATGTTCCCCCATAAACATGCCATTTTATGTTTTTAAATGCATCAGTTAAAATTGAACTTAAAATTTAAAACAGTGAGCAGAATAACAGAATGCTCTTCAATACAATGAAAGACGTATTCAGAGGAAACTCTCATCTTTACCCTAATCTTGATTATAGCAATGAGAAGAGTTCCTTGTTTCTGAATTTTTCATCCATAAATATGCCATGTCTTTTCTCATATGTCTTTGTTCAAATGTGTACATATAGTTGTTAAATTTCATAGTGGAATTTTTAGATCAAGTGTTTAAGTAAGGGAAAACAAGTTTCTATTGCAGTAACCAACAATTCAACTAAGTCACCATGTTTTTAATGCAGACTTATGCTGCCTGTTCATCATCCATGCTTGGCTTAGGTTCTGCACTGCCCAGATTAATGAAGCAGCCAGCAGCTTGGACACTATTAGTCAAGATTAATGTTTGGAGTCTATCCTCAGTCTTTGCAGAATCTCTGTGTATGAATTCACCTGTGAACTAAAGGTTTGTTAAATCCCAGATCCACACTTACAGCACTTTCAAGGCCATTTATAGTCATGCACAGAACTTGAAGATATGCGTGACCAGCACCTTTACAGATGACCTCACACAGGATGATGCTCTCTTTTCTTGTTCCATTTTTCATATGTAAACAAGTGTCCCCCGTTCAGTCTTATTTAGTGTCATTTTTTTCACACTTTGTGCATATTTTGTTGGAAATTTGCCATGTGAAATGGCCCATAGCACAGTGCCGAAGCACTGTGTCCTGCTGCTATGCACAAAGAGGCTGTTCTGTGCCTTATGGGAAAATACATGTGATAGATAAGCTTTGTTCAGTATGATTTGTGGTGCTTTTGACAGTGAGTTCAATGTTAGTGAATCAATATATAGTAAATCTATGGGGAAAAATGAGGGAATTTGGCAATGTGTGCAGGAAGCTGCTTCAGAAAGTGCCATTTGTGGTTTTAGGATATAAGCTACCTAGTAACACATAAATGCATACAAAAATGTAGAAAATCGATTAAATTTGTCGATTCACTAGATGGTGGTCAATAGAAAAGAACAGAAGATAGCAGTTTTGCCAGGTTACAGACCAGAGACATTTACAGACATGTTGCCCCAGGTCAAGGACATACCAAATTCTTGTTGGCTATAATTTTCTTGTTAAGAAATACTGAATAAATGAAATATAAATAATACATATATAAAGACACCAATGAGTTATTTTTAAACACATATAAAAGAAGTACTATTGGTGGTATTGATTGATTGATGAAAATGCTTAAGTAGACGCTCACAGGAGCATAATACCTAGTATTCTGTTTCTCCTTAGCAGCAATGACTTTCCAACTGTTAATTCATCGAGTGCCACGGAGCCTGTATAGAACACAACTACTGTGAATAATGAAAACTGACCATAACTGACATTTTCCTTTGAGACCCAAAGGTAACACAAATCATTCTTTTCATGTTTCATTGCAAGTCCACTACTGCCTTCAAGGGATAAGAAATCATGAATTTCTTTTTGGAGAGAGCTGTATAGTGGAGAATGGTAATGCATCAACCCAGTTTGAAAAAGCCACAGCTCCTCCAAGGAGGCTTTGTTTCTAATACTGCTTGCAAGTGGCTATCACCCTTCACTCACTTGAAGATTCTAATGGGTCGAAAGCAGGTCAGATATGGTCCTCTCTTCTTCAGTGTGTGAGTTCCTATAAAAATACCTCCAACTAAGGAGAACTGTTCCTTTCAGAGTTTCTTCTGTGGCACTGTTTACCCTACTGAGATTTTTTTGATTTTAGAAAATATTTCTGTCCTTCGTGAACTGAGATTACTGGAGAAACATTATTTGTTCTGAGAAAATGTTTACTCTTATTGATACTTATAATAAGCAATTAATTCAATTATAAGCATACAATAAGGGCTGTAGGGATGACTCAGCAGTTAAAAGCATTGACTGCTCTTTCAGAAGACCTTGGTTTGATTCCCAGTACCCACATGACAGCGAACATCTGTCTGAAACTCCAGTTCCAGGGGCTTTAATACCCTCTTCTGTCCTCTGCTCCATGGGCACTGCACATCATGGTTACACTTATGTAAGGCAGGTACAACATTCATACACATAAAAAAGTAAATAAAATTTAAAACAGAATAATGTGTAATAGATATTCATTTTATCTCGATAAATATTATTTTTAAATTATTGACATGTGAGGGTCTTAGACTTATTTTGAGATGTGACAATATATTAGAAGCTTTGTAAGCTTGCTGAGGAAGTAGATCCTGGCACTGCTGTCCATTTGGTATATTAAGATCATATTCTTGTCAGAGGGGCAAGTGGTTCCAATATCAATTCTTGCTATGTAGGTAAGAACTTAAATCCCTTTTTATCTATTTGTCCAATTAGTTATGACTAAGTTTTAAAACTCTCCCTCTAGTTTTAAAGCTCAATAAGTAGATTTTTAAAGATTACTTATCATTCTAGTGTATTGAAGAAGTTTGTTCCAAATAATTTCTATTCCTTTAAAGTGTGTTTGTTTGAAAATAATAATTTTCTTAAATATTTGTACAGCATAACTGATTCCATTGTTTTACTTTGTTTTTTTTTTCTGAAACTTGGTTTTAAATGTATCAAAAGAAGTTTATGTCTGATAATTTTTTGTCTTTTATTGGACTATTCAATGCATTCTCATTTAATGAAATTACTGACAGATTTAAGTGAATTCTTCCCTCATGTCACATGCTTCCTTGAGTTTTCTCTCCACTGATGTTACAGTACATCCTTTTAGGACAGTCTCTTAGTATCAAATTGCTTAGGTGCTTTTCATATACCAGTACTTTGTGCCAACTAGGTTACAGAGGATGCTTAATGAGCCCTAAAGAAGTCCGCTTTATTTGGGTTGATACAGAAGGACTCATTTTTTTGCTGTGTCTGTGGCCTGGTAATAACTCACTGCCAAGCTTTTCCAAAGGAACCCTACTGAGACTACTCAGTCTTCACCTTTTTAATATCTGGGCAATGTCTTTGACCTCATAGAGTCCAAGAACTATTTCTCATGCTCTGTCTCAGGGTCCAAGAACCATTTTTCATGCTCTGTCTCAGATGAATTAACATCCCACTGTAAGATGTATGAGCCCTTGACTCTTGGTACATAGTTCACAGTCATTGGGCCTCAGCCACAATGAAGGTAGAAAGATCATCATTTGAAGCTCCTGTTACCCTAGTTCTTTGATAATTTGCTGGCATCTCCAGATATTTTTTTTCAGAATTGAACTTGTGACTTTAGGAATTCTATATTTCCTTTAATGTCATCTGCGTAGATTGAATTGCGGTCTTTTTTTTTTTTTTTCCTGCAAAGACTGTAAAATATGTTTTATAAGTTCTGTCAGAACGTAGGAAATCTGATGTCATTAAAAACTAAGGAGCTAGAAAAACGATTTATTGGTTAAGAGCATGAGCTGCTCTTCCTGAGGACCTAGGTTTGGGTCCCAGCACCCATACTGGGCGGTTCACAACTATTTGTAACTCCTGTTCCAGGGGACCTGTCACCTCTGACCTCTAATGACACTGCACTCATGTGTGTGTGCAGGGAGAGAGAGAGAGAGAGAGAGAGAGAGAGAGAAATCTAAAAAATAATTTTTTTAATAAGAAAAATTAAAAACTGAGCCAGTTAGATGGCTCAGTGAGTTAAAGTACACGCTGTGCAAGCCTGGCCATCCAAGTTCAAACCCCAGAATCTATATAAATCTGGAAAGAGAGGACAGATCCCCCAAAAGTCCTTTAATTCCACACATGCTGTGGCATGCTCCCCCCAAGCATGACTATATCCCCCTCAACCTACACACAAGACAATAATAATAGTAAATAATTTTTAAAGTTATGAACTAAGAGATCATGGCCATCCTAATAATTTTGCTAATTGAATGAGCTGTAGCTTTTGTTAATGTTCAGAAAAGAAACAAAAAGATAATAAAGGCAATTTAGAGAGTACTGGAAACAAGACTCTTTCCTAAACTCAGAAATGGAATTTTTTTTCTCACTAATTAATAATTTCTTACTGACTGCTATCCAAAATCTTCTGATGATAATTTAAACTTGCGGTTTGGAGCTAGAGAGATGGCTCTGTGGTTAAGAGCACTGGCTGCTCTTGCAGAGGACCTGGGTTCAGTTCCCAGCACCCACATGGTGGCAAACAACCCTCTGTAACACCATTTCCAAGGTATTTGATGCTCTCTCCTAGCATCTGCAGTCATTGTGTGACATGGGTACACTTATGTACATGTAAGCAATGCAATCATACACATAAACAGTAAGAATAATAAATAAAACATTTTTAACTTGTGGTTGCTGTCTCTTCTCCTTTGTTCCAGAATAAGCATTTATTTTCATGCAGCATTCAAACCACTAGGCTGCTGACTTTCTTCAGTGGCCTCTTTCCCCCTCTGTGTCTTACACACATTCATATATTTGAAATAGAAGAACTGGGCTGTTGATGTTAGGGAGTTTTTCTAATTTCTTTACAGTTCTTTTGATTGGTTTGTTAAGGGCTTTGGGCTTATTACCAACCACATTAATATTTGTTTCTAAGTGGAGGTAAATTTAGTGCTTAGTAAAGATAAAAGGATAGGTCTCTCTTGCTTTTATGAAGTAAAATAATTATGAAGTCTAGTTGGGAGTAGTTTCCAGATAATAATCAGTAGATTTGAATTGGTCTTCACTCAGTTAAACCTACTTATCTGCAAAAATCCTTATGCACTCTGTTGGCATCCTGCAGCGTTTCTAAGCCATATTATGGCTGTATCTGAATAAAGAAATAGCCTGACAGTTAGTGAAATGGGGAGAAAGAGGGTCCCCTAGAGGGTTCTTAGACTCATTCATAACAAATTTAAGAATGGACCCAAATGGAAGCTTTTAGAATTTTATTAGAATTTTAAGGAAAAATCTCAGGGTAGGTGTCATGGTTTGATTCTTCACTGCTGTGACAAAACACTCTGACCAGTACCAACTTGGGGAGGAAAGGGTTTACTCAGCTTACATCTCCCAGGTCGCACGCAGTTCATCAGGGAGCCCAAGGTAGGAACTCAGGGCAGGAACTTGGAGGCAGGAGCTGGAGCACAGGCCATGGAGGAATGCTGCTTACAGGCTTGCTCCCTTGGCCCCTGCTCAGCCTGCTTTCTTATGCAACACAGGCCCACCTGCCCAGGGGTGGCACCACCCACAGTGGACTGGGCCCTCCCACATCACTCATCAAGAAGATGCCCTTCAGACATGGCCACAGGCCAGTCCAATAGAGGCAATTCCCCAACTGAGACTCCCTCAACCCAGGTGTGTCAAGTTGACACTAAAGCTATCCAGCACAGTAGGTGAGCTTGGAATCTTGGCAGCTGCTTTGAGGAGGAGAATGTTGGGGAGAAAGGAATAGGAAGCCATACAGGTTTAGAGCCTGCATGGAGGTCAGACACATGACTGACTGGCAGCCATGTGGCTGGGAGAAGGAAGATTTAGAGGAAAAAGTAAAGAAATACAAGATGCTAGGGGCAGCCCAAAGCCTTAAAGAAAGCATGGTTAGAAAGAAAGCCATGAAAAAGTAAAGGAGAAATTCCACTACTCCAAAGAATTCAGAAAAGCAGACAGGTTTATAGAGACCTGTATGATTGTGGCTGGTCTGGAAGGTCAGCGCTGTGAGGTAGGGTTCCAAGCAGGAAAAATTCATTCTCTCATTAATGCACTAGATATTCTGCCCATATATTGAGCGTAACATAAGGTGAACCTGTCTTCCTAGGGGTGGTTCTAACACCAGGTGATTGACTAGTGAAACTGGAAAGGTAGATCTTCCAACAGAGAGACTACAGATTCTATAATCTTGACCAATTAAACTTATGGCACTATTTGCTACTCTAAAATTAGCTTTTACTTTTAAAGCCAAAAGTGGACCCAAACTCTGAGAACCTCCTGTTTCTTCAGATATCTCTTGGAACTGGGCTTCCTAGGCAGGGCTCACACACACTTTTATTGAAGCAGTCGTTCCTGCAACCATTTGGGAAATAGTTGTTGTGATCCAGCCTTATCAGATAATCTTGCCCTTTGATCCTTAGGCCTAAAGTAGCTCAAACACACAATAGGGAACAGACTACTCAATTATTCTTATTGTTTTTAATGAGAATAGCACACCATTTCAGCACTTTGATATGGTACACAAGCACACCCAAGTTCATTCCTTATCTTGGGTGGAGGGCAAAGAAGGCTCCTAAAGGATTAAGATCAGGTACCAGGTCACAAGGGCACATGGCTCATTGAACTTGTTTACATTATAAACAATGACTTTTTGGTGCAAGGCTAAGTAAAAGCCATTACTCTAGATTCTGTCCATATTGTAAAAGTCATTCCTACAGTGTCCTGTACTAGTCAGATCTAAACTGGGAAGCTGAGAACTTATTCTAACTGGAATCACTGGCACATGTGGCTGCCTAGAAGTGCTGGCTGATTTTCACCCGTCTTTTGCTCTGCACAGAAGATGAGCTCTGCAAAAGGATCTCCTGATATTTGTAAGCTGAAATAGGTTCACTCTGCCTGCCAGACTTGCATCGATCCTTTACACTTGCTCCATTCCTAGCAATCTTTGTCACTTTTAATGGCTTCTCACAGCCCTGGGGAATATGAGCAGAAAACTCTCTTCAACTTGAAAACCATTAGCTAGGGTAAATTGCAAACAGGATATTGGGATTTATGGATTTTTCTCCTTCTAATATCCATCAGTTTGGCTGGAGAGCAAGAAAAGGTACTTCCCAAATTCATGGTCAGTCACTGAAAATGTGTGGCATGCACTCTGCCACGAAACCTGTGGTAACATTTACTATTGTTTTGTTTCCTACAAGGACCTGCAGAAAGCCTAAGGGCTCTGAAGCTCTTTTGGTAAGGTCACATGTAAAATAGTATGTTATTCTTTCAGAAGGTCCCTCACTTCATTTTTATGTTTCCTAAGCTCTTTTTTATACAATACTGGATAATATTTCTTTAGAAGTTGTCTTAGAAAATATCAGCAAACATTCTTTTCTAAAGCACATTTCCAAGAAGCGTCAGAGTACAGGTAGTGTTCAGAAAGAACTGCCTTTTTTATTTATAAAGAATCTGTTAGGAGCTGGGCATAGTAGTGGTCATCTGTAATCCCAGCATTTGGGAGAGTGAGAAAGAATGACCATTTAAAAAGGGCTTTTAAGATCACTAAATCACCAGTCACAATCACAATAAGAGTTCAACTGATATATGGGAAATGTTAGGACAAACTTGCAACATGATTTGCTCAAGGTCACAAACTGATCTATAAAGCACTCTAGCTCTTTCTTCTGTCAACAAATGCTGATTCTTAACTGTGACAATATGTCTTGGCCTTTTTTTTTTTTTTTTTTGGTCTTTTTTGAGACAGGGTCTCCCTGTATCCCCAGCTGACCTGGAAATCACCATGTACACCAGGCTGGCCTGGAACTCACAGAGATCTGCCTGCCTCTGCCTCCCAAGTGCTGGGATTAAAAGTATGTACCACCACACCCAGCCTATGTCTTGTTTTTTTTTGTTTTTTTTTTTTTTTGAGACAGGGTCTCCCTATAGCCCCAGCTGTCCTGACCTGGAACTCACTAGGTAGACCAAGCTGGTTTCTATTGCTAGTAATATGAGGGAAAGAAAATAGGACAGAACAGTCACGGAGATAACCCAACCTCAGAGAGACATCTTTGAAAGAAAGGGTGTTCCAATAAATGATAGGAGAAAACCTTTGTACGTTATAATGAATCAGAGAGAGTAGGGTGGAGAAATGGACTGGCACAGCACAGCACATAGTCATGGAAATTCAGGCAGGGATAATTTGTCACACACTAAGTGATGCTCTGAGTAACCAGCTCAATCCTAATTGGCTCATTCACAATATATCTCTAACAAATGATGGAGTTCTATGCACAGCTCTAATCCCATTAGGAAAGGAGAGTTAAAAGATAACTAAGGCAGAAATCAAGTTTCCCCAAATGACTGAGCATGTAATGAAGGAATCAGGAACACAGAACTCCAATAGCTCTCTGTGCTCATCCTTTACAACACATATTGGGTCTATCATTAATAAAATAATTTATTTCACCTTGGGGTGATTAGACTTGGGATCTAAATGTATCCCAGTGATAATCTGCCTAGTTGATGTACAGGGTCTGAAGTTCAAGTGCTGTTTCTGTCAAGTCAGAGGGTGTGTCAGTCATGAGGGTGTGAGGAAGAGAATGAAGGCAGTGAAGGGACTGACGTGGAGGCAGGTTTACCATCACCACATTTCCTGCAAAGAAAAGAGAATGCCTGTTTGATAATCAGTTAGCAATGACTGATCTTTTTTCCACCTTTGCACCATTCTCTGGATCTAGATTAGAGCAACTTTTCTTTATTCACAGATAATAGAAAGGATTCCTGTGTAGATCGATTCCTGCTGTACAGATCCTAGGTCTGATCTGTGCAAACTGTGTTCATCTGTGTTTGTGCATGCTGTGTGTATGCTGTGTGTATACTCAGAAAAGGACCAGAGCAGAACAAGGAATAGGAAAATGGTATCATTTCTATCATTTACTCTACTACCAGAGTACTTAGTTCTAATGTTATTAAATTCATGCTTTATTTACACACACACACACACACACACACACACACACAGAGGAAATAAATACATCTACATGTTTAGTTGTCATCTCCCTATAAATTCCACTGAAAAAGGAATGGTGGCAGAAGTCTTAAGCATTGCTGTGAGCTAGTAAAGAAGTACAGGCATGGCTCTCATTGGAAGGCTGGTCAATATAGAGGTCTCTGTTTGCTAATTGGTTCTATGTAAGTGATAGATAAAGTAGCCTATGGATGAATCCTGGTGATCAGGAGAAAGTACCAGGACATAGATAAAACTCCATTGGAATAGAGTTTATTAGCAAAGGAACACATGGAGCAGATTCCTTTCTGGGCAGGGGAAATGTCTGCCCGGGTTGTGAGCTGGGGTCTTTTAAAAAGGGAGGCTTCTGCTTCCTGCAGAAGGTGGGAAGATGTATTTTTTTAAGTTGGGTGGGGGGGAAGTGGGAAAGCAGAACTGTTAAAGGGGAAGCCTGCTGTGTTGGCCAAACAGTGGAGAAAAATCTGCTTCTCTTGGCTTCAAAGACCAGGGTGCTTATCAGCTAGAGTCCCTTTTCTCAGAAGCATGAGAAGTCCATGAGACCCTGTTGGTGAGGGGGTGGGGTTATCTGAACCTTAGCATTCCAGGCTTTTGTGTTATAGGATAGGGGGCACCGGTGTTGGCTTACTATTTCATGCTGGACAGGGTCTACGTGGGGGGGACTGGATTAGGGGTAGATCAGACAGCAAGGATTCCCTCTTCATGTATCTCAACAGGGTCCTCGATGGTTGACAGGCACTTGTGTACATGTGGAGGGAAGGAAAATAACAAATAATTAAAATTAGTTAGAGAGTAAGAGTTTGTTTTGGATTTTGGTCCTGAAAATATCTGAAGAGGCAAGGAGCAATGGTTAACACCAAGGTAATAGCTCATTTTTCTTTTTTTTTTTTTTTTTTTTTTCTGCCAGGGCTGAACTCAAGAGTGATGGATTCAGGATTTGTTTTCAGGCAATTTGATAGCTGTTGGAGTGGCTAGAATCAGCGTCAGTTACCTCTCAAAGGCTTCTAGATAGGGAGAGAAAACAAATTTAGCCATCATTTAATTTTTTAGGCTAGAACAATAGTGAGTTGCCTCCCTTAGCGGTAGGTGTGCACTACAGTATTGCAGACCAAGATTTGAAGCCTTACATCTGAGTATCTTTGTTTTATTAGGAACAAAATAATCAATGAGAGATAATTGTCTAAATAACATAAGAACTTACGTCTAATGTCTGGGTTGTGTAATCCCTTGAACCCTAAAAATATAGTGATGGTTTAATATTTTGGTTATACTTCCCTTTTGGGTGTTTAAGACCATACTGTTGGCCCAAATAAACCAATTGTATTTTTACTCTTAAGGTCATAGGAGGATTTGAACCTCAGGGGTCACATGGGCTTGGGGGGAGCCCCTGGCTCCTCAGGCTTTTCTTTTACCAGTTCCATCTATGTGAAGATAAGTCAAGAGGTCTTGCTTGACCAGGGCTTTGCTTGGAAGCATGGAGGAAATGTTTCCTCTGTGTTGACCCTCCTCTTTGCAGACTGGACACTGGATCAAGTCCGTTTCCTGGGGTCTCCATGGCCTCCCTGAACAGAGGACAGGTGACTCTCCAAAGTTACAGGACATTTCAAGACATGTGCCATAACCCCTGGAACTTGTTTGACCTTGGAGGGCAAGGAACAAAAATTTGTCCCTTTAAGTCCCTCTGACCAGATTAATATAGGCCTTAGAGTCTGGCTATTAAACATCCAAAAAGGTTAGTTACACCAGTCTGGTACTTTTAATTAAGTCTAAGCTATGACCTTAGAAATTTTAAGATTATCTATATATTAACTTTGTCTCATTTTAAATTTATAGAAACACAGTGGGCAGATGTAGTGGGGAATGGCTGAGGTGGGGTTTAGAGGGAAGAATAGACATAGTGTCAGTAGAAAACTCAATTCCTGGATTGGTGTTAAAGGAGGGGTCCTCAAAA
>NW_008343968.1:1227289-1231955 GCF_000622305.1 Nannospalax galili
ATCTCTTTAGTGAAGTGGGTGGTCAATTTGGCCTGTAGAAGCCTGAGGAATAATCCAGTCAGCATGTTCCCTGAGCAATTTCCTTAGAAGGGTGAAGGCAGGTAAACAGTCATGTAGAGGGGAGGGATGCTGGAGGAAGAGGTCATCCTTGGCTAAAATTAGGGCCCTGGTGAGTATCATAAGTTTGGCTTTTTGTGACAAGGTTCCAAGTGGTAGGGGTCCTGACTCAATGACATCTGTGAGAGATACTATGGCCTATGGGACACTGTTGGGGTGAGAGGTAAACTTCTATCCATAAGCCAAGTTAGGGTTGGGTTTGGTAGGGGATTTGGGGAAATTATGGGATCCTGGTAGGAGAGTTCCTGAAGAGTTTCCAAGCATGAGTGGCTGAGTGGTTCACTGGAAGGGAGGTGGGAAGCTGGATTGAAAGGAAGGCAGGAATCAAGGGTGGACAAGGGTTTTTTAAAAAAACATGACTTGGAAGAGTTGTAATTTAGAGGGAGCTAGATTGGCAAGAGACGTGTGGGTTAGTTAAATCCTTAAGCTGGTGGGGGGAAAGGACAGAGATGGGCTGACCAAAAGTGAGCTTAATTCCTTCTGGAGCCAGGAGAGTGGTAATGGCCAGAGCACGGAGGCAAGGTTGCCACCCCTGGATGGTGGTATCAAGCTGTTTAGAGGGATGAGCTACTCGGGCAAAAGTGGGATCCCTCCATCTGTCCCCAAACACCTAATGCCTGGTCCTTATTTTTAGTTGTATAAAAGAGGAATGGACATTTGAGGTTGGGGAGAGGTAGAGCCGGTGACTTTATAAAGTGTTTATTGCTGTGGAAGGCTGCTGTAATGGGCTCTAAGGGGTCAACAGACTCAGGGGAGTTGAAGCTTCATGGAGCAGCTTTGTAAAGAGGGCAAAGTTAGGAATCCAAGTGCTCAGGTACCTTGCAATGTCTAAGAAAGATAGAATTTTCTCCTTGGGTGTGGGGGGCTTTAAAGACCTTAGGTAATTTATCCTATCTATAGTTAAACAGCTGGATGTAGGTTTGAGAAGGAACCCAAGTACTTGACTTGAGGGAGAGAAAGGTGAGTCTTAGCTGAAAATATCCTATAGCCCTTATGCCCAGAAAATTAAGGAATTTGATTGTGTGGGTCTTGGAGACTGAGAGAGATGGAGAGCAAAGAAGTAGGTTATCTACATATAGTAGGATGGTGGAGGGGTTAAGGTCTAGGGAGGTTAAATCTCAGGCTAGAGCTTCTCCAAAGAGCTGAGGGCTGTCTTGAAACAGATGGGGTAGGACAGTCCAGGTTAGATCACAGGTGTGAGTATTGTATTTAAAATCTTATATGAAGTGTGTAGGATTAGTAGAAAAGAGCCTATTTTTGCATTTGAGGTGAACTAGATCTCCAAGAGAGAAAGGAACATGGACCTTGACCATCCCATCCATCCTTGCCACCTCCTGGAGGCAGAAAGATACCATGGGCAGGCGGATGAGAGTGGGTGTGGGAGTGAGTATGGCTTGACATAGGAGAGGGGTTGCGAGAAGGGGAGTCCTGGGAAGAGGCCAAAGTGGGAAGATGGGAGGGGTGTCCTGTCCATGAAGGGATGCAGGGCCAGGGGTATTGGAGGCAGGATCTGGAACTGAAATAGAAGTAGATACAGGAGGGATAAATGAGTTATTTAAGCTAGAAGCCAGAATAGGGGAGACTAGGGAATATTTGGCCATGAGATGTTTAATGTTCTGGATTTCCTCAAGTAGAGGAGAATTAGTGGAAGGACAGTGGGTGATGAACTTAGAGTGGCACTGCAGAGGGGAGGGGGAAGATCATGGCATGAAGAGGGAGTTTGAGTTGGAGAAAGGAAGGGAGCTGGGTTGGGCCCTGGAATAGAAGGCAAGGGAGAGTATAGCAAGGGAAGAGCATGGGGAGGACTTGGCTGTGTCTCAGGCTGGGGAGCAAGAGGAGGTTGGGGATGCATCCTAATCGGAGGCTGTTCATCAGCTATGGTATGATCAAAAGCCAAGGTGGAGGGGTAGGGAGGAGGAGGAGGAGGGGTGGAGGCCCCTGGTGGTTTGGGATCCTGTGAAACTGTCTTAGCCAGAAGGACCTGATGGGAAGAACATGAGACACAGAGTGAGGGATTAGCATGGCGATCAAAGAAAGCATGGATGTATGGTAATTCAGACCGCTTGCCTTTATGATGGCAGAATTTTTCTAAATCTCTCAAAATATTGAAGTTTAAGGTTCCGGTGTCTGGCCAAACAGAGTTATTATCTAACTTGTACTGAGGCCAGACAGTGGTGCACAGGAACTTCAGGTGTTTTGGCCTGATTTTATCCAAAAGTCCTCATAGTTATAAGGATTTAAGAAGACAAGCAAGAGGTGTGAGACCCTGAGACTCTGAGTGAGTGGTTCCCATATTGACAGACTAAGTACAGAGTGAAGAGGAAATAGAGAAAGAACCGAGCAAGCAAGTAGGAGATAGAGACAGAACCGAGTAGATGAGAGACAAAGAAATCCTCTCTCCATAGGGAGTGGATGCAGAATCATGAGTCCAGGCAGGAAAGTGCAATGGATGAGGAAGAGAGAGAGAGATGGGGAGGGAGTAGGAGGAAAAGGGGTTTGGCATCAGTCATGCAAAACGAGAGTGAGAAGAACCAAGCACCAAAAGAAATCATCTTTTTTTTGTTGTTGCACAGATTTGAGTTATTTTTGAGTTATTTCCAAGTCCCAGAAGGTGATGTCCCACAATCACATCATCAGGGAGAGGAAAGGCGAGCTCCTGTCCTGGACAGGAACTAGTGCATGTTCCTATCTCTGGAGATAGCGTCCTATATCCAGCGAAAGGAAAGGGGTTTTCCCGACATGTGTGATTTTGAGGCAAGTGAGAGGAGTGGAAAACCCTACAATGAGCGCATGGCATGAACAGCCAGTAGATGGAGACAAAGTACAAGGAATGGGATAGGAGAAAGGCGGAAAAAATGCAGTGAGCCAGAAAGGAGGGAAGTTTGTGGAACAAGTTGATCCTGAGGTTTAGTAGAGGCTGAGGGAAGATGAGCCCTAGAAGGGCAGTGGTGAGAGAGAGGGAGAGAGTGAGAGAAGGGGAGAGAGAGAGGTAGGGAGAGAGAGAGAGAGATAAGAAGAGAGGTACTTAAAATTAATTTATATATTTTAGTACCAGGAACCATGTTGAAGATTGAAGAGAGAATGTTTTGGCCTGAAAAAATACATTGGTGTTAATTTAACATTTTTAGTTTGAATGAGATTTTAGTTAAAAATTAATATGATACCAAATAAATTCATTTTAAGAAGTATAAATTTATGTTGACTGTATATATATATTTAATTATATAGTCTTTCTTGAGAATGTGGTTTATCATTTTTAAGCCTAAACACCTTTGAAGTAGACAAACAAAATGAATACATCTTAAAACACCGTGAAAGTAAACTAAAAACAAAAATAGTATTCAACAAATAGGATTTTACCCAACCAGGTTAGATGTAGTTTTGTATAGGTAATTAGTGGTCTAAGGAAAGAGTTTAGTTTCCATACAGATTTGAGGTAGTATCTTTTTCTTTTTAAGAGCTAAATATCTGAAGGAAGCTAATAAAACCTTGTCAATCTAAGGACATAAATCAGAGGAGATAGGAAGGACAAAAGGAAACAACTGATTAGGTTAAGAATAAATAAAATGTAAATAGTACTGAAAATAATCTCATTAGTTAGTTTTATTATAGACAGTAATATCCTCTGTTGAAATTAATTTACATCTTAGGTGTTCTCAACTGCATAGTGACTTTACTCTTAGGCTATTTTGTTGTTCTCCTCCTTGTCACAAGGTCAGGGGGCCAGCCTGAACCTGGAAAAGTCTTGGAGAATACATCTTGAGATAATAGGTTTGAGTCTGAAGTAGGAGGGCCAAACCCATCTCCAGAGTCAGTGTTTCAGTGAGCTCAAACAGCACATGACAGTTTACCAATATAATTAATATTACCCTGACATTATAACTAGAAAGCATTCAGGGAATGATGGGGCAGGAATATAAGCAAGCATAGAGCATCTGAGTATCAGAGAGGGAAATAACTCTATTCCAGACAAAAACAGGCTTAGAATCATAATGTAGAAAGGGGAGGAATTAAGACCAGTAGAGATGGCATCTCAAGCCTCTCACTCAAGTAGGCTATTACTTTTTACCTCTCATTGCTGTAACTATGTGTTGGTAGCAGCTTGTTTCTTATAAGGCACTGGAGTACAGAAAATTTCCATGTGCTTCACAAGTCTAGTCATCACAAAGTGTCAGCTCCCTTTGCACCATGAATGTAAATGACTAGAAAAACTTTAAGTTCCATTTAGAAACTAATAAATATTGTATATAAAACAGTAAGAATTTAAAATATTCATTTTAAAAAATCTGTAAAAATACTATATAGAAGATATTAAAATCCAAAATAATTCCTTTAAAAACATCCATAAATATGTCAATCAATGTAAAAACTTAATCATCTTTAAGAAAAAGTAGATATACCATAGAAGAAGTTAAAACTCAAAGTAATCCCCTTTAGAAACAGTCCCTAAACAATGTTAAAATTTAAACTCCCATTGTGTAGATCTGGTATTATTCCCTTACTCTGCCAGAAATGAAAACAAAAATAAATTACAAGAGAATCCTAGGCA
>NW_008343968.1:1232053-1253126 GCF_000622305.1 Nannospalax galili
CTATGTTTCTCACCAGCCGTTGTAGCTGTGAATGTGAAGCCAAGTTATTAGCATCTCTTAATTTGTAGACACAAGCTATGCTGGAAAGGAAACTCATGAGGGGAGGAGAAGGAACAGGGCATATAAATCAGTGTGTTGTTGGTCTGAAAGCATATGACTCACCTGAGCAGTGCCTGTGACTTTTTATGTATAGTGAAATTTAAAATGGTTAGGTCTAGTTAGAAAAGTAGGCTCCTGAGCACCAGATTCTTGATGTCCAAGAGGGCCTAAGATAAAAGGCTTTTAAAACATTTTTCATTTGTCAATGGGGCAAGCTGCCTGAAATTCTTTAAATGCTCCAGCACAATTATGGGGAGCATGCTGGGCTCTTGGGGTCCCTGCGCGCACTCCCAGAATGGTGCGGCGGGTCCCCGGCTTCTCCACTGTGCTGCGTCCTGCGTCGCTGTCCACCACCGAGGTGCTGAAAGTCCTGCAGCATGTCGGCTCCACATCTCTGCTGTGGCTGCTGGCTCTCGTGGGTTGCTGGTTCTCTGCTGCTTCTCCGTGTCTCTGTGGGTCTCTGCTACCGGAGCATGTCTGGTCTGGTACTGCCCTAATTTTCCCCTGTGCGCTTTCCTCAAGATGCGAGATCCACTGTCCACTGGATCACGCGGGAGAGTGTGAGGCGGCTGAAGCTGGGTGTCCGTGAGTTGGTGACGGAAGGATACTGCCCCCCGGAGAGGCTCGATCGCAGACAGTGAAAGACAGGGCTCTGCTTAGTCTCAGTGGTACAGCCTTTATTCAGTGACTCCAAGCCTTGGTGATCCAGTTCTCTATTATTGAGAGAAGACTAGGATATTTTATACCATGGGGGTAGTGGTAAAAGTTTTGGTTGATAGATACTTTGTGAGATACTCTATTTGCATATGGAAGTGGGCTCCTGCCATGCTGCCAGACCACTGACTGCCTGAAAAATCACACAGGAAAGCATGGTATTTCCAGAGCCAGAGGCCATGTTTATGTTGGGGCATTGGCGGGCACTTCAAAAGGTGAGTCAGGAGGATGCTAGGAAAAGCACTCTATTGTTAAAAGGAGTCCCTGCATTTACGCCGAGCCCATGGGCTATCCAGTCATGGAGGAACTTCTACTTCACACAACAGGGGTCCCCAACACACAGTTCCTCAGCCCGTTTAGGCTAGTTGGGTCAAAATGGGGAGAAAGGGTCCCTCTCCTCAAGCATTCTTAGGCACATTTATAAGAGAATTTAAGAATGGGCCCAGCTGGAAACTTTTATCACTGTATTAGAATGTTAAAGAAAAAATCCCAGGGCAGGTAAACTGGCAATCTTGGCAGCTGCCTGGAGGGAGTGAATAGTGAGAAGGAAAAAAACGCCTTGGGGTCATGCAAGGTTAGAGCCTGCATGGGAGGTCAGACACATGGTGGACTGTTAGGCACACAGCAGGGAGTAGAAAGCTTTAATATGGGAGGGGGAGAGAGAGGAGAAGGATATAGAGCATTTGTATGTGTTAGATTGAATGGTATCAGAAATCATCCTGAGTAAAGTGAGGAAGAAAGGCAGTGGAAGAGGACAAAGACAGGAAAAAAGGATGGAAGACAGCAGATCTTCCAGGCCTAAAGAAGGGGGGAGGGGGCAAGATGTAGGGAGGGTTGTGACCGAGGTAGTGAATGGATGAAGCAGCTCCTTCTGGGATAGCAGTGATCTAAATCAATGG
This sequence comes from Nannospalax galili, assembly GCF_000622305.1. Taxonomy (NCBI): domain Eukaryota; kingdom Metazoa; phylum Chordata; class Mammalia; order Rodentia; family Spalacidae; genus Nannospalax; species Nannospalax galili. Next base: position 1,233,766 of record NW_008343968.1, read on the forward strand.
GAAAGGAGATCAAAAGAAGATGCAGACAAGGCAGAGTGTGTTTCCCAGTGAGGAGAGCCAAAAAGAGGTGAAAGCAAAGCAGAGGGCTGGGGAGAGGAGGAGAGAGAGAAAAGAAGGGTGGGAGTGTACTTGAAAGCCAAGTTAGTGGCATTGGAGAAGTCCACATGGGTCCCTTGAAGTAAGAACCAGGTTTTGGTACCATCTGATAGATAAAATAGCCTATGGATGAATCCAGTTAATCAGGAGGAAACACCAGGACACAGATAAAACTCCACTGGAATAGAGTTTATTAGCAAAGGAATACAAGGGACAGATTCCCTTCCAGGCAGGGAAAATGTCTGCCCGGGTCGTGAGCTGGGGTCTTTTTAAAGGGGGAGACTTCTGCTTCCTACAGAAGGCGGGAAGATGTATTTCTTTTTGTAAGTTGGACAGGGGAAGTGTGAGAGTGGGACTGTTAAAATCTGACCTCTTTAGAGATCAAAGGGGAAGCCTGATGTTTTGGCCAAACAGTGGAGAAAAGTCTGCTTTTCTTGACTTCAAAGACTAAGGTGCTTATCAGCTAGGTTCCCTTTTCTCAGGAGCTTGAGAAGTCCTTGAGATCCTGTTGGTGAGGGAGTGGGGCTATCTGAACCTTAACAGGAAGTTAGATACCTACTCCTTCACAGAAGTTAGGAGGTAGGGACCGGTTTCTGTCTGTGTTGCTGACTAAATTTCAAAGGATGATGCTTAGGTTCTTGGGAATTACATATGTGGGTTGAAAAAATTTGCCAAATTCTGCAAGTTGATTTTCATTTCAAAATGGAATAAGCCTAGGATTTAGTAGAGCTGGTGACATCTTGGTTAATGCATGCAGTGTATTTTGTGAGTTTTGTGTTTGTTAAAAATGAATTGATCAACCTCAGACATGACCAGAATGCAAAGAACATTCTGATTTTCACAATGATCAATAAACATTTAAATAGATTTCTATTGCATCATTTGAAAACAATCCTGGATAGCACAGCTATTGCCATCATGATTCCACATTAGCTAGCAGTTGCCTCCACAGGGCCTGCACAAGACTCAACATTGAACAGTCATTAGTCAATCATGGATCACAGAGGAGTTCACACAGCTTTTAATAGTTAGCTTCAGTTGTCAAACAGACACACCTGGAAAAAGAGTACCTCAGTTGAGGAACTTGCTCCAACAGATTGGCCTGTAGGCATGTCTGGGGGAAATTTATCAGCTGCTAATTGATGTAGGAGGGTCTATCCCACTGTGGACAGTGTCATCCCTGGACAGGTGGACCTGGGCCACATAAGAAATGTAGCAGAAGATGATCCAGGGAGCAAGCCACTAAGCAGGGGTCCTCTATGGTTTCTGCTTCAAGCTTGTGTCTGAGGTTCCTGGCTTGGTTTCCACTGATTGACTATTTGCTGTAAGATGAAACAAGCTATTTCTCATGAGCTATTGCAACGTTAAAGAATACTCTCTGGAGGAAAGACTGTAAAATAGTAAATGGTAACTATTTCTTTTTTGATATGAGAAAAACTTCATTAGTCATAATAGAAATATTTTAAGAAATGATTCCTTGGGTCTCCACACTCACAAACAAAATATGCTTCCACTACATACCAGGCAGGTGACTGCAAACCACTGAATGCTTAGCATAGCCCAAGCCTGCCGGTTCAGGGGTAGGTTATAAATGGTATATAAACTAAACACATTCTATGGTCCACTGGTGCATTTCAGATACATATGTCTTTATTGTCTTGCTCGTGAGATGAGGATTCAGTCCACTTTATACAGAGTCTGTCATAGCAGTATCAGACTAGTGTGATGAGAGTGAATACCTTCTCCTGAGAAAGCCCTTGCTAAAATCATGCCATCCACACTGTTTGACTAGAGGAGACATGATCAATCACCATTGGAAATGGTGATTTCTTTCTTTTTCTAAGTTTGGAAGAGAGGGTAATTGGTAATGAATCTCTGGGGTAACTTGTGATCATCTTTTCTAGAAATGGTACCTGTGGTAATCGGTTACACAGTGCCTATGGGAAGCAGGCTAGTTTTTCACCACTAAATTATTTATCTATTTAGGTTCCCACCCTCCCTCCTCTCTTCCATTTCTTCATTTTCTTTTTCTGTAAAGGTTGAATGACATCATTTGACTTGTCAGTAAACAAAGAGCAATTTTCCTTTTTTTAATAAAATGGAAGAAGACTGTGGTTTTTCTAATGTCTCTATTTACTTATTTATCTATGTGTCTGTATGTGTGTTTATGTGTGAGTGTATATTCATGTGCATGTGCACCTGTGTGTGTGGGAGGCCAAAAGGGGTCATCAGGTGTTCTCTATTACCCTCCCACTGGGTGTTTAGCTTGATGCATGCATGCTGTGTTAGGAACTCTGGTACTCTCATTAACATATTTTACTGCAAGCACCATGAACCACTGTGCCATCTCTCCAGTTCTCCAACATTTTTTCATTAGTGTCTTTTGCAGCGTGACTCAGTTCTGACCCATGGAAACTGCCACGAAGTACCTGGATTGGGGAGTGGGGACGTGGATGAGGCAAGCGGCAGGAGAAATGGAGACAAGACAGGGCTCTGATCAAGTCTCATTTATTAAAGCACAAGCATGAGTTTAAATAGAGAATGAGAACAAAGGAGCAAAGACTGCAAATAATTACATCAGTCAGAACACAGGGACCCAGATGTACTCTAAGGGAGGAATCTACTGATAACTAGAAAGGAGAACAAGGTTGTGGGCCAAGATTGTGGGCCCTGGCTGTGAGCCAAGGTTGTGGGCCAAGGTTGTGGGTCCTGGCTGTGAGCCAAGGTTGTGGCCTGAATGGAAAGGTCACCAACTCAGGTCTGCCAGCAGCCCTGAGAAATGGCTGAGCCTCAGGCTCCCAACAGGTCCCCCTTTTTTACTTTATAGAGTTTTAGGGATCGAAGGTTGCTAAACCCTTAGGGAACCGTGCCTGTCTTAGGTTGGAGTATCCTTCCCCAAGGGCTTTCATTGGATAAGGTAGTAGCATTAGACTACCCTCCTGTCTTAGGTTGCCATCAAGGGGGGCTTCTCATGTACCCATTGTGAAAAACCTCTATTTGCTGTTTAATAAAGACCAACAGCCTTTTTACTAACAATGGCCCTAGTGTAAGAAGAAGCAGGAGGATGATGAGGGATGGAATCATAGAAGGAATCCAAGAAAGGAAAGGGGAATCCAGCCATCTAGAAGGGTTTTGATAAAAATGATGCAGTTTGTAACAGATGGTCTGCAGGTTCTGTATATTTTTTTCCACCAATCCCGATTCGTTGACATAGAAACAGCATTCCTCCTGTAAGAAAATGCAAGTTCCCACCTTTTCAGCAATAATAAGATCAAGGGCCCTGTGATTTTGAAGAGCAACTTGTGCCAGGGAAGTTAATTGGTGTTGCAAAGATGCAAGGCTACTGGCCGTGGACTCTATAACTTGTTGTAATTGGGAATTGAATTCTTTTGCAGTATAGAGAGTATGTCCCAAGGCCCCTGCAGAAAGGCCGGCAGAAATGGTAAATCCTATCCCGATTGCAAAAGGGATACACACTCCTCTCTTAATGTGTGGGTGGAGTAGCCAGGCGAACTCCTCTGGTGAATACATGTTTAGTTGGGGTATAATAGTAATTAATACACAGGGTCCTGGAGAGGAAATAGTGATATGTTGATACAGGGATTCATTGCACCAGAAAGACGTAAGAGGGGGAGCATTAAAAGGTGAACTGACAGAGCGCTTACTGTGACATACGAAGGAGGGGGAAATGTAGATAGCAGTGATATAGCAGAGGGAAATATTTTGAGCAGGATTACGAAGTAATGGAATTGACAGTATGGGGGGAGAAGGTGCAGTGCCAGTGGCAACGATGTTGAGTGCAGAGGAATTATTAACAGGGACAGCAGCTAGTAAGGGCTGAACCAGGGAGGCACACAACAAACATGATGAAGCATTGATATTAGAAAGGTTCATCAATTGTAAAGCGAGATTTAAATAATTGGGCCAAAGGGCGAGATTAAGGGTAGAGTTTGACTGTATGGCAGACTGAAGCTTAGTCTCACTCATAATAATAACCTGTCTCACTTGTTTATCAATGGTAGCAGGGACCAGCTGGCAGGAAATAGATAAAGACCCCACCGGTAGTAAGGTGAACCCATTATTATAAAAAATTTTTCTTCGAACTCCATTCTGCCACCTGACGTCCCAAGGGTCGTTTATACGAATTGTAAATTGACCATCATCATTACTATCTGTGAGACACCTGCGTCTATTATCATAAGTGAAACATATATGAGATCTTGATTTAGAGGACAAAATAGATGGGGTGATTGGAATGATGACGGTTGTTTGACAACCCTTCACTGGACAGCGGGCAGTGCCAATTGTTTGACTGTTGTCATCAGAGTGTGTGTTTCCCTCTTTAACCTGGAATTTCCACTGTAACACCATCTGCCAACGAATGGAGCCAATCAGGAGGAGCAGGATGTAGCAAACACAGGCCATTGCAGTCTGAAAGAGAACAGAGAGAAAAGAAAAACATTTCTCAGGGAGTCTCATTTTCCCTGAAATCTTGATTAGTATCTATTTGCTTTACTAAACGTTCAGGTAACCAGCAGGCTGCATCATGTTGCTGTGAATAAATGCAGACAAGATCCTGTGCCCCATATTAATACTGGATCCCGGCCATGCCATGAAATATCCAGGGGGTCCTTCCATTTGACCATGGCATAATGTCTTTTTGATTCTGGGTGCCAAAAGCGATCTGCAGCTGACTTACCATGAGCATCTAAACTTAGAAAATTCAAAATAAAGAGTACATGATTCAATAAATTCCTGGGGGATCCCTATTTAGCATATTTTTGATGAGGAGATGAGCTCTCTCAACTATGCCTTGACCCTCTGGGTTATAAGGAATTCCCATTGTATGTTTTATCTGCAAGATATTACAGAAATTTTGAAAGGCCTGAGGTACATATCCAGGGCCATTATCTGTTTTAATATGTTTTGGGGTACCCAGTATAGAAAAGCAATGGAGCAAATGAGCAATAACATGTTTAGTAGCTTCCCCCGTTTGTAAGAAAGTGCAGAGTTTTTGTTTGTAAGGAAGCGCAGAGAAGTCTACTGAAAGTATTAATGTAAATATGAATATATTTAAATTTGTCAAACTTATTATAATGAGATATATCCATTTGTCAAAGCATGTTAGGAACAAGTTTTTTAGGATTGACTCCTAGATGGGGAACAGGAAGGAAAGTGACACAAGTCTTACATTTTTTAACTGTTTAGTTTGTTTTTTGGTGAGTTTAAACATTAATCGTAAGGAAGCCACATTAAGATGATGTAACTCATGAGCTTGTTGAGCTTGAGCAATATTAGAAGGAGTAGCAATAGCAACAAGTTTGGTGGCTGTATCGGTGACCTGATTGTCAGCTGTTAAAGGCCCTGGAAGATTAGAGTGTGTTTGAATGTGTCTTAAAAAGAAAGGGGCCGTTCGCTGGCGAATGAGATGCTGACAATGACGAAAAAGATCTGCAGCTTTAGAAATATGTCTAATTATAGGAACACTTTTTAAAAGAGGTATAGCACGAGTGATATATGCACTATCAGTATAGCTATTAAGAGGTGTATTAGGGAACACAGAGAAAACTGATATAATGGCAGACACTTTTACTAGTTGTGTAGAAGTGTTGTTGGTTTGAAACCGCATAATCTGATCATTTTACGTATAAGCTGCCATGTCACTGGAGGAACCATCCGTAAAAACTAACAAGGCAGTAGGTAAAGGCTGCTGGCTAGTAACGTATGGAAAAATGAAGGTATGTAGATTGTAAAATTGAATGAGCTTGTCAGGTGGGTAATGGTTATCTAAAACTCTCGAAAAATTAGCACAAGCTATTAGCCAAGTTTTTAAGTTTTGAGGTAGCCAGTTAATATGATCCTTGGTATAAGGTTGTATAATATGAAGAGGTTTTACACCAAAATATTTGCAACTGTGGTCTCGACCAATAATCACCAAGTTAGCTACTGCATCATAATATGGAAGTAATATTTTTTGGGGGGAGGCAGGTAAATGTACCCACATAATAGGATGATTAGGCTCTTGCCAAAGAAGACCCATAGGCGATAGTTGGGTATTAAAACTTACAAGCCATAAGGGCTTGCAATAATCTATATTGGTAACAAACTGATTAGCAATTGTTTTTTTAACTCTACGTATGGTGACTCTGGCCTCCTCAGTAAGTTTTCTGGGTGAGGTTGGATTTGTATCCCCTTTAAGGATGTCAAAAAGGGGCTTTAAGTCCCCAGTGGTCAACTTTAAATAAGGATGCAGCCAATTAATATCACCTAATAGTCTTTGGAAATTATTTAAGGTTTGTAGTTTATTAAGTCTAAGGATAGCCTTTTGATTAGTTATTTTTTGTCTATTAATTTGAAAAGCCAGATAAGAGTAGGGATCCTGTGTTTGTACTTTTTTAGGGGCTATTTGTAAACCTGTATTAAATAAATTGGATTTAAACTGAGCATAACATTGTAACACCGCTTCCCCTGATGCACCTGCTATTAGAATGTCATTTATACAATGGATTATATACATGGATGGCCAAATATTTTTAGTATTTTGAAGAGCTGTGGCTACAAACTTTTGACAAAGGGTAGGGCTATTGGTCATTTTTTGAGGCAAAGCCTTTTACTGGTATTTTTTTTATAAGCTTTTTAAAATTAATAGAAGGAAGATTAAAAGCAAAGTGTTTACGGTCCTTAGGATTTAAGGTTATGGTGAAAAAACAATTTTTAAGATCTATTATTATCTTAAAGTATTTTTGTGGTATGGCAACTGGAAAAGGCAAACCTGGCTGTAAAGTTTTTATGAGGACCATGGTAGCACTGACTGTTTTTAAGTCTTGTAATAATTTTTATTTTTTTGACCTCTTTTTAATAACAAATATAGGTGTATTTTATGGAGAACAAGTCTCTTTAATGTGTCCTGCTTTAAGTTGTTTTTGCACCAAATGAGTGGCTGTTGCCAACTTTTTTGCTGCAAGCGGCCATTGATCTACCCAAACTGGATCGTCTGATCGACAGGTTATACGATCCACATAGTTTGAGGGTGTAGGGTCGTCAATGGCCGCCATCATAAATTTTTCAAGTCTCACTTATCATTTTGGCCTTGGATTGGTATCGGAAACAATCTTTTATTATTATTATATTTTTTTAATCTCCTGTCAGGGTTATAGCCCTGAGTAAGCATCTGTGCAGTAACAACATCGTTTGGACTACACATCACAATTTCTATTTGTGAAAGCAGATTTTTTTTTTCATAAGTTTACTGGTAAATAAGGAACCACAAAAGGCCTAATCAAACCAGAATTATTTATAGAATCTTTTTAAGTGAGAAATTTTGAACTCTGTTTTGGGTTATGGCGCTATTTTATGCCTTTTAAATTAGTTAAAATCTCAACTGTGGGCCAGGCTACAGGCCAGGCCTCAGGAGAAATAATAGTAACATTAGCTCCAGTATTGATGAGACCATCAAATTTTTTTCCATCAAGCCATAAAGTTAATGTAGATTTTTTGTAATAGCTTGGACCCAATAAACATCGGATGAATCGAAGTTTTTATTTTTTTTGTTTTTTTGTTTTGAACAAGATGGCTGGATTTAACCAGAGTGATTAGAATTATTTGAGCAAAACAAGCTCCCTGTGGGATAGTAACTATATTGTTAACAGCTCGGGCTAAAATTTTTATTTTCCCAGTATAGTCTGAATTAATTATCTCAGGCACAACAGATAGGCCTTTTAGGGCGGTGCTACCTCGCCCTAGTATCAGCCTGCAAGTATTGTTAGGGAGTGGTCAATAAATTTTAATCCCTATGGTCTGAATTTTTATCTCTGGAGTCAATACTGTGTGGGAGGAGGAACTGAGGTCCAGTCCTGCGCTTTTTGGTTTTGCTCTGCTGAGGCCTGAAAAGGATTGTTGCTGCTGGCAGGAATGAAATTGACAGCCCCAAAAGCTTGTTTTGGGGCCTGGGGCTGGCCCCTCCACCAGTTTCCCTGATGAGGAGATAAATGTCTCCCTTTGATATCAGTCTTAGACCTACAATCTCTGAGCCAATGTCTTTTTTTTTTAACACCTGGGACATAACCTAGGAGCTTTTTTATCGTTAGTCTTTTGTTGATCATCATCTGTCTTGCATTTTTGGGTGAAGTGTTTACTCTTATCACATTTAAAACACCCCTTGTTCTTAGTCTTATATCTATCAGCCAGAAAATTCTTTACAGTTTGTCCATTAAAAGCCGCTGTCATGGCAAGCCCTTGTTGATAAGACGGACCTATGTCTGAACACAGATGAATGTAGACAGTCAAATTTGTCTTTTTTTCTGTAGGGTCTAATGGCTGCCTGGCAGGCAGGATTAGCATTTTTATACACCAACTGTTTTACATACTCTAGTCCTGCATTTTAAAATATTTTTTCTGTTGTGGTCATTAACCAATGAACAAAATCTGAAAATGGCTCATTAGACCCCTGCTTGACTGAAGTGAGAGAAGTTTTTAGGTCCCCTTTAACTGGAAGTTTTTTTTATGCCTTAGTGGCAGCAACTTGAATTTGTGCAAAAAGACCTGCATCATATTGCATTTGTTGTTTATTAGTCCCATATTGACCTTTACCTGTTAACATATCAAAATCCCATCCATTTCCAGTTTGTTGATTTTTTTTAGCTGTCTCCTTACAGTTCTCAAAATACTCTGATTTTTATAACAAATAATCACCCCCACTAAGGACTGCTTTTACCAATGTATTTTAATCAATAGGAGTTAGTCATTTTTTAGCCTCACCTTTTAAGATAGCCAAGGTATATGAAACTATAGCTCCATACTGCGACACGGTAGTCTTTAATTTTTTGATTAGTGGAAATTTAAGTACTGTATGATGTCGCCATGCCTGCCTCTGATCATCTACTGTTTCCATTACGGGAAAAGCCTCCATATTGGAGGGAAGCCTATCAGGTTTATTAAGATTTTTTTTTTATATGAGTGAAGGCTGGGCCCCCTGGGGGCTGGGCGAGCTCTTTCTCTATCTACAACAGTCTCACTACCTCTACCTGTTTTGAGCTTTTGTAACTTGAGTATCAGCGACTGATGCATCTCTTCTAGCTTAATTTGTTTGAGTATCAGTGACTGATGTATTTCCTCCAACTTAATTTGTTTCTGCAACTGTTTTATTTGTTTTCTCGATTTTGATCTAGGATCTATTGCTGCCATGATAATTGGAGCAGGCGGTACACTGTAAGAAGGAGGGCAATCACACTCTTGCCTTTTGCAGCCATTTGGCGGTCCATTCTCAGTTTTACAATTTAACCCCTCCCTCACAGCCTCTGTGCCATCCGTTTCTAAGGTTGGACAGGCAGCTCTGGTAAAAGAGGATAAATACGAATATGTTTTTTTTTTTAAACGTTTGAGCATCCTCTTGATTTCCCTTCCCTGTAACTGACTCTGAAGACTCCTTCTTTAAAGTTTTAGAAGAACCCTCATCTTCACTATCAAGAGAAATTAAGTCAGGAGGCTCATCCTTGGGAATTTCCCTCAACTCTGACTTAGAACTGCTTTTAAAAATCTCCTCAGCCCAGGCAATCACTGCCACTACTGGTTTATGTTCATCTCTCCTATCTATTAATTCTTTTATTAAATTCCAATAAGAAAAACAGTAACCGGGACCTTTCCAGGTCCAAACACTTACAAAAATCTTGTAATGAATCTCTCACTCTTCTCCATCTTTTTATATCTATAACCCCCTCTTGGGGAAACCAGGGACAAAGGTCCCTTACAAAATCAAAGAAATGAAATAAATCCTCAGTTTTAGCCTTTACTCCTCTTGCCTGTAGAGCGTCTCTTAACTGTATCACATAAATCTGATGCTGACTTAATTCTTGCCCCATGATTGAACAACCAACTTACCTTCGGCTCGGTTGAGGCAGGCTCCCGCAGTGTCTCCAAATTATTTGAGTGGGTGCGCACCCCTTTTTTCTCCCTCGTGTTCCTCACGCTGTCCCCAGTATCCAGGCCCCATGTTGGGCACCACTCTGCAGCATGACTCGGTTCTGACCCGCGGAAACTGCCACGAAGTACCTGGATTGGGGAGTGGGGACATGGATGAGGCAAGTGGCAAGAGAAATGGAGACAAGACAGGGCTCTGATCAAGTCTCATTTATTAAAGCACAAGCATGAGTTTAAATAGAGAATGAGAACAAAGGAGCAAAGACTGCAAATAATTACATCAGTCAAAACACAGGGGCCCAGATGTACTATAAGGGAGAAATCTACTGATAACTAGAAAGGAGAACAAGGTTATGGGCCAAAGTTGTGGGCCAAGGTTGTGGGCCAATGTTGTGGGCCAAAGTTGTGGGCCCCGGCTGTGAGCCAAGGTTGTGGCCTAAATGAAAAGGTTACCAACTCAGGTCTGCCAGCAGCCCTGAGAAATGGCTGAGCCCCAGGCTCCCAACAGTCTTTGGACAGTATTTATGCTAGCTAGTGTTTGTCAACTTGACACAAGCTAGAGTCACCTAGGAAGAAGGAACCTCATTTGAGGAATTTCCTCCATTGCACTGGACTGTGGGAGTGTTTATCAGCCATTTTCTTTCTTTTTTGGGGGGAGGGGTCTCCCTGTAGCCCCAGCTGTTCTAGAACTCACTATGTAGACCAGGGTGGCCTTGAACTCACAGAGATCCACCTATGTCTGGCAATTTTCTTTTTTTAAAGAAATATTTTATTATTTTTATTCTATGTGTATGAGTGTATTGCCAGCATGTGTGTAAATGCACCTGTGTTGCACAATGCTTGTGGAGGTCAGAAGAGGACATTGGACCCCCTCGAACTGGAGTTAAAGACAGTTGTTAGCCCCTATGAGGCACTTTTTAAATTGCTAATTGATATGGGAAGAAACTAGTCTACTAAGGAAGTATCTCTCTGGTCAGGGATTGGACTATATAAGAAAAGTAGCTGAGTGAGCCAGAAGAGCAAGCCAGTAAGCAGCATCCCTCTGTGGTCTCTGCTTCAGTTCCAGGTTCCTGCCTGGAGTTCCAGCCTTGGTTTCCCTCAACAATGGGTTATAACCTGTAAGCCAACTGAACAGTTTTCTCACTAAGCCAATTTTGGTTTTAGTCAGTGTTAGTTTGTTTGTTTTAAATTATTTTTATTTTATGTGCTTGAGTGTTAAACCTGCTTGTGTGTAAATGCACCCGTGTTGTGCAGTGCCCACCGTGGAGGACAGAAGAGGGTGTCAAATCCCTAGGAGCTGGAGTTATGGACAGTTGTTAATCACCATGTGGATGCTGGGATTTGAACCCAGGTCTTCTGCAAGAATAGCCAGTGTTCTTAACCACTGAGCCATCTCTCCAGCCCTCTTGGTCAGTGTATTATCACAGCCAACAGGGAAGCAAACTAAGACAATATCTTTGGCCCAACTTCCAATAATACTCTTGTTCCCCTCTGCAACTTCATAAACTGGCCTTTATTAACCACATTCCTGTGTGTATTCTGGTCTTCAGATCTTCTACATGAATAGATCACTAAGGCTTGTGTATAGTACTCTAGGGTTTTTCCAGCCTGTAGCTCCAAATTCTGTAACCTCCTGTACTTAATTCCAAAGACATCCAACTCTTTGATCCAGTGGCCCAGAGTTTTGGCTTTTATTACAAGATTCTAGCCTGTTCCCCATTGGACTCATGTACCTCAGAGATTCATAGAAAAGTCTTTCTCAAGAAATGTAGGGCACAATCACAATGTAGAATCTCACTCCTTAATGAGACAAAAGAAGTTTTATTCATCTTCTACTTTATTATCTTTCTCTCTCTCTCTCTCTCTCTCTCTCTGTGTGTGTGTGTGTGTGTGTGTAAGTTTTGTCTAGATTCTGTAGTCAGTTTATGGTTATTGATTATAAACTTGATTATAATTAATATTGAGTTGTATTCTTACTGTCTTCTATGTTGGTCTAGAGATTGGTTTATTTCCTCAACTAGTCTTCCTTCTTCCTTCCTTTAAGGTTCGAATGTGAAATGCCCTTTATAGGCTTTTTGTTTTAACTTTTTAAAAAATTTATTGAGAATTTTATACATGCGTATAAGGTGTTCCGACCAAATCCATGCCCACTCCCTCCCCTCCAACTCCTCCCGTATCTCCCCATCACCTTTTTCTGATAACTTCCTGTGCTCCTTCTTTCTTTTTTTTTTTTCAATGGGGTTTTTGGTACTCTAACATTCCCCCCTCGGAAGAGGTAACCCTAAAATCTTTTGGGGATTAGATTAAAGCTACCAAATACTTTTGACATTTTTGGCCTTTGGAACAGAGTACGTTGCTAAGATGCCCAAAGACATTTTGACTTTTAGCCAAGAAACTGGTTACTTTTCTTTGGCATTTTTTTACCCTAACTGCCTAGCCAATTCCTACCTTCTATTCTTATCACACCATCCTCTGAAGAGGTTACCAAAATTGCAAAAAGGGAACCGGGATGCAGACTTCTCTGGCTTCTTGCATGCTGAACAGGGATGAATGGTGAGGCAATTGGGATACCCTTCAGTGGGGCTATCTAAAAGACTCCCAAATTGCATAACTCTTACCTGTAGGGAGAAAAGAATGTCTTTGACTGGTGAATAGGAGATGTGAAGGAGAAGTAAAAGCAAGAATAGTTAGCATTACAAGTTCTAGACAGGGAATCAGGAAAAAGTCAGAACAAATGAAAAATTCCAAAAGTTCATATCAGGGTCCATTGGTTTTTTTTTTTGACAAAAGCTCCCAAAAGCATCCCTCTGTTGGGTTCCTCGTCATTTTTCTTTTGTCTGCCAAGGCTGGACTTGAGAGTAATGGACTCAGGATTTGTTTTCAGGCACTTTGATAGCTGTTGGAGTGGCTAGAATCAGTTCCCTCTCAAAGGCTTATGGATAGGGGGAGAAAACAAATTTAGCCACCATTTTAAAACAATAGTGGGTTGTCTTCCTTAGCTACAGGTGGACACTACAGTATTGCAGACCAATATTTGAAGTCTTACATCTGAACAGCACTTTCTTATTAGAAACAAAATCATCAATAAGACATAATTGTCTAATAACATTTTATATTTATGTAAGCCTAACGTTTGAGGAGTGTAATTCCTTGAACTCTTAAAGAAATATACTGATCACTTTTATCTTTGGTTATACTTTCCTTTTGGGCATTTAAGACCATACAGCTGGCCCAAATAAACCAATTTATTTTTACTTAAGGTTATTTGAGGATCTGTTCCTCAGGGTCACATGGGCTTGGGAGGAGCCCCTGGCTCCTTTCTTTCACCAGTTCCATTTATGTGAAGATAAATTAAGTTCCTGCTTGACTGTTTCTGGCTTCACTTGAAAGCATAGAGGGAATATTTCCTCTGAGTTGACCCTCCTCTTTGCAGACTGGACACTGGTTCAAGTCCATCTGGTGGGGTCTCTATGACCTCCTTGAACAGGAAGACAGGTGACTCACCACAGTTACAGGAAAAATGTCCTCTATAGGTTTTATGTTTGAACAGTTGGTCCCCAGATCTCAGTGGCACTGTTTTGGGGATCTAGAATATTTCTGATATGGGACTAGCTGGTAGGTGTAGGGCTATGCAGCCATAGGAGAGGAACTTGCAGGTTATAGCCAGGTCCTGGTCTGGCCTAAGTCTTTCTGCTTCATGACTGTTGCCATGTAACAAGCAACTTCTGCATGATTTTTCTGCCACAGAGCAAACTGCTATTAAACCCTCCGCATTATCAATCTGTATATCACCTCACTGTGAACCAAAATAGATCTTTCCTCCTTCTAGATTCTTGGCAGATTTTTGGTTACAGTGACCAAAAAAGTAACCAAAACAGAAAATTGGTAGTGGAATGGAGTTGTTGCTATATTAAAACTGACATATAGTTTGGAAGTTGTTTTTTTAAATTTATGTGTAAGTTTGGGTGCTTACATGAGTTTATGTAAACCACATGTATGCAGGATCCCGTAGAGTCCAGAAGAAGGCATTGGATCCCCTGGAGCTGGAGTTACAGCCAGTTCTGAACCACTAGGTAGGTGCTGGGAACTGATTCTGGGTTCCCTACAAGAACAGTATGTGCTCTTAATCACTGAGCCATCTCTCCAGTCCCAGTTTTGACGTCTTTTTCTTCTGAGGTTTGCAGGACAAGCATAAAGAGTTTGGAGCTACAGGCTAGACAAACCCAGGGTGCTATAAGCAGGCCTTAATAGACCATTCTTGTGGGACCTCGAATACTAGGAACCAAATATGCTCAAGGAACAAGGATTATATTGGACTAGGCTAAAGGCCTTTTGTGTTGTATTCTGGAAATGCATCTAGCTATATTCTGCCCATGTCCTGAAAAAGTAAGTAAGGTTGAATTAAAAAATAATGATAATGGATAAAATTTCAAGACAGCACAGTATTCAGGCTGTATGGTTATTATTCAGTAGCTTTAGTCAGATTTACAGTGAGAATTCTGAGTTAAAATTAAGCAGAAAGATATGAAAAATGAGTACTTTGGTGAAGAAAGAGGTACAAACTTGTTAAATTTGTAACAAGGGTAAATGTGAACAAAGTAGCTATAATTATGAAAGAGATTAACACCATTAAAGAGAAACCTCATGCTTTGCACTTAGACGATAATACAGGTGCCTGACACCAAGACCTACCCATCAAAGTCTCTCTGGAGTAAATAATCCATTTATAAACATTTATTTATTAGTAGAACACATTAAAAAATTAATATCCCAGAGTACACTGCTAGAAAATTGCAGCATAAGGCTTTCTCCCTGTTCAACTGTAAAGGGACACGGATTAAATGCTTTTTCTTAGACTATCAAATGTTGTCTTTTTTCCTATTATTATGACCATTCATTTATTGTTAATCCAATACCTTTTTATACTTGCACAGTTTTGAGTTCTGGGGCAAGATTTCTGACTGTGTTGCAATTCTAACATTTTTGTGCAACTCACAGTGCCCTGTCCTGTACTAATGGCACACGTGGCTTGTAAGTACTTGTAGTTGAAAAAGAAAGGATTGAATGCTATCTAATAGACCGTATTTTGCTGAATAACCAAGTGTTAAATCTATACACTTTTGAGCAAACCATTCTTATTCTTCCATTTTTGTTTTTTCAAGTTTTAATTCATGGTTTAAAAATAATTTTTAAAAATAATTTTTATTACATTTGCACTTTTTTGACAATTTCATACATGCACCTGATGCAATCTTGTCACTCTCATCCCCTACACTCTTCAGTCACTTCCCCGCTCTCGTCAGCTTCACCTCATTTTGTATGAGTTCCTTCTCACATTTATGTCTTTTTGTTTTGTTTTTGTGACTCAATAGATTCAACTGGGGCCATTTCTGATCAATTTTTAAATTACTGTTGAAGATGGACTCATTTGTAGGTAAACAACTGAAAATAGTTGCCATTACATAAGAATCCACGTACTTCACATGGAGGGGCAGAGTCATGTTCTAGTTTGTTGTGATAAAACTCTGACCAAAAGCACCTTTGGGAAGAAAGGGTTTATTTCATCTTATAGCTTACAGTGTGTCCTTAAGAGAAGCCATGGCAGGAATTTAAGGCAGGTTCTTGAAACCACAGAGGAGCACTGCTTACTGTCTTGCTCCCTCATTCACATCCACCTGCCATTCTTATACAGCACAGGCCCACCTGCCCAGGGACAGCACAGTCTGCAGTGAGCTGAGGTCTCTTACATTAATTAACAATCTAGAAAATGGGGGAAAATTCCCAATTAAAGTTCTCTCTTTGCAAATGTGTCAAGCTGGCAACTGAAGCTAATTATGACATTCTATATCTTGTCAACTTTAGCGCACACACACATGACATTAAAGCCTTTTCTTTTTGTCCCAAAGATCTTGCATTAATATAACATAACATGCAGACCAACTTTAAACATCCCATAGTCTTAAAAGTTCCAATGATTGAAAACTCCATGTTCTCAGCCAGGTATGGTGGTATACACCTTTAATTCCAACACTCAAGATAGAAAGGCGGACAGGTCTCTGTGAGATAGATGCAAACCTGGTCTTCATAGGGAGTGAGCTTGATGCCAGCTGGGGCTACAAAAAGACCTTTTTTTTGTTGTTGTTTTGTTTTTTTTTTTTTGTTTAAAAAGTCCAAGTTCTCTTTAAAATATCCAAAGTCTCTTAACATGTGAGTTCCTGTAAAAATCAAAAACAAGTCAAACACACTTTCTTATTCTAAGATGGGAGAACCAAGGCATAATTACAATCAGATCAAAGCAAAACCAAAAGCCATCAGCGTCTGACCTCTGAAACTCACTTTTAATCTTCTGGGCTCCAGGGAATCATACTTCTGTCTCTGCCTCCCACATCATACGCAGCTTGTCTCATAGATTCAGACACATATATAAATAAGTAAATAGAGACATTAGAAAAACAACAGTCTTCTTCCATTTTATTAAAAAAAGGAAAATTGCTCTTTGTTTACTGACAAGTCAAATGATGTCATTCAACCTTTACAGAAAAAGAAAATGAAGAAATGGAAGAAAGGAGGGAGGGTGAGAACCTAAATAGATAAATTATTTAGTGGTGAAAAACTAGCCTGCTTCCCATAGCACACTGTGTAACCGATTACCACAGGTACCATTTCTAGAAAAGATGATCACAAGTTACCCCAGAGATTCATTACCAATTACCCTCTCTTCCAAACTTAGAAAAAGAAAGAAATCACCATTTCCAATGGTGATTGATCATGTCTCCTCTAGTCAAACAGTGTGGATGGCATGATTTTAGCAAGGGCTTTCTCAGGAGAAGGTATTCACTCTCATCACACTAGTCTGATACTGCTATGACAGACCTTGTATAAAGTTGATTGAATCCTCATCTCACAAGCAAGATGATAAAGACATATGTGTCTGAAATGCACCAGTGGACCATAGAATGTGTTTACTTTATACACCACTTATAACCTACCCCTGAACTGGCAAGCTTGGGCTGTGCTAAGCATTCAGTGGTTTGCGGTCACCTGCCTGGTGTGTAGTGAAAGCACATTTCCCTGCATGAGTAAGGTGACATTCAAATACCCAGCATCATCTCAGATTTTGTCACAGTTGTGATTATTAGCTTTCAGTTGATTACGAGAATCCCATAAGAACTGTCACATAGCTATTGTCCCAAAAGATAAAATTCCAGAATCTGCAATTTAGTGACTAGTTTCTCTTTTGTAATAGTGTTTTTGTTTGTGAGTGTGGAGACCCAAGAAATCATTTCTTAAAATATTTCTATTATGACTTAGGGAAGTTTTTCTCATATCAAAAAAGAAATAGTTACCGTTCACTATTTTACAGTCTTTCCTCCAGAGAGTATACTTTGATGTTGCAGTAGCTCAAGAGAAATGGATTGTATTTTCAACACTGTCTATTCTCTGGGAGACTCATTTTAATGTATCAGTTCATTTTTCACCATTAAAATTTACCTTTACCATTAACAAACTCATCTTTGTTGTGAGTGGAATGTTATTTATGAAATATAAGTATTCTGCTTTCAGAAACCCAATTTCCTTTGCAGCAGAGAGTCAGAAATTCTGCTTTTTATCTGACATAACCACCTGGTCCTTGAAATTTCTCCGTCTGGTAGACTTCAAATGTCATTCTTCAACGTAGCTCTACCATAGGTGCTTTTAGTATACCGTTTCCCCACACAGTTTAGTTTGGAGTAAAATAAATCCCCAAACTCAAGAACAAATAAAGTTTCCGAGCCAGTCTCTTCTTGATATGAATCCTTTATTTGCCCTATTCAGTCAGATAATAACTCTTTCGTCCTATTCAGTTTCCTATCAAAGGGAATCTTCCCACCTTTGCACGGAGCAGTCAAATTAGGTTCAGTCGAACTCATTAACTTCAGTGCAGTGCTTTCCTTGCATGTAAGGGAGCTCTGATGCAGATTTTCAACAAAAGCTTTAGAAAGCTATTTTGTTCCAGTTACAGAAAATGTTCATGTTTCATGTAAGGGACAATAACAAATTTTATCTATTGGCTAAATTGGGAGGAAATAGAAAGTTCCAGGTCCATTCGTATATTCTTAAATTGCTAGTGTTTACATAAGAGACTAGATTACACCACCGAGGATCCTAAGGAACAATTTAAAAAAGTAGATGAAGGAAAGCCCTCTGCTCACCCTCACCCCCTCTTAAAACAAACAAACAACCCCCCCCAAAACCCTGGGAATTAGAGTTATGGACAAATAGCAGAGTCATCTACATTATACAAACTATAGTAAACTTGGCATGCCCCCACACCCTCCCCATTTATTTGCCTTTCCACAAATTGAGGCCTCCAGAAACTTGAAGAAGCCCTTTCCCTTCCTCTCCACAGTTCTCTGAAAAGGTAAGAGGTATTGGGTTTGTTTGTTTGCTTGTTCCTTTGTTTTTAAGCTGTGTGGGCTAAGATCAAAGTGTCTCCAGAGAAAGCTATTCTCTCGGTCTTCTCTGAAATGCATATGTTGAGAAACTTCTTGTTTTTTTCTCTTGTTTATCTGATTTTTGTTATAGGATTCCCTTCCAATTAACAGCTTATGGAAGAGACTGGGGAGGCATCTCAGTTAAGAACACTGGCTACTCCTTCGGTTGTGAGTGGCTCTCCAGCCCAGCACTAGCTACCCTTGAATAGACCTGGGTTTGATTAACAGTGCTCTCTTGGTGGCTAACAATTGTCCATAACTCTAATTCCAGGGAACCCAATGCTCTCTTCTGTTAGGGTCCGTGACTCGATGGGTCCCCTCCAGATAACAAATACACGGGATTGGAGATGTAAAAATCAAGCAGAGTCTTTACTTTCCAGCCGGCTGGGGTCGACCGGTTTCCCAAGACATGCAAGTCTGGTCAGAACGATCGACCCCCATTCAGTTTCAGATACAGATTATATAGGCCCACATAGTCATTACACAAAAAGCATTCCTCAGCAGACACTTTGATCAAACATCTTCTAAAAGCTATAGTTTCGGTTAAACATCTTTTCCAGGAAGGCTAGATCTGGTGTAAGCCTGGTGCAACTTCCTTCTCTTTGTTCCTTATCGGTTATCTGGTATGTGCAAACAGGCCTACAGGACACATTGTAAAGCAACTGAGTCTGGGGTCCAGGGTCCAGGAAGGAGGTTTACAGCACTTCAATTCTTAGCATTTCAACTAGGTTAATCATCCATGTGTGGTAGATACAAATCAGGCAGAACAGGCAAGCTTAGCAAGTAAATCTAAATCAACATTTTAAACAGAGTTTTCTATCAAAATGCAGAGTTCTTACAGCATTCATCAAGGTATTTCATTTTTTTTCCCAACAT
>NW_008343968.1:1260196-1287702 GCF_000622305.1 Nannospalax galili
GGTTAAACATCTTTTCCAGGAAGGCTAGATCTGGTGTAAGCCTGGTGCAACTTCCTTCTCTTTGTTCCTTATCGGTTATCTGGTATGTGCAAACAGGCCTACAGGACACATTGTAAATCAACTGAGTCTGGGGTCCAGGGTCCAGGGTCCAGGAAGGAGGTTTACAGCACTTCAATTCTTAGCATTTCAACTAGGTTAATCATCCATGTGTGGTAGATACAAATCACGCAGAACAGGCAAGCTTAGCAAGTAAATCTAAATCAACATTTTAAACAGAGTTTTCTATCAAAATGCAGAGTTCTTACAGCATTCATCAAGGTATTTCATTTTTTTTCCCAACATCTTCCACCTCCATGGGCATTGTATGCACTGGTGCACCTACATAAATGCACACAAAGCTCTCATACACGTAAAATTAAAAAAAAATTAAATAAATAAAAGAAGAGCTTATGGAAATTGAAAAAGAAACAACCAAAATCATTTTATATATGCCATTTAAATTAACTAAAAAACAAAAGTACATCTGTGAAATGCTGTTAATTTTTTATTTATTTGTTTTAGAAATTTATTTCAGGAAACATAAACCCCTTGTATCAGAGATCAGAGTGGGCATTCTTCAGGTTTTCCAGTGAACAATAGAGTTCACCTTTCTGAGTGCCCACTGACTGAGACATATTGAATTACCTTTACTCTTGATATTTATTCTTAAAGGAAATAAATTCAGCAAACAAATGAACAAAAACTACATATTTACATTCTGTGAAAATTATAATCTCCAAAAATGTTTAGAAATTTTTAGATCAAATATTTAATAAATAATATGTAAAATAATGTCCTGTCATGTGTCGACACAAAAGCATAGTTCTCACCTGGAAGGAGATAAGAGATAGCTTATTCTGGAGCCAAATGGCCCATGAACACACATTCAGGTTACCCCAAATTCCATGTTGCAGTGTGGAAACAGTTTCATGAAGTTTTTATAGTAACAAAACAATAAAAATTCATAAATCAAGACACTTTTCAAATACGTTGGTGGAAATATCCAGTAGGCAGGTCATAGCAAATGAGGGAATTCGTCTATAGGTCTCAGATACTATCTGATGACCTTCTTAGCTTTTTGGTTGGTGGGATTTAGTGGTTTGTTAAAAAATATCTTTCAAATAGTTTTTTTATACTCAGATGTGGTGGCACACACTTTTAATACCAACACTCAGGAGGCAGGGGCAGGTGGAATCTCTGTCAGACTGGGGCCAGCCTGGTCTACTTAGTGAGTTCCAGGACAGCTGTGGCTACAGGAAGACCCGATCTCAAAAATATATATATTTTTTTAATCTGTTAGCCACAGGATGTTAGGTCAGAAACAGAGATGGGCAAGGAAATGGCTACTTAGGGGCTAACTTGAGATAAATGTTAATTAGACTCTGAACCTGCAACATTTCAGACTCTCCAAAATCTCCAGAGCTCTAATGGTTAATCAGCCTTGCAGAAGAAAGTACAGTTTGAAGATGCAAGGTTTTTCTGGGAACTTTTATTCACACATAATAATCCTATTTTGGGAATTTATCAAGTAACTATTTTGTTCTTGTAAGAAAACAGCAACAATCAAAATTAATGAAAGAAATGGATTTCTTAATCTATAAAAGTTCTGATGTTTTAGAGAAATTACATTGGTAAGAATTGGAAGCTTCGCCCCTCCTGACTAGCTTTCACAGTGCTGAAGTTTCAATGTGTGCTACTGGGGGAGAAAGTAATTAATTTTACTCAGCTGGGAGCTACAGTAATGACTAGCCTGGAAAGATATGCCCAGTGGTGAAATAGTGGCAAGAATGTCATGGGAGAAATCCAGCATTTTCTGAATAGATTTAAAGCCAGCACATTCCACAAGATGGAATTCAGATATGGTAGATGGTACTGTTAACTGGGCCCAAACTCATGACTGGCTAGGTGATAGGCTATAGGGGAGAACCTAATTCTATTATTCTGCTAAATGGACATAGTAATAAATCGCCCCTAATTTATCTTCACACCCATAGATTAGTGAAACTCTCAAAAAATCCTCAGAGAAACTTCTTTGTGCAATGAACAGCAGTCAGTATTGAGGGCTACAACTGGTCAGCATGCAGAAAACAAGAGACTGTGAAGTGGTTAATTCTAAATGGGACTTTTATGTCATATCCCCTCCACCCCAAAATGCAAAGAGCATCTTGGAAGAGGGGACCAAAAGCTAGTAAGAGTCAGAGGTAGTGGACCTCTGTAGTGGTGTGCTTGCTGGAAATGATGGGCTGTTGGACACATAAACTCACAGTTGCTGTGGGTGCAGCCACAAGACTATCACATGATCAAACCAGTCAAAATAACATCTTAGTGAGGGAGGGGCCCATGAAGTCCCACCATTAGCTTAGGACTTATTGGAAATTTATGGTCAGTTATTGGGGGAGGGCTAAGTCAGTTTTCTTCTGGGATGCAGCCCCTAAAATGCTACCACTGTCGTACACCCATCCACATACAAATAACAGTATGTGGACTCAGTGGATTTTTAACAAAAGAGCAAGAAAAAAGTGATGGTGGGAGAGGAAAAATTGGAGGTGAGGAAATGAAGGGAGTGGATTTCATCAAAATATATGATGTGCATGTACAAAATTCTCAGAAAACGAACCTAAAAAATTTTACATTTAATATTTTCCTTTTATTTTATTTGAACTCCAATTAATTTACAACACTCTTAAATGTCTTTAATACTTATACACATATGTTGACTCTTACAAGATTTCCACATATTTAAATTAATTACACACACACACACACACACACACACACACACACACAAACACACTTAACCTTGCTATTTTTAGTTTTATTTCTATAGGTATTACCTACTAGTAAAACTTGAATATTCAATGTATTATCTCTGAAACACTTTCCTGTCATCATTTTTATGTATCTCCTTTTGTACTCAAGTGAAGTAATTTGATTAGCTATTTGCAAAATTTTGATTTAATTTATATTTTTCCTATAATGCAATCTTTGTCAAAATTTACTAGTACATTTTGGAATCAACCTGCAGTTTGTTTCAGTTTTATTTTCTGATATTTAAAATATTTAACTGTCATGTGAGTATTTACCTTGGCAAAAGACTCCAGGTAAGTTACTCATTAAAGAGAAGCCACAGATGGATGTTTGAGTCAACAGTATTTACAAACATTGACTTAATTGGTACATCTTCCAGTTCTGCAACTTCAAACACTTATTTAATGAACACCCCATATCACTGATAACCTCATAACTTAAAAAAAAACTACACCAGAATATTAAAGCTACTTCCTATAGTGTTGATAATTCAATGACTGAAGCAAAATTTAAGTCATACCAGCAGCTACCAGGCAAGATCTATGTAGCCTGCCCTTCCTGCTTTTCACCTGTGATTATTAGCTTATAAAGGTTGATAGCAGCCACTTCCACCACTATGTAGTCCTCCCAGCATTCTCTGAGGTTCAGATTGTTTAGCAAACAAAATACTGATTGCAAAATGCAAATGAAATAGCCATGATTAATTCTCTGAGACTTTCCAATAAAATGGGGACAATTGGATAATTTCTCTTCATTTACAAAAGTAACATTAGCTTATGAAATAGTTTATATTGTGGCATTAATTAATCAGAAAGTAATGGTTTTAAAAAGATACGCAGATGAACAACCTTAGGAAACCAGCCAACAACAAAGGAACAGGTTTTATCTCAATAGAAAAAGAGCAATAGTCTGATGCAAATAGTTTAAATATTAACTATCTTTTAAAAGTTGTGGATGTAACATATGGACTTGAGAACTAATGGACCTATATTGTCCTATATTGTTTAAAACTACTGCCACAGTAATGTAATTTTGGAAAAATAATGCGACTGCTTTTTCAATTTTTCCTTAAACTTCCTTAAAAAGTAAAAGTTCAGTTTAGCATATTTAAGTTAAAATTTATGCCAAACATGATGAGAAATCTCCTAGGTAATGTCGCACTGAAAATAAAGTTCAATGAAACATCATGAATTAATCATTGAGGCCAGTTCCTGGTCAGTGTATGGAATGAATGCACAGAGGCTTCTGCCTCTGATTTTTGCCTACTTAAATATTCAATACTGCTTAAAATTTACAGTTATATTTTACCTTGGCATGTTAAGAAATACTGCATTGAGGTTTGGGTTCTATTTATAATAGTTGACAAGAAATGCAGTTAGATGTTGATTTTGAAGGTGCAAACTCAGCCAGCTACCAAGTTCAAACTAATGTTCAGGAAGCAGGGCATGGCAGTGTGTGCTGTTATCTCAGCACCCAGGAGGCTGAGGCAGCAGGATACACTGTCAGGGCTAACCTGGTCTACACAGAGAGATCTTATTCCAATATGGACACACACACACATGCACACACACACACACACACACACACACACACACACACACACACCTCTAATGACCTTTAGATTCCTTTAGCATTTGTAGTCAATGTTAAACCATAAATGAGATCTCTATTGCCATAATTTTAGTTTTTAACTATCCAGGTCCTGTTTAGAATACTATAGAATTTATATATATATGCATTTCTTTTTGGGGGGCAGTAGCAGTAAGAGGTACTCTCTGTCAGTGTTAGTTACAAAGATAATGAAATTCTGATCCTGAAGCTTTATTGACATTAAGTTCCTATCTCAGTAGTCATTAACTGCCTATAGGTCTTCATCTAGAGGCAAGATCTTGTGAAACATCTACCATCCACATTGGCCTGTCAGCTAGTGGTGTTATTGTATAGGTCTTGTTTAGGTAATGATGTTGAGATTTCATGGGTGCAGTTTCTCTGCCTGAAAGCGACTATCTAGCGACAGGTGTCCTGGTCTTATGGCTCTTATATTCTTTCTACCCACTCTCCCATGATGTTCCCTGAGCCTTAAGTGTTGTGGTTGCACTGTACATGTAGCAATTGGAGCTGGGCACCACATAGTCACTGATTCTCTGCATTTTGACAAGCTTTGGCTTTCTATAGTCATCTCCACCTATTGGACAAAGAAGCTTCTTTGATGAGTAGTTAGAATTATACTTATCTATGGGTTTAATGATGAGGTTTTAGAATACAGTTATACATTGCATTGGTTTGGGGACTGGCAGCTGTAGGTTCTCCTTTAGGGTCTATGACCTCTCCACCATAAGTATTTATTTAGTTTTATAGTACCAGGCATGAATTCCTACCGAGTATTTCTGAAATATATTTAGACCACTGTTGCTTACACACACAATAAAAGTGTCAATATTGTACCACTGGGGATATCTTGTATTACATGTGCTTAGATTTGGGTCTTCTATCCTGTTCCATTGGTCTTCATGCTGTTTTGTGCCAGTACCACACTTGTTATTATTATTATTATTATTATTATTATTATTATTAATTATAACTAAAGGTCATTTGTTCATGACTGCTCAGGCTGTCCAGGGTCTTCTGTGCTTCCATATGAACGTCAGGAATTTTTTTCTCTATTTCTGTAAAGAATGGCATAAGAATTTTGATTTGGATTGCATTGAATCAATAAATTGCTTTTGGTGGCATATTTATTTCCATAATATTAATTCTACCAATCTATGAGGATAGAAGTTCTTTCCAACTTCTACTGCCTTCCTCAATCTCTCTTCAGAGATTTTATTTTTATTGTAGAGGTCTTTTACTCCTCGATTGGGTTTATCAAAGGTATTTTTTGAGGCTGTTTTGAAGGAAAGTGCCTCCACAATCAATCTTCCTCTGCATGCTTGTTATTAGTATGAAGAAAGTCTACTGGCTTTTATAAGTTGAATATTGCATATTGGCACTTTGCTGAAGCTGTTGATCATTTTTAGTTTTCTGATTGAATTTTTTGAGAGCTCTGATGTGTAATATCATATTTTCAGCAGCTGGGGGTAATTTAACTCCTTTTTCTATTATTAACCCTTTAAATTGCTTATCTTGTCTTACTGCTCCAGCTAGGGTTTCACCCACTCTGTTGAAAAGCAGTGGACATAGTGAGCAGCCCTGTCTTATTCTTAATTCTTATGGGAATAATTTGGAGTTTTTCTCAATATAGGATGTTGGTTGTGGGTTTGTGATATATAACCTTTATTGGCTTCAGGTATGCTCCTGCACATTTTAGTCCCACTAGAACTCTCATCATGAAGGAATGATGAATTTTGTCAGAAACCTTTTTTGCACCTATTGAAATGTTGAATGATCATGTGATTTTCATTTTAAAATATATTTATATTATTAGCTACATGTATTGACTTACATATGTTAAAGAATCCATGAATGCTTTAATGAATCCAACTGGATTGCAATAGATGCTTTTTTGATGTATGTCTGTATTCAGTTTACAAGTATTTAACTCCAAAATTTTACCTGATTTTTCTATTAGATTAATACTGACTTCATAGAAGAACTTTGGAAGTGCACCTACATTTAGTTTTTAAAATAATTTGAGAAGTATTGGTTTTAGTTATTTTTGAAAGTCTAGTAGACTTATACTTTGAATCCATCTGGACATGGCCTTTTTTTTTTAATTTGGAATGATTTTAATTTTCAACTCCCTTATTTGTTATGAGTCTGTTTAAGTTGTTGATCTCCTCTTGTTTTAACTTTAGTGGTTCAGATGTATCTAGAATTTTATTCATTTCTTTTAGGTTTTCTAACTTAATGGAGTATAGGTTTTTAAACTATTCTCTTATAATAATCGAATTTCTTTGGTGTTTGTTGTACTGTTTCTCTGTTCATCTCTGATTTTGTTAATTTTGGCCTCTCTCCTCTTTCTTATTTTTGATTAATTTGGTTAATGGTCTGTTAATCTAGTTTATCTTCCTAAAGAACCAGTTTTTAGATTAATTGAGTCTTCTTATTTTTATTGGTTTGTTTATATTACATATTTCATTTTCTCCACTGGTTTTTAGTAATTTCTTCCCTTTTGCTGAATTTAGGTTTCATTTGTTCTTGTTTTTCCAAACTCCTGAGTTGCACCATAGTAATTACTTTGTGCTTTTTCTTTTCTTTTTCTTTCTTTTTTTTTAAATGGTGATAGAACTATAAATTTCCCTCTTAGGACAGCTTTTAATGTATCCCAGAGGTTTTGGTGTATTTTGCTCTCATTTTTGCTCATTTCCAATAATTTTTAAATTTTTTTCTTGATTTCTTCTTAGACCCATTCATCATTCGTTAGTGTGTTGTTTAATCTCTATGACTTTGTATCATTTTTTGAGAATCTTTTGCTGTAAATTTCAAGCTTTGTTGCATTGTGGTCAGCTAGGACACATGAAGATACTTCAGTTTTTCTGTACTTAAGATGTGTGGCCTAGTATGTGGTCTATTTTAGAGAAGCTTTCATGTGCTGCTGAGTAGAATGTGTATACTTTAGTGTTTGTGTGGAAAATTCTGTAGATGTCTTTTGTAAGATGTCATTTAATTCAAATATTTCTGTTTATTTTTTCTCCAAATGACCTCTCTATTGGAGAAAATAGGATACCTAAATGCCTGCTGTTATTGAATTAGGGTTAATCTGTGTCCAGTAGTATTTTTTTTTTTTTTAATGAAACTGGGTATTTCAGAGTTTGGTGTGCATGTGCTTAGGATTCTAATGTCTTCTTGGTTAATTGGTCCCTTGATCAAAATGAAGTGACTTTAAAAAAAAATCTCTTGTTAGCCAGCCATGGTGGTGCACGCCTTTAATCCCAGCACTCAGGAGGCAGAGGCAGGCGGATCTCTGTGAGTTCAAGGCCAGCCTGGTCTAGATAGTGAGTTCCAGGACAGCTGGGGCTACAGGGAGACCCTGTCTCAAAAAAAAAAAAAAAAAAAAAAATCCCTTTTGATTAACTTTGGTTTGAAGTCTATTTTGTCATAGGACAATGATGCCTGTTTGTTTCCTGGTTCTCTTTGCTTAGAATACTTTTTTCTGTCATTTCACTCTAACGTCATGGTTGTCCTTAAAACTAGGATGAGTTTCTTGTGCACAACAAAAAGATTTTTTTTCTTAATCCATTCTACTAACTTCCATCTTTAATTGGAGAGTTGAAGCTACCAATTTTTAAAGTTATTTTTGGAAGGTAGGTGCTGGTTAGTATTCTTAGTCTTATTCTGTATTTCAATAATTTCTTCAGTAAAAAGTATTGTTTCTAGTGTTCTCTGAGGGCTGGTTTGGTGGACACGAATTCTTTCAGACTATTGATATTATAGAAAGTTTTTCTTTTTCCTTCAACAATGCAGATAGGATTGCTGGATAGTGTGAGTTGGCAACTGGTTTTTCAGAGCTTTAAAGACATTGCTTCAGGCTCTTCTTACTTCTTGCTTCTTATTTTAATATTTCCATTGAGAAGTTCACTGTTTTTCTGATGAGTTTTCCTTTATATATGGCTTGTAGCTTTTCTCTTGCAGCCTTCTAACCCTTTTTTTTGTTCTGTATATTCAGTGTTTTAACTGTATGTCCTGTATGGCATTTCTCTTCTGGTCTTGTCTATTTGGTGTTCTGTGTTCTCCTTGTATCTATATGGGTATGACTTTTCTTATTTGGGACATTTTCTTCTATGATCCTGTTGGCGATCTAGTCTATGCCATTGATTTGGAATTCTTCTCCTTCATTTACACCTATAATTTGTAGATTTAGTCTTTTATGATGTGCCAAAGTTCCTGCCTATTTCTTTTCTGTTTTTATTGTTATTTATCATATTCTTTGATTGGGAGGCTTTATTCCTCTTATCTTCAAGTTTTGATAATCTGTTTGTCTTCTTCCTGATAATTTTTTCCAGTAAAGTTTTCCTTGAGTCCTGTTTGAGTTATTGAGATTTTTCAATTCCATCTTCATATCAATTAGAGTTTTCTTCAGTATTTCCATCTCTTTATTGAATTCACTTCTCAAATCCTGAATTGTCTTCATCATTTTCATTCAACTGTATATTTGTGGGTCTTTGTACTTCATTCAGGAGTTTCTTCTTATCCTCTTTAAGTTAATTTAGGTATTTGTTCTTGTTCTCATTACATTCATTGAATTCTGTGATTATGTTTACAATTGTTCTTTTAAACCCTGTGTCCTGATGCTCATCTAGGTAATTCTCATTGGTGAACATTTCTATAGGACTGATTTTTAGGGGGACATATTATTCTTGGTCTTTTGTATTGTTTGTGTTTTGCAATGTGACTTGGCATTGTTAAGGTACAGATAGCCTCACCCCCTCACCAACAGGGCTTCATGGATTTCACAAGCCCCTGAGAAAAGGGAACTAAGTTGATAAGCACTCTGGTCTTTGAAGTAAAGAGAAGAAGGCTTTTCTCCACTGTTTGGTCAACCCAGCAGGCCTCCTCTTTGATCTCTAAAGAGGGCAGGTTTTAATAGTCCTACCTCCCCCCAACCCCCAACTTTTAAAGAAAACATATCTTCCTGCCATCTGCACCCCCCCAGAAAGCTCCCCCTTAAAAAGACCCCAGCTCACA
Organism: Nannospalax galili; assembly: GCF_000622305.1. NCBI lineage: Eukaryota > Metazoa > Chordata > Mammalia > Rodentia > Spalacidae > Nannospalax > Nannospalax galili. The sequence continues at coordinate 1,269,668 of NW_008343968.1, forward strand.
ACCCCGGGCAGACAGACATTTTCCCTGCCGGGAAGGGAATCTGTCCCATGTGTTCCTTTGTTAATAAACTCTGTTCTGATGGAGTTTTATCTGTGTCCTGATGTTTTCTCCTGATCAACTGGATTCATCCATAAGCTACTTTATCTATCAGGCATGTGGACTTCTTACAATGCTTATTTGTCTGACGTGAGATTCTAGCCTGTCTCTGTTGAATGCAAGTTTTTACTATTGCCAAAACCTGGTTGATTTCAGATCAGATATGAAGGGTTTGTAGGTCAGTCCTGTAGATAGTCTGTATTGATTTTCAGTTAGAGAGACTGGGTTGATTCCAATTCAGTGATAACTACAAAGTATGCAAATGAGGTTCCTGGCTGGGGCTTGGCATAGAAGAGTATCGCAGGGCAAGGGATCTCAACAAACTCACTAATAAAGTGTGTGAGTGAGACTCCAGGCTGTGCCTGGGCTTGGATTGGCAGTGCCAGGAGAGGATCAAGTGACTCATCTGGCCGACATGCCCTCAGATGTGACTCTGGATGGGCACATGGGAGGGCAGTGTGGGCAGAGTCTGGGGACTCACCAGCCTGGTGCACACTTAGATGAGACTCTTTTGCTAGTTCTTCACCCTCCCACTGCATACAAATGTAAATATTCCTCAGCACCCCAAGACTTTGACCCTTGCTCATCCTGTTATGCTGTTAAAACTGTTTCTATGGCTCCCAGATGCTCAGTTTTGAATGTCTACAACTACGTCTGGGCATTTCTTTTTGCCACTAAACGTATACTCTAAATATCCTTCAGTCTTAGGAGATTCTGGTTACAAATGAGGCCATGCTAACAGTAAGAAGTGAAGTTTTAGTGGCTACAACCTCCCACTCTCTGCTTGTGCTTTGCTCAGTTTACCAAACTCCCCTTCATTGTTCCAAAGTTTCCTTGGACATCTATGAATTCATAGACCATTATGTTCTGTTCTATTGCTGTGGTTTATGCCTGTATGCTCAATGTCCTCAAAGTACTTGAAGGAAGCTGCTACTTATAGTTAATAGATGTTTTTGGTAACATTAATTTCCTTTTAGTTGCTCTCTTCCCTATTTTCTTTCTTTACATGTCTTTATATTTGTTGCTACAAAACACAATAGATTTAAAAATGTATTTTTATGATATAATTTTGTTGGCTAAGACTATCTTGATCACTCACATATCCAGAACCTGATATACTAGGAAAAACTGATAAGCATTGTTGAGTAAAGACATGAATTAATCAATAATCTTGGAATGCCAATCCATAATGCCAAGGCGGTACCATTTTTTTAAATCAAACCTGTGCAGTTTCTTTACTGAGACTAAAATAAACAAGAAACCTAAGTAGTCACTTTCACAGACATGATCTGTACTAGAAAGCTTTATGTGATGCCTTCTAGACCACAGGCTGGATAGGCCTATGAAGAAGCCACTTCATCTTGTAGTAAGTGAAACACTCTAGAGAGCCCAATTCCTGGTTCACAACTATCTGGTAGGGCTGGTGGAAAATCAGGAAGGGACATACTTTCCCAAGTCCAGAAGTTGGGCCACCAGGGTGAGGGCAGCCTGTCCTCTGGCTAAAACATCCAGTGGCCACATGACAGCACTACCAACAAGCTGAGATGAGTACTGAGAGGGGCAAGCACAGTACTAAGGCTGACTGGAAAGGGGGTGCTTAGCTACTCAAGATGGGACAGTCACAAGAGAAGTTAATGGCATATAAGATGAAACCATTCCTGACCTCTCCCCCAAGCTCCTCAAAGCATTTCGTGTAACCTGATTGTAAACAGACCTTGACCATTGCAGTGCTGTGTGTCTGCCACAGCTGGGAAGGACTCCCAGCTCCTCCATGTGCCCACCTGATTTTCTACTTTATGTACAATACATTCACCCCCAAAAAAAAGGGCAACATGTAAACTGGTCCCAGCTCCAAAACATTAATACTACAAGTAGTCCCTTCCCCAAATATATACCTGAGATTAGCCGCTCATGAAAGTTTAACAGCACCACTCCAGCCTTGCATGTACCCCCCACCAAAGTTTATAGTCATTTACCCCGAACAGGAGTCTTGGGATCTGAAGAAGGCAATAGGAACTCAAGGTACACTTGTTTTAACTGTCAGCTGTGCAGGTGACTCCTGCCATAGACCTCCCACAGGCTGCAGGCCAGTCATCTGCAGAGTGTGCATCTAAGGCCAGGGACAGTTCCAGCTCCTGGTGCTTGATTCACAGCAAGAGGTGAAGTAGGGTGTCAGGGACAGAGGTGGACAAGGATCACCCCCCCCCCACAAGTCCTCATGCTCTGTCTGAACACGCAGCTTTCCATTTCCTTGGGGGTTATTTTCTCCTTGGACTAGCTCTGATTCAGAGGAAATGTTGGGGGCTTATGTGGGAGCAGCTCTTCTGGTGATGCTGCAGGTGCTGGGGTCTTTGGGAACAAGGACTGTGACTGGACTGGATGCATGTGCATTCCTGACAGTCTGTACATCTCTTGGAAAGGGCCTCTTATTCAGCTTCTGGTGCCAATTGCTCTATCATTACAACTTGAAAGTGACCTAGACCCTCTTCCTGACCAGGCTAGATGGTCCCCTCTGCAGAGAGGCCATTGGGCTGGGAGGCCGCTGGATGGGGAGGTGGGTGGGAAGCCATAGGGGATGAGTATGCCCTGGGCTGAAAATGACTGGCTGGCCTCTGAGGAGTATAAGGAGGCCCTGTTTGCAGTGTCACACTGTGGCGTGGGAAAGCAGGAGAACCAAAACCCATTCCTGAACTCAGAGGTGGAGGAGTTCCATGAAGATAGTTGCTGGCCGACAGCAAACTCTGCTGCTTGGCAGCTGCATTATGGTTGTCCAGATCTAGAAATTATTTGGAACTCTCTTTCCTTTCTGTAGATTCATCCAGCTTTTCTATTTTAGGACCCAGATTCTGTCCATCAGTTGGGACAACTTTTGCAGACACTGCATCCATTTAAGTTGGGGATGTTAAGGCAGCATGTGGTGTCTCACAACCTTGCGTATTAGCTATGACATTCTTATCTGGGAAGAGGGGCCATGGAGTTGGAGGGTGATTCCCTGGGGGTAAGAGGGTGGTTGGTAGGGATATCTCACTCCCTGTTGGGGGCAGTAGCAGGGAAAGACTCCAGGATGAGCACTGTTAGCCTGGAAGGCCCTAGGGGAGAAGGGCTGAGGATGTGATCCTGGGGACTTTCCTTCTATCATGGGGGCCAAGCCTTGCAGGCCTGGATTCATGTGGTAATGTGTACCTGAATTAGAGTATTCTAGGCCAGGCATGTACAAGGCAGAAAATTGGTTCACAGTGCTGGCCATTAAAACTGAGGTCTGTGCCAGGAGGTGTAGCTGCATTCTGTCCTATACAGGGTATGGTCTCCTGCAATGTTTTACCTCTGGGACAGAGTGATTTTTCTGAACCACTGCCACCAAGGCCTTTCCCTCTGACTTACAAGGAGATACTTTGCAAACAACTTCATTTTCAGGGAGAATTCCTCTGTCTGCCAGCACAGAGAGGTCTGTCATACAGCCTTGCACGGGTGGGCTGATATAGCTGCTGTCCAAAGGCCAGGTGTTCTTGCTCTTTGATGTTTTATAATTGTCTGCAGTTTCTGAAGCGTTGTTTTTGAGTTCTGGGCCCTCCATTTCCCTTTTTTTGTGGTGAGCTCTGCTTGGTGCATGCAGTCAGCTGGCAGGGGTGGTGTTGGTTGAGGTAGTTGTTTGAGGTATATGACCTCTGAAGCACAAACGTTTGTTCTTTTCTGTTCAAGTCCAAGCAAAGGCTCTGCTGGGTCATTTGCACACTCTTGTGTTTCACTGATACCCTGTGTCCTCCCAGTGTTGCCCAAAGCAGGCTTAGGGGCTGACACACTGACTAATGCCGAATGAGGTACCTGTGGAAAGGGACCAGGTAACTGTGTGGAAGTGGGCTGGAGGGCGTGATAAGGCACACCTGGGGGGCAGATGCAGGAGGAAAGCTGCTGCGTGGTAATCATCTCAGGACTGCCCATCATGGAATCCCCTCCTTGCACCCCCATAAGGACTGGGAGGGTCCCCCAAATAGAGGACTTAGTGCTGGAGGTGGCTGCAATTGATGTCCAGCAGACTTACAGGGTGGCTGCATATACCCTGAGGAAGGAACTCCATTAGGTAGGAAGTTTGACTGTTTAGTCCATTAGTTTGGGGGGATAGGTGGTCTCATCACTTGGGTATCCATTTTACTGCCACTTTCACTGTTCTGAGTATCTGCTAAGGTATGAAATTTGGATGATATTCTTTTCTGTAGCTTTATCATGCTTTCAACCTATGCATCAGCATCTTCTATGTCCCATGATCTTCTGGATCCATATGCGGCAAAGGCTAATCTTGTAGTTATTCCTTCTTAAGAATAGCAGCTGTGGATTCACAGTGTGACCATAAAACAAAATCTAATAAAAGAAACATTAACAGAAACCTTACTTGTACATGTCATACTGAACATATGTCCAAATCAGCATGATTAAATTATTCATACTGAATTCATGATATCTAACCTTCAAGAAGGTTTTCAACTTCCAATATTGCAGTGCTTTCTCAGGACTTCTTCATGTTCCATTGTTAAGTCCCAGTAGCCAATGACCATGTTAAGGAGACTTGAACCAATGCTTTGAAACTCATAATAGTCATTGTTTTCTCCAGGGCTGGCTCCTTGCTTCCTAGGTATCAAGCCTATGCTCCTATGTTCAAGTGCTCCATGTCTCAACTTGCTGCTCACCTCTCCACGCATCATCGTTACTTCCAAGAGCTTATACATACTTTCCAAATTTTGCTCACAAAAAATGAAGAGATAAAGTTGTAATTTTTCACCAGAATATAAAAACATATGAGAGGGAACTCTGGTACAAATAAATCAGATTCTGAATGTGGCTATATATAAACACCACCATCTATAATCCATCTGAGGGAATTTCACAGAATGTTCTTTAGCCAAGCTTAGCAACTTAAAGAAACAGTTTTACCTGGTGCCACTACACAAAAAACAGGTTCATCCTATAAGAGTACTTTCATATCTGTACTTAGAAGTGGTCATAGTATCCTGAAAGAAATCAGTCTCCTTGGAACTTCCAATGAAAAATTTTGAATAATGTTTACATTTGTCACTGAATAATTAACAAAAATATCCATTGATAATATTTCCATGATCTGGTGCATGGCTTCATACTCATGCACAGATGGACAACACTAATTGGACTTGGTACATTAACAAAAACAGAAAAGGACATGAAGGTAGGGGGATGTATTGGAGGTACATGTGGTTTGAAGAGGGAAATGGGATAAATATGATATTTCACTATGTAGTATATGAAATACTCAAGAATAAAGAAAAAGTATAACAAAAGAAGAAGATCCAGCTTTAAGGGATGTGATCTTACTTTATACTTCTATAACACTATTCAGATGTCAGGGATTTTTTTTTGAAGTCTGAGTTATTCAGCATTAAGTACAATACTGGAACACAAGTTTTCGCCAGTGCCTAGAGCACTTTCTCAAGTAAAAGATCAGCCTTTCTTATTGTCTTTTGTGTCTCTGTTCCTGATCCCCTATATCATGTGTACAGATGCCTGAAAACAAACAATAATGTCCACTTCTAGAAGGAAAAAAAAGGTATATAAGAAATTTTTCTCCCAAAAAGACATGGTCCAGATGTTTGCAGATCTGTGCCCACCCCACCCCAGAAAATTCTTTTATTTTTCACTTACCTTTTTTTCCTATATAGATAAGAACATAAATTTTCACTTCTTGAAAAGAAAAATATGGTGCTCAAATTTTTAAGATTGTGTGTTTTTTCCTGTCTTCTCACATGAAAGAAAAAAAACCTAATGTTTCTTTGTTGTGCACAATTAGATATAATGCAAGATTTAAACATAATTGTCATAACTGCAGTTGTGTTTTATATCATTGATTTGAAAATGGTGAATGGGAAGCATATCTCAGAAAACTACAGGGGACACAACAAATGTACTTTTTCAAGTTTCATTTTATATATAAAACTGAGTCAACTATAATGCTTTTGAAGTCTTGTCATAATAAATCTATATATTATCTGGAGATTTTCAATTGCTTTTAGAAAAATTTGGATGTTTAAGTTTTCTTCAGAGTAGTAATTTGGAAGTTACTATTAAGAGGAAAAAAGTATTTGCAGAGCAAGAAGTAGTGCCTTTTGTTGAGTAATAGTAATGCTAAAGTAAGAAATTCCTGCTGCAGAATATATTTTGAGATGGCTTGATAGAGCACACTGTGTTAATTTTTTACATTCCATTATTCTAATATTGGGATGTAAAACAAGGGTATTTTGGATCTAAAATTCTGATATTTGGGGCTGGAGAGATGGCTCAGCAATTAAGTGATCCAAGTTTCATTGTGGAGGACCATTGGTAGGGTGCCCATACCGGCTTGTAACTCTAGCTTTAGGGATCCAATACCTCTGTCCTCTCCAGGCACCTCTAATCACATACATATACATACCCACACAGACCCACAGACACACAGACACACACAGACACTCACACATGTTCACTATTTAAAATAACAAAATTTAAAGGAGTGTTACAATTTTGATATTCATGTTTCACTTCCGTTTTAACCTTACAAAACTTTTTCTAATATAAGAAAGACAGCATCAAAATTAGCTCATTTTAGAATGTGTGCTGATGGAGTTGAGGTGCTTGCTAATCTGAAAATATTTTATTTAAAAGTTGTTTTACACTGCTAAGCTAAAAGTTTAGGGCACTGGTTACTTAAAATTACTATTTAATTAGGTCCCTGAAGAAAATTTGGCACTCAGTGACCATGTAAGCAGTTAATTCTAGTGGAGGGTTTTTGATGTAACTGAGAAGAAATGATGGAAATGTCCATTGTTACATTACTCTTTAAAAGAATCTCTTGGGACTGGAGAGATGGCTCAGCAGTTAAGAACACTGGTTGTTCTTGCAGAAGACCCAGGTTTGAATCCCAGCACCCACATGGCAGCTACCAACTGTCCGTAACTCCAGTACCAGGGGATCCAACAGCCTCCTCTGTCCTACATAGGCATTGCACGACACAGGTGCACTTACCTACATGCAGGCAATACACACATACACATAAAATAAAAATAATAAAATATATATAAAAACAGAATATTAATTATATCAAATTTAAAATCGGTCTTTTTAAAAGGGCCTTCAATTGTTTATTTTCTAGCTCTTGGTTATGAGTCACTACTGTAAGACAAATGACAAATAACTTGCCTAAAGCCACTTAACAAAACAAAAAATTAATGGAGAATAGTTCTAGAAAGTTAGACCATCAATTCCTCTGAAAAGCAGTGTTTGGCAAGTTGCTGGGGATTTAATTATAAAAGCCAGACATCAAGTCCAGGAAAACTGGTGGATTCCTTGAGAACCAGCTTATTATCATGAAAAGTTCTTGGAAATTGAAATGAATGTGGTTCTCAAAGTTTATCAATGCCGGGCTTACTGACCCACCAAAGGGATTGCTCAGCCTTTAAATGAGGCTTTCACAGAATATAGAACTATGCTGATGTCTAAAAGGATGTGAGTTTACTTTCCCTTGGGGATCCTAGGGGAAAATGAAAATATTTATGAAATGGAAATTGCTATTGAATATCATTTTTAAGGGAGCAAAGTGTTCTTTCTTTAGTTTGTGAAGACTGTGGAAGTTGATTTAGCCACAATGGTATATTAGCTGTTGATTATTTTCTTAACAGTTACTAACTGATCAAAAAATTATTTTACTCATTTGTAATGAATGCAGGAAACACACAAAGAAACAGAAAGAAAATCCAAAGCATCAACAGTTTTTTCACTAAAGGTGTAATTGATACAGGAACACTGGAGTGTTTTTGAGTGTGACAGAGCCTTTCTCAGCACTTGTGCTTAGCTTGACAGGCTAGGATCCTGGAAACTCAACAGCCACTAAAGCCACCTCAAGCCAGAGTCTTTCAGGTTTGTGTCTCAGAAATTCAAAGGGTGAGTTTTAGAAAGGAGTATTTATTATAGGGAGCTTAGGATAGATAAAGCAGAGCTCCTGGAGGGCCCCCCTGGGAATGGGATTCCACTGATTCTCATTACTCAGGAGTTAATAAAGATTCAGTGGAAGGAGGAGAGAGGGAGATGAGCTGGTCAGTCCTGTTGTCATTCCACATGTCCAGGTCCCTTGAGATCCTGGTCACATCTTCAGCATGTCTTCCAGGAAAAGGAATAGGAAAAAGAAAGATAAGGGAAAAAACAGACCCCTTACTGGCATCCCCAGCCTCTGATGATGGCAGAACCGAGACATCTTTGGATAGTTCCAGCATCTCTAGTCTCAGGTAGGGACAAGTTTACTGGCAGATTCAAGGGAATTTCCATCTCTTAGCTAAGAAAGAAACTGGTCTTTTGGGGTCTTTACCTAAACTGTCTAGCCAGTTTCTGCCTCCTGCTTGATAGGTAAATCGAGTCAAATTGGGAGAAAGTACCAGGACACAGACAAGAACTCTGGAGGGGTAGTTTATTGTCAGGGAAAATGCATGGGACAGTCCCCAGTTCTGGATGAAGGAGCTGTCAGTTTACAGGCTGTTGGCTGGGGGCTTTTATAGGGGGTATTGATGGGGATGTAGAAGGTGGGAAATATTTTTAAACAAGTTTGGCCAGGGAGAGAGCCCAGGGCTTATCAGGAGAAAACAGCCTCTTTCAAATCACCCCCTTGCATCAGCCAGGATCTGGCTCATGGGGTAAGGGGTCTATACATTGTGAAACTTATCAGGGGGAAGTAGCTTGTACTGAGACAGCTCCTACATCAGTGGGCCTGGGGTGCAGGGGCCTGTTTGACTTCTAAAATTATCAAAGGGGAAGCAGCCTGTGCTGAAACAGCTCTCTCAGTAATTGGGTCTTGGGTCAAAGGCATAGAAAGTCTGTTTCTCTTGTCTGGAGGTGGTCAGGGTGCTCATAAACTCAGTTCCTGTTATTCCAAAGGGCTTGCAAAACCATGAGGCCCTGTTGCACTGGGGAAAGAGTTGCTATAGATCTGAACCCTAACGCTGCTCTCATCATAACTGCTGATATTTTGGTGTATTTTCATAATATTTTCAATGAAATTATTAAAGGGAATAAAGATCGTCTTTCTAGTACTGCTTATTTCATAGAACCAACTGTCTCCTGAACTGTTGAACAACAGAAAAAAAATGCTTATATTTTAATGCATTTTGATGGTCTGCCTTGCCCTGATCATGTTTCTTATTGCTTAAAGATTTTTCACCTTATTGCAGACCTCTTCAGTCCATGAATATGTCACTGCTCTTGCTGGTGGAATAGCCCTGTGCTTGATCCTAAGTTTAGGCTCTCCACTACATGAACATCTTGATTCTTTTCTTGCCCTGTGCCCTCTAAATACCACTCTGTCCTCCAGTCACCCTCCTTAGCTTGTCACTGCCAAGCACAGCACGATATCTGTGACCACCACCTCCATCATCTTAACTCACATCCCTTTGCCCCTGATTGAAATACACCACCAACACTTTCAAATCAACGAAGTCATTATGTTCCCCAGTGACCCTTATTTCTCCACATTCTCTCTTTTTCCCTAAATTGTACTTTTAAATTTCATGGACCTTCACTTTCATCACTTGTTTGTATCCATCTCAATTCCTTCACACCTTGATTGCTTAATTACACCACTTAGTAAAACCCCAGTTCCAGTTTTAATCAAATCCTGTGACAACCTGGAGGCTTGAGGTAGAAGTAGGAACACATAACTGGATTGGCTTGTCTCATCGCCTCTTGTTCAATTCATAGTCTTCCCTGAATATCTTCTGCCTTTAATGTATCCAAAGTAGCTATAACATTCCCTTCAACTTGACTGAACTTTATAAAAGGTTCTTCTTGACTATAGGCACCTAACTTCTTTATAGTATTAAATTTGACAACTTTTAGTAATAAATTGCAGCTCAGATTCTTTGAGGTGCAAATATTCCCCCTTACTCTTACTGGTTTCAAGCCTTAAGAATGCCTCAAGCACTTGGAATCCATCTCATTGAAATGTAGTAATCAAAAAAAGATAACATCCCTATATTCTAGCCTCAGAGATGCCAGGAGCCTAACTTTGACAAACAGCCATTTGGTAAACACAGATGGCTGAGTATCACTGACCATACCCCCTACATCCTTCCTGAGTTTTTTTACTTAGCTACTCATTTTTTAAACTTATTTAATAACCACATGATTAGAAGAAGCATTTCATTACAGCTTTAACATATTCAATAACAATTTCCAGAGCAAAGATACATCTCTCAAATTGTTTTTGTCTCACGGGTACAGCATTAAAGGAAAATGTAGAAGTACTTTATACTTCTGTTTTTTTTTAATTATTTATTTAATAACCACATAATTAGAAGAAGCATTTCATTACAACAGCGTTGACATAGTCAATAACAATTTCCAGAGCTAAGCTGCATCTCTTTCAAAATTGGCTGTAAAATTTTAGGTTCTCAGTTGAATTAATAGTTATACAATATTAAACTCCGTGTAAGCCCTGTAAGACATAAAACTGAATAAAAAGGATCTCCATTTCATTATTAAAATATAGTTTCCTACAGACTCATCGTTAATACTACTAACACTTAAATGTTTGCACATGCGTCTCTAATCTCTATGTATCTGATCATTGCTAGTCATAGTCAGTTGCACTCGGATCCTTGGCACCTGAGTATGGATATAAAGTCATCAGGAAGATTTCAATGGTATTGTTTATCATCTCTACCAACTAACATGAAGTAAATTTTTATGCTTCCTCCTCAAATATAACTCATTTTTTTATTTGTTGATTTTTGTGTATCATGCAGACCATCCCAAACAATCTTATTCATCTATATACCCACTTCCCAAATGACATCCCCTCATACCCCTCCTCCCCCAGTCCATATACTCTGTCATCCTTGTTACTGTCCACTGTGTTGTTGGTGCCCCCAGCCATTCCCCAGTTTTTGTCCATCGCTGAATCTAGTCAACCTATCTCAAGATCCTTGTTTTATGAAGATCAACTCTTCCTCATTTAGGAGCAATCAGTTGTCAATATTCCTTTAGATAAGATTGGGGTCTGATGTTCATTTTCCAAGTTCTATGCTGGGTCACTTTCTTGGAGTCTCTTGGGCAACCCTGGCCAACAACTCAAAGGAAGGTATCTCTTGTCTGGCATTGTTTCTTGTTATGTATTAGCTACTCATTTTACAGAGGAAATAGAAGAAATCACAAGGGAACCTCAACACACAGAAACATCACAGTATGTCCCATAAATATGCACCTTGTTACCTGTACATCAAAAAGTTTTAGAAAAGATAAAAGGCATTGCACTCCCATCACAGCTTCACATTTGTCCACACAGGCTTGTTCTTACTTAGCTTGTTCCTCTCAGGCATCCAGATGAATTCTCATGCTGTCTGCTGTCACATTCTTTCTCCAAGTCCTGAGACATTTCTCTAGCAGTCCCACATACTTTTCTTTGCATAAACATTTAACTGTATCTCTATACTTTCTCATGAACTAACACACATACTTATCTCCAACCAGTCTTTTGCTTTGCTTTTCTCTCTAATTACAATTGAAATATAATTATATTTGTAATATGAAAAAAAATGACAAATATAAAGTGTTGTAAGAACCAAGCAGTGTGGATGGTGGGTGCACAGCTGTAAGTCCACATACTTAAGGGGTTAAGGCTCAGAATTAGAGGCCAATCTACATAAATAATGACACCCTATCTCAAAAGAAAAAAACATGGACTTTCTATTTCTGATCTCCCATTTTCTCTTGAATCTGCCTATTCTCACTTGAACATAAACCTGAAGTTGGTAAATTCAGCACCTGAGTTTCAGATTTTATTCTGTGTGGCCTTTGTGTTGACATTTGTTAACCATCCCCTTCTCCCTGAAACAGTGCCTTATGTAGACACCGTCCCTGCCTCTCCTCTTGCTTTCATCATAATTCCTTTTCTATCTGCCTTACTGACCTTTGCCATCTCTCTGACCTCCTAAATCTCCTGCATATCTTGTTTTTTCTACACATTCCATCCTTTGGGAATCTCATTAAATGTTAAACCTTTAATATCCATATACAAGATGATAAATTCAGCGTATGGCTATATCTTATCTCCTTTTCAAGTTCTGTGCTTACATATCTGACTTTCCAAATATGTCTTGTTGATGTTCAATGGGAACGTCTAACTTGACAGTTTAAGACTACAGACCTCTCCCACCACCGCCTCACAAGCCCCTCCACAATGGGTATTTGTTTTGGCTAAAGTGTTTGGAGGCATCTTGGACTCCTTCCACTACCATTATTCATCCTTTCTCCATCATCACAATCCACTATTTTGCCCTCAAAATGTGGATATAAAACTTGAAATAAGTCTATGTCTTACCATCACCAACTGTTGCATCTTCATTGTAATGATCTTCGACCTTTTTAGTTGCTTAGTCTCTGGTTTCCTTTGGTCCATTTCCAAAAGAATCCCCAGAGAAATATTATTTACTTATGATACATACTATTTAACATCATGTCAGCTATAGTGGCTTACCTAATCAGTATGGATTATTCTCAAAAGCTAGAAATAGATCTGCCATATGACCCAGCTGTATCATTCCTGGGCATATTCCCAAAGCACTTTATATGTTCCTATAGAGATGCTTGCAAAACCATGTTCATTGCTACACTATTCATAATAGCTAGGAAATGGAATCAACCTAGATGTCCACCAACCAAACAATGGATGATTCAAATGTGGTACATATACACAATGGAATTCTACTAACTATAAAGAGAATTAAGTCATAAAATTTTGAGTATATAAATAGAACTGAGCAAAGCTGTACTGAATGGAGTCACCCAGGCTCCCAAAGACAAACACTGCATGTTCTCTCTCATATTTGAGTCCTAGCTTCAAATCTTTTCTTTTGTGTGTTTAACATGTAGTACATGTGGGATCTAGGAAATCAGAAATGGGTCTTTGGTGGTGAGTGCATTTAGGGAGGGTGATAGTAGACTATAAGTGAAATGATAGTAGAGAGGGGGATTCCTGGGGCAGAGTGTTAAAGCATTTAGTGGGGTGATAGGGATGGGAAGTGAGGGGTTAGATAAATGCTTAAACAAAATGAAATGTACATGAAGAAGCTACTTGGCAACATGTCATCTTGCAAAGAAAGTAAAAATATAGTAAAAGGGAGTAGTAGAACATAGATGATGTGAAAGAACAAGAGACGAATACGGGGAGCCAAAGGTTTAAATGTGGATAGGGACTGTGGATAAGGGAGAGGAGGGTGAGGGAGTGAGTTAACCAAAATTAAGGATGCATGAAGAAGCCTTGTGAAATTTCATTAGTTTGTAAGCGAATATATATATATATATATTTAAGGATTTTTGAATAGAAGTATATCATACTAGTGACCAATGTTGCTCCCAGAAGACTTGGATTACTAAATGAAAATCTCAGTGTAAGGCATGGGATATCCTCTTATGAGCTATTAGTCAGAGAGGCCCCAAAGGCACCCAAAATAATAGAGGTTATTGTCATTGCTCTTGTTTGCCCAACATAACTAGATTTTAAGACCCTATTTACTGAAGAAAACACACACTTGGTTTGCGGGACACAGAGAAATTAATGTTGAACTTACCAAAAAACTCTCTGTGCTGGTTCGCATTCATAGTTTGGACAGTGCTATAGAGGGTGCTGGCAGAGAAAAAATATCAATAGTCTTTATCCAATGCTGGACCCTACATGCTGCAACACCAATTTGACAGGCAAGCTGTGATGTCTGGTACAATAGTAGCAAGATTGCTTATGGGATAACCAATCACTCTCTGGACTGGATTTGAGGCCTCCTCCAGAAGAGGAATTCTCTCCTGGGGCCAATACTGTAAATATAGTCAAAACTCATGGTTAGGAAAGTCATAGGCCCTAGGGGAAAATCAAATGATGCTATTTTCCTAATTGATGTGCTGTCAAATTGCATTCTAAATAATTTTGTTTATGTCCATAGCCATGTGCTGCCCCCAACCTTGGTGAGAGAAGCTTCTTTTAATTAGTTTTGTTTTTGAGACATGGTCTCCCTTTAGCTCCAGTTGGCTAAAACTCACTATGTAGACCGTGCTGGCCTCAATCACATAGATCTACCTGCCTCTGTCTCCCCAGTACTGGGACTAAAGATATGCTCTACCATGCCTGGTCGAAACAGCTTCTTGTTTCAGATAAACATTATTGTTCAAAGTTCTGAAAATAAATGACTGTGAGTGCTCAGCCCTAAATGGGATAGCTCTAGAAGGCCTCACCCCATCGCTAAAGCTCAGGGAACAGCACAGAAGAGGGGTGGAGAGAATGTAAGTGCAGAGGATGGGGAGGAGTGCTGTGAAATGCTGTCCACTGGACATGACTTGGCTGCTACACACATGAGCTCACAACAGCTGTGGCTACCTGCATGAAATCTGCAGGAGATGAAGTCAGTTAAAAATTCCACTGTGAATTGGGGAGGGGATCTCAAGTGTTCACCCCTAATTGAGGACTGTTGGCAGTTGGTGGTTGCTGTGGGGTGGTGGGGAGGGAAAATCACTTCAGGAGCGTGCCCACTGGCAGATTTTCCATGCTGCAGTGGATGGCCCACGTACATATGGGCAGCACTAATTGCACTGAGTATATTACAATAAAAAATAAATAAAATAACTCTGAACAATAAAATAAATCATTATGTAAAAGCAATGTGAAAAATTAATCAATGAACAATAGACCCAGTGATTACAGGGATCAAGCAGTTGCTGTGTGAACATGGTTAGCTACAGATGCAAAGTCAGGAAGCTTTGGTATAACACCTCTGATGATGCCCAGCTGAGGCTGTAGACAAAGCACAGTGTCAGTGTGTCTCACCTGACTCCCTGAATCAGGAAACATGAGCCTATAAAACAGTTGTTACTTTACATGCTAAGTATGTTTGTTTGTTGCATAGCAATAAGCGGCTGGAAATTTAGATTGTGAATCTTCTTTTATTTTCTGGAATCCTGATAACAATACACCTCAGTGATGCTATCTTATGATCAGGCCTTTCATGTGCATAGAACAGTCAACAAATAATCATCCAAGCCTTACTGTTAACCTATCAAAAAAGTCAGAAACATACCTTTAATCTCCAAAGGCACAACGTAAGGCCTTAACTTACGTTAAGTGTGGAAAGATTTTGTGTGTGTGTGTGCAGCTCACTAAGTGATGTAAAATAATAAAAATAATATATTTAATTATTTTTATGTGTATGAGTGTATTGCCTGTATGTATATAAGTGTACCCATCATACAGTGACCACTGAGGTCAGAAGAGGATGTCAGATCTCCTGGAACTGGAGTCACAGACAGTTGTTAGTCACCATGTGGGTGCTGGGAATTGAACCTGGGTCCTCTGCAAGAACAGCCAGTGCTCTTAATCACAGAGCCATCTCTTCAGCTCACTAATTATGTCTTTAGACTTAAGAAGTACTGCCAACTGCTACAAGATGACAGGTTGAGCAGTCACTTAAACAAAAAATAAGCATAGTCATGATGGCCATGACAGGAATTTGAGGTTTAAAGAAAGCCTCTTTTATCCCATGAAGGAGCTTGGTTTCTGTGGGAAGTCCATTAACAAACTTCACCCCAGCCAGCTCATCATCCAGGATGGCAGTATGAACACCAATTGTTATTTCATTGTTTGTCTATGAATTTAGTTCTGTATCTCTATTTCAGAAACTTTCTGTCAGACTCAATTTCTGACCTCCTGTAACTTCTATTTGTGTGTATGGGGCGTGCGGTCCCACGGGGATCGGTCCCCTGGTCTCAGTCGTGTGCCCTGGAAGTGCGGTGGGTTCCTCGGGCATCTGTCTCTGGCCACGTGTCGCTGTCCGCCGCTTCGGTGCTGAAAGTCTCTGCTGCTGAGGCATTACTCAGCTGTGTCCCGCCTTAATTTCACCCGTGTACTCTCTCTCTGGATTCGGAGCCCGTCAGCTGCCAGGCCACGAGGAGAGGTACGAGGCGGCTGAAGCTAGGATTCTGTGAGTCGATGACGGAGGAATGCTGCCCCCCAGAGAGGCTGGATCACTGGCAGTAAGACGCAGGACTCAGCCTAGTCCATGTTACAGCTTTTTTAAATGACTCTGCTTGGCTTCAGGTCTCAGTGTTTCAGCTCCTAGCTCCTAGTGATCCAGCTCTCTATTATTGAGAGAAGACTGGGATATTTTATACTGTAGAGGCAGTGGTAAAAGCTATAGCTGATAGGCACTTTGTGAGATACCTTATTTACATATGGGAGTGGGCTCCTGCCATGCTGCCAGACTGCCAGACTGCCTGAAAAATCACACAGGAAAGCATGGTATTTCCAGAGCCAGAGGCCATGTTTATGTTGGGGCATTGGCGGGCACTTCAAAAGGTGAGTCAGGAGGATGCTAGGAAAAGCACTCTATTGTTAAAAGGAGTTCCTGCATTTTATGCCGAGCCCGTAGGCTAACCGGTCATGAAGGAACTTCTACTTCACACAACAGAAGTCCCCAACATCTGCTCCTCTTTGATTTAAATATGAAGAAGTGCCATTGCCAGCCCTAAGACCAACTCATCTCATCTCAGGAGAATCCAAAGTTTGATAATTGACCATGACCTGTTCCTGTAGTGATTTTTAGCAAATGGCAGTAATTTGTCAGCAAGGAAACCCTAAAAACAGTGAACAAGCAATAATACACAGTATTATCAGAGAGCAACAAGGGATAGGAGCCATGCAAAACAAGGGATTGCTAAGCCAATAGATTACAAAGTTTTTGAGAGTGTTAACATTGGTTTCAACAACATCTGATTCATTTACAAAGAAACAGTATCTTTTCCCAATATCATATACCCTTCCCATATCCAGAAGCTATCAAGTCCAATGTTCTTTTGTTCTGAAGTACAGTTCTGGTGAGAGAGTTCATTTGCTATTGGAGAAACTCCAGGCTATCAGTCACGAATGTCACTGCTTGATTCAGTTTGTCTCAGCCAAAGCAGAATCAGGTACAGCTTGTCGCCATAGCAACATCTCCAGCATCCAGTGCAGGTTCGGTCTCTGCCAGCATGGGGAAGAAGATTTTTTCCTCCACTGGCAGCTCTGTAGGAGAAAGGTCTTCTTATACCTGGAAATACTAGTTTACAAAAAGGTGGGCAAAGAGAGATTAACACAGCAATGTATGCTGTACTGGGGAGGCTTGCTGCTGAAAATATAGCTGAATAGTTAGTTACTTGTTTGAATCCACTTAGATGAGAGTCAGTGAAGTCTTTTTCTGCTCTTGGGTAGAGAAGTGTGGTAACTGGTACTGCTGTCAGCAAAAATCTATTGCTGGATGTACAGGAGAAGGCAATTAGACTTTGGGGTAGGTGGTGAAAGGGAAGAAAGTTAGACTTGTTTCAGGACATAGTCGATCTTATTTGGTCCTCTATTTTTCCTGTAGAATAACATTATAAGTTAACACAGACTTGGCTGCAGATGTAAGCTGTTGAGAGGCATGAAAGTTAGCTGTGGGGTACCTAGAAAATGCACCTGAGTAGAATTTTGTTATTACTTTAACGCTCCAGTGATTGTCCCATGGATCTGATCTTTTCTTTGAAAATAAAATCTCTAGAACATGGTATTAGGGAGAGTGGGGGTTGTCTGAAGCGTTGGTGCTAAGCAGGGTAAAGACAGCCATGAGAATGACAGAAAAGGAAGCTCCAGGGGGACATCTGTGGTGTGCAGTTTCTACTAGGTCATGGATCTCTCTCCACGTGATCCGGTGTGGCTTTGGATGTCGTCTCTGCCTCTTTTTTTCTTTGTCTCTGTCAGGGTCATGCGAGCCATTTTCTTCGTGGGCGGGGAGGTGTCGGACATTTCTAGCTGTAATCCAGTTAGGCTTTGGTTGATCCTGTGGGAAAACACAAGCAAATGCTCTCCCTGTTGTTAACAATGGATCTGGTCCTTTCCAGAGTCC